>NC_081196.1:41835592-42210592 GCF_902713425.1 Acipenser ruthenus | reverse complement strand
TTTTTGTTTATTGTTTTTTCTACCTTTTGATTTAATACCACAATGGGATTTCCAGTGCAGATTGCTAAAACTAATCTACTGTATTTTTTTGCCGAGTTTTTTTGAGGCCTGCCTGTAGATCAGAGGTTATTTATTTCACCAAGGCACCCAAAACCTTTACAGAAAGCCTGGCATGCTAAATCAAAAATGACACTGATCCCAATGCTAAAGACTTTGAGGGATGGAAAAGTGTGGCTGTGAAATCAAAATGTGAAGATGATTGCATGATCAGCATTTCACTGAACATCTCGCTACACAGAAGAAAATAAAGTATTTTTTTGGCACAAACACATAAAAAAAAGTGATGACTGAAAATTTTACATTTTGTTTTCTTTAAGCTAACTTCGTGATACAAATGGGAATTATTTCAGACATTATGTCATATTTTTTCAAGGTTTTTATTGTAGAATAGAGCCAAGTGTTTCAAATTTAGAAGAGATCCCATTCTGATAACCAAAAGCATATGTCCTGCGTAAGTAACTTTCTCCTTATTCTCAAAATATATTATATTAATATTTACAATAATATTTAGGGATGCATACTCCCATAGTAGCATTTAATATCAGCATTCTTAATTTTGTTTTTCTTCAGTCCACTTCTTACTGTATATGTTAGATTGCAGTGGACCTCTGATAGCTGTCTGAATTGAGTAATACAGACACAAAGCCTGGCTCTTTGAACACAACAGAAAGTGTGTTACATCCTCAGCCTTAGGCTGAGACCAAAGCAAAACTTTAACAACCTGCTAATCGCACTTAACAAAACTGTATTTAATAGCGTTTTCTTTTTTTTCAGTAGAAGAAATAAGATACTTACCAAAAAAAGAAACCACTATTAAATACAGTTTTGTTAAGTGAGATTAGCAGATTATCAAAGTTTTCATTTGGTCTTCACAGCTGTAAGGATGTAAGTTACAAAAAGAACCTTGTGCTACTTTGAGTTCATTCATGTGCAGCCAAACAATGTGGCAGAAGGAGGCTGTCAACCAAAGCAAAGTCACACATAGTAGCTTTACTGTAATTTAATGTCGTATTACACAGGCAGGTTAATTGATGAGATAATACATATTCTGTAAAACAATAATGACTTGCATGAGAACCACAGGAATCCTTAAATTAATGTTCTGGGAGAAGGAGACTCGCCAGACCACCTTGGAGTCTCGGCTGCTGCCAGGCACCACCAGGTTCATTATTTGGCACTGCTTATAATTTGTAGGTATCCTTGGATTCCACTACAAAAATACAGTAAAGGAACCTCCTTGATATTTTCACATATACTGTAGCAACCTAGTTTATGTTCCTTGGTTTTCCAAATTGTTTTCCAAATTAAACTAAGGACTGGATACCAATCACAGGTTGAATTGTTCTTCTAATGTTTATGAGGCATGGATGATGGCCCCCACATTTTATTTAAAATTCAGCAATATAAAAAATTAAGAAATAAAAGATGTGGATCTGAAGTATACCTGTGGGTTTTTTTTAAAGCAAACTTTGTAGCCAAGGTGGTGACACAGACTTAGGGGTAGATGTACTAAGATGAGACAGTCGCAGCGCAAACATACCGCAATTTGCATTTTCGTTACGACAATTCGCAAAGTGTTAATGAAGAGAGCCATAATATACTAATTGAAATCTTATTTGTGTCATCTTAGCGAGATCTCTAGCGAGAGTTGTGCGACATTTTTTCAAATAAAATACCGGCAGTTGAGTTGTGGTTTGCTGCAGCAGAGGGTGCCCGAAGGATAACGTCTATACATGCAAGGGTGCAAGAGTCAAAATAACATTGTTTTTGTTAAATGTAAATGTCATCTGTACAATGCATTCTGTTCCGTCTTCATTTTACCTATTTTAATACTGCTACAGATATATAATTATATAAAAAATAAAAGGCAGTTTAATCCCATCAGATTCTATAGTGTGGCCCCAACCTCCACCCCCAAAAAGCTTTCCATAATCATACAGTAGCCCCTCGCTAAACTGGACATGTTTGTCCGACATAAGAACATAAGAACATAAGAAAGTTTACAAACGAGAGGAGGTCATTCGGTTGGTTGTTAGTAGCTTATTGATCCCAGAATCTCATCAAGCAGCTTCTTGAAGGATCCCAGGGTGTCAGCTTCAACAACATTACTGGGGAGTTGGTTCCAGACCCTCACAATTCTCTGTGTAAAAAAGTGCCTCCTATTTTCTGTTCTGAATGCCCCGTTATCTAATCTCCATTTGTGACCCCTGGGTCGACATTGTCTATACCTTATAGGAATTTGAATGCTTGAATCAGATCACCACGTAGTCTTCTTTGTTCAAGACTGAATAGATTCAATTCTTTTAGCCTGTCTGCATACGACATGCCCTTAAACCCGGGATAATTCTGGTTGCTCTTCTTTGCACTCTTTCTAGAGCAGCAATATCCTTTTTGTAACAAGGTGACCAGAACTGAACACAATATTCTAGGTGAGGTCTTACTAATGCATTGTAGAGTTTTAACATTACTTCCCTTGATTTAAATTCAACACTTCTCACAATATATCCGAGCATCTTGTTCGCCTTTTTTATAGCTTCCCCACATTGTCTAGATGAAGACATTTCTGAGTCAACATAAACTCCTTCAGCAACCTCCATAAACAACATAAGGAGGTGTCGGGTTTAAAAACCATACAATAAAATCGCACACACATATATTTACAGTTCTCAATGTACTAATGTGTTTTGGGTAGGCTACACATTACATTATGTATAAATATTAGTCTGTACAGTATGCCTATACAGTATACAGTACAGTAGTAAAATCAAATGAATACCTTGCAAACTTTTTTTTTTTTTACTTTAGCCTACTGGTAACACAAAATATATCATGCTGCTGCATTGTACACATTGGTGTACAATGTGAATAAAAGATTATTTTAAATTGAAACTAAATGATTTTATTTTTTTTTTTTTAAATTATTTTGTTTTAATTATTATTATTTTTAACTTGGTCTACTTAATAGCCTAGACAATTAACACACAATAGATCATGGTCCTATAAGATGCTCAGAATGAGCTGGAGGGGTTAGTGGCACATGTGTTCCCAACACATTGGGGAAACCAGAAATGTCATAGAAATTTGTTTTCAAGGCTTGTAAGGACACCCTGACCAGTGAAAATTAGGTACTTGGGTGTTCGCCTCAAAAATGCATTGAGCATAACTGGCAACGCACAAGAAAAAGTTGACTGGGAAATACCAGCAACAATTGCGACTGTTTAAAACATGTTTTCAAAAGTTCTTAACAAATTGATGCAATTGTAAGTGTCGCAATTGTCAGCAGCTTTAGTACATCATTATATTATTATAATATAATATTTGAGAACCCTGATTTGCAGTGTCTCCGCCCCCTTTTTGCAAATTTATGCAGACACGCCTATAATTACATAGTCATCTAAGGTTGAATCGCAAAGAAAAACTGTTGCCACAAAGCATTCCTTAAAAAGTTGCTAACAGCAATGCGCATGTTTAGTACATTTCACCCTAGACTTCCGACTCGTTTGCGACTATTGTGACAGGCGCAACACTTTAGTACATCTACCCCTTAATGTTTTATGTGGCCAGACTGACTTGATTTAGGCACAAAATAAATTCCTATAAGCATTTAAATGGTATAAACACTTGCCTAAATAATATTGCAAACAAGATCAATTCTGTAATTGGAAAAAAAAAGATATATACCGGTATATCTTTTTTTTTTTTTTTTGGCTTTGACTCTCCCTGTTCATAAACTGTGGGTGTGCAGTTTTTTGTGGGCTCTTGGAGTACACCTCCATTTTGTATACTCATATGAGGAAAAATACCTTTCTGTTTAAAATAATAATAATAATAATAATAATAATAATAATAATAATAATAATAATAATAATAATAATAATAATAATGTGACAAGGATCATCTGCACTTCTGATTTATATTCTCAGGATTGTTTTCATTACTAAGACATGCCTGTGCAGATGAGTGATTCTTCAAATATCTCTTCTTAAGTTAACTGTTCAGCATATATATTGGTTTAGAAGATTCCAAAGTTAAATAATACAGTTCCATTGCAAAATGAGTATGCAGTCAACTGGCTGAGATTTTGTGAGGGGTTTACCTGCATCTTATTCAGGGGCTATAAATAGAATGTTGTGTTCCTCTCCAGCAACAGAAGAGCTTGCTCTCATGTGCATTGTTCAGTTCTGTAAGTGAATGCTCTGAGCCTGAGATTTTATCAGCTGACAGTTTTTTTCCCCATATTGTTTTCTCTGCCATCATACTCTGTTTCATTGCCTTGTCATGGCACCAGTCAATTCCCAAAGATAATGACTGTGTAGAAAAACTTGCACTTGACTGGCACACTGTAGCATAAAACAGTGATGTATCGCTCCTGTTATTCTAGTTTCCACCTATTGAAAGGTTATAAATTCATGCTGCCTACTTCAACTGGGGAAACTTAAATGCAAGGTGAACACAAGAACAATGTTAAATTTTAATCAGTCTTCTCCAAACTTTAAACATAAACTCCAAGCCCCCTAAAAACATTTAGGTTTGCATCTGAATACAACTATAAAAACGATTGATTTTATACATAGAATTTTATTCACCTATACATTCTAAGCTCTTTTCCATTGAAGTTGCAGTTTTATATATTCATTGCCATGGCACTCATGAAAACAAGGTGGCTTCACCAACATATTGGGTCTACCCTTGAATAAGTATATATATATATATATATATATATATATATATATATATATATATATATATATATATATAATGCTTCTTTATGTGTGTGCACTGGTTCTATTCTGTATACAAAAAAACTCTTCCCGTTCTGCCCATGTCCTCTGGTTTGTAATGTCTGTCAAGAATCACATATCCCCGTATAAAACTCATTGTTACAAAATGTTAAGAAAACAATCCAATTTTAACTTCCATTTCTGGATATAGTATTTTACTATCCAACTGCTGACCCTTCTTTCAGGAAATAAAAAGGTAAAAAAGGTAAGACTAAAGGTAACACCAATTTTAAGTTTATAAATTAGGACTTTATTTCTGGATGATTACATTTCAAGATGCTGGTTGATTCTTGTTCATATGTGTAAAAGGCTCTGGACACTGTTAATTAAATAAAAAAAAACACCCTTGCACGAAGTATACAAAAAAACAAAATAGCGGAAGTGGGCCAGATGAGACAGAGGATGGATAGCGTTGCAAATACTGCTGCATTGAGGTACGTGTTCGCACTGAGAATAAAAAAAACATACTGAGAAATAAGCGACACATTAAACTAAAACAAGAAAGTGAACTGAGAGACAAGCAATCCATTTCTGCGGCTTTTACATGGGCTTTAATAAAAAGAAAGCACAGAATGACTGTGTTAATAAGTTAGTCAGTCCTTCTGCAGACACTATTTTTGTCAGCAGAGTGATCAAACTTAATCAGAAACCAGAACTACTGCGCATCATGTGTATACTGAGAATTTCCCAATTTATTCCAATGTTTAAATTAAAAACTTTTTTTTTTTTTTACCGAGTTTATCCCTATTTTAATATTTGTAAAATAAACTCCCAAAAATTCCTGGGATTTTTTTTAAAAGATAAAAATAAAAAATGTGGAACCCTAAGCATACAGCCCAGTAGTAAAATCAAATGAATACCTAGCACACTTTCTTTTTACTTTAGCTACCAGTAACACAAAATAAATCCTGCTGCTGCATTGTACACATTGGTATACAATGCGAATAAAAGATTATTTTAAATTGAAACTAAATGATTTTACTCTTTTTTTTTTTAAACTTGGCCTACTTAGTAGCCAGTAACAAATTGATGCAATTGTAAGTCTTGCAATTGCCAGCAGCTTTAGTACATCTCATTATAATATTTGAGAACCCTGATTTGCACTATCTCCACCCTATTTTTGCGAATTTATGCAGGAACGCCCATAATTACATTTTCATCTAAAGGTTGAACTGCAAATAAAAAATACTGCCTCAAAGCATTTCCTAAAAAGTCGCTAATAGCATTGCGCTTGTTTAGTGCATTTCACCCTAGACTCTGACTCGTTTGCAACTGGTTTCCGACTATTGCGACAGGCGCAACACTTTAGTACATCTACCCCTCAAAGTGATGCCACTCATTGATTTATTATTTATTATTATTATTATTATTATTATTATTATTATTATTATTATTATTATTATTATTATTATTATTATTATTATTATTATTTATTTCTTAGCTGACGCCCTTATCCAGGGCGACTTACAATTGTTACAAGATATCACATTATTTTTACATACAATTACCCATTTATACAGTTGGGTTTTTACTGGAGCATACTATTTCCTTTTAAAATCTAGTTTATCAAGTACACTCTGTCCAACATTTTGTATAAATCTAATTATTATTTGACTTGCATGCACACATTTTGTAGAATGTTACAAGAAAAATTATATTGCAAAAAGCAAACCTCATGTTAGTTTATCCACCCAAACTGGAGGTTTTGTGACACTGGGGTTATGATTGGATTCTGGTTGGTGGTACTGATTGTTTTATACAGCTCAGCCCCCACAAATGAGTAACCCAGTGTAATATCCAGTGTCATGTCTTCATAGTTTAAAAATAAATGGTAATGGCAAAGCAAATGCTAGTTAACTTGGTTTAGAAATACCCCCAAAAAATGGTTTGTCTTGTCTCACTTTTAATTCCCCTGTCTTCTTCTCTTTATTTCGGTGTTAATGTAATGGGCAGTGTTGAGTGATCCACTGCCGTTATGGATTTTGAACGATCAGTGAGAGAGGTTAAAAGCTCAGAAATTGCATTCAAATGCATTAGTATATTTTCATTAGCATGGCTGTTTTTTGCATGTGTCAGTACACAACTAATTGAGTTCCACGGGGACAATGCTGTTACCCTCCTCTCTGCAGAGCTTTGGTGCTTCTTCAACCAGACCATGAAGAAAGCATCTCCCAGGCTGCTGCACCCAACTAACCCTGTGACAGGACAAACTCAGGCCAAGAAATGCAGGCCTCAAGACCTTGTCTTCCAACAAAGAGCCTTCTCATGCAAACAGAAAACAAAGCATATTCCTCTTTCAAATGCTTTTTGCATGTCATCAGGAATAAACCACCCATAGCTGGGGTTTTGTCAACATGGCCACAACACTTCCTAGCAGTTGATTGTAGAATAGCTCAATTCTTAATGTGATCATTTGTGCCAGACAACTTGATTTTTAATAACTTGTATCCCTTTTTCATCATATGCTGCACCTGTGATTCCTATTAAATCTTCCCATGCATGTTATAATATGGAAGTACATATCAGTAGCCAAATGTGCGCATTTTTACAATAATCGTTGAAACAGGTCATTTTTTAATGCAAACCCCATATTAAAACCCCTACATAATGTCAAGTCATCTCCATGTGTGTAATTAGACCCTTTTGTCCATTCATTTTAGTTAATCAGAATGAGCCCTATGTTTTCAAGAGCAAAAGGCAATTCATGGCAAACTATATGCCATGGCATATCAGCACCTGTCTCTGGTACTGATTTAAAAATCAGAGTGCAAAATTAAATTGCACGGTATTACATTTCAAGGTCATTGTGTTAATTTGCAATTTGAATGTATTTAATTTTAACAATTTTAATATCACAAAGGCTTGTTGGAGGTGGAAGTTTGTTTAATGTGGTATTGAGCGTCATTACAAACTTTGACACACATGTACAATTCAGCTTGTCATGACACAGTAAGGTATTAAGCAAATACATTGAGTATACAGTATCCCAGACTATCTATGTGTCTGATAGCATAAAACAAATACAGTATATAAAATGAAAATTCCATTGTAGTTTTTATTGTGTCCCCGGGGGACTATGTGCAAGTAAAATAAAATACAGATAATAAAAAAGTCAAATGTTACACACACATACAATATTCATGATTAGAATACAGTCTTTTCTTTATGTGTGCCATTGATTTAAGGTTGTCTGACAATGTGTCAAAGCTATGTGGAGTATGTAGAAGCTTTTCTTCCAATCTTTTTTTTTTAATGGGCAGTAAAGCAGCACAGCTTCAGTGGACCTGTTTGTTAATTATACTTCAAACAATCTGCAGTCATTGAAACCCAGTGAAAGCTAAGCCAGGCTGTCAAATTAAGTACAGTGCCATGTTTTTAAATGAGCATGAATAATCCAACTGCATAGTATAGTATTTCATTGCTACAAAACATACTAGCAGTGTGTTAAAGTAACCCTAATTGCAGAGTATATCTGTTAATTATTAATATTAAGACTGGATTGTTTCAACTACAAATTAAAAACATAATTGTGAAAAAGTATTTTTTTTAAAACATTTTTGATATTAGGCAAACTCTTGACTATGTTTTAAAAAAATCCTAATACAGTCAACAAAAAAATGTTGTCATGTATTTAGTTATATGAACTAGGTACTTGAGTGCTAATTAGGGAATGGCCACATGTATAAAAAGAGCCAGAAATCCTTTGTTTGGTGGTGGTATTAGAATTGATAAGTTTGTAAACTGTGTGTGCTGTGTAATTGTTGTTCTGGTTAATGTCGAAATCAGTGAGATATTAGTGTCAGTAGTCCCAGGTGAAAAAACATGTTAAAAAACAGTTTTTTTAAACACAGTCGTGGCTGTACAATCCTACTTAATATTATAAGTTTGTGTAACTAGAGCTGCGGCTGGTCAGGGAGGCATTTATATTTACATACACTTGCAGGCTTAAATCAGTACTACAGGTACGATCCAGCACAGCCACCTCGATTCAAACAACCTACTACTTAATTATTAAACGCAGTTGGAATTTTAGACACAAATAGGCATGTTTTCTTCGTTTTGACTCAGTACTAATAAAATTAATTATTGGATGGGACAAATAACATGACAACGAACATGCTGCATATATTGACTTTATTAAAGTATGCCAGATGCCCTTGGGTAAATATGTTTTGGGGCTGTTTCTAATCGATTTCCACATCTGTATAACTTGGCAAAGCTTTACTTACACTTCCAACCAATTCAGTGGATGCGGAATGTGCAGTCTCAGTGTATGGGCAAGTCCACACCAGACAGAGAATGTCAGCAGCAATCGCCGGGACATATCTGCATGCTTGCCTTTAACAAATGACAACACTCTGTTTTAGTAAGGAAGCAAGTACCACTATTTTTAGGCTTGTCCGCGTAATACTAATTTTATTCCACAACCTACCCGTGAAAAATACGTAAATGTACCGCAATTTAATTATACCCATATTTATAACCAGTTTATATTACTGTTAAGTGTAAACATTTTGTATAAACAAATGTCCACAGAAATAATGTAGTAAAATTGTATTATTTTAGATTTGCGAAGTTGTAAAAGGCAGACAGTACCTATATTAGAAATTCTACCAGTGACAGTGTGTTGTTTGTATGCCATTCAGGTTTGCATTAGAAGCTGAAAAGTTCATATATATATTTATGGAAACCTGTGGTGTATGGTGCTTAGGGGAGAGGGGTATTGGACAAAGTTACAGTCAATATGTTTATTGTATTGTATTTTCTTTAATATTCTTTGGTGTGGCTTAAGTTTTTCCAGTGTGGCTAAAAAATGTTAAGTTACTTTAGCCACAGTGGCTAACTAAATGAAATGCTTAAAGGGAAATGTAGCTATCCAATAAACACTCTAAAAACATGGGAAATGGTTACTCAATTAACATTACTTCACCCCGTTCTGTGCAGTTAGTTATGCAATGCTCCTCCTTCCTGACTTGTATCTAGCATTCATTCGCTCTGAATACTTAAAACACACCCCAACTACTGAGTGGCAGCAAATTCCTGCATTTCTATTGGATACTCGTCAGACAGAGAGAATTGTACATGCTTGCGAGATTTAAAAAGAGATCACAATTTAATATGGCGGATTGTTCTTGCTTGCAGGATTTATATTACAGTGAGATAGGGAGGATTTATATATTCATGGGAAATAAAATTGAATTATAAATTGCAACAACAATTAAAAAAATGCCTAGACACACACAAAAAAACAGAAGAATAGGATTTAGTTAAGGAAGACAGCAAAAGAAGGTGCTAGTGTTCAAGTACTATCGAATTACTATACGGGCCAGGAAAAAATGGCCAACAATTTTGGGGAGTAACCAAAAACAATCATCTTCTACAGTATATAAAAAGCGAAAGCCACAAAAAAAAAAAAAAATCAGTGTGTCTACATAAAACTCGAAAATAGCTGAAAATAAACACAGAAAAATAAAATGAATAAACACAGAAAAACAGAAACCCTAGTTATATTCTGTAAGTAACTCCAAGAGTAGAAATATCAAGAAGACACCGTACATTACTAGACTAGGTTTCTAACCTTGTTCCCCTTTTTTTTTTTAAGGTAGCTTACAGCGGTTTACCCTGCATAGTGCTTTAAAAATGACCACCACACTTTAGAAATATATCTGTTTTTTCACCTTAATATGAATAAACTGATGCAAAGGTAACTAGTAAAAAGAAAAGTGCAGTGACTTTGTTTGGTGTATGGTATCATGTACTTAGTCATAGAGACTTTTTCAAGCATTTACAGCTAATCCGTCATATGGAAGCACCCATCTTCTTTTATTTTGACCCTTGTGCCTGTTATTGACGCTATCCTGCTACAATATGTTTAATTTATTTGTTTATTTTCAGTACAGAATAAATTCTTGAGAAATAAACTATTATTTTAAAATAATTAAATACAGATTGCAGAAAGTAACTATTGTTTGAAAATATTTAAATATAGTTTGTGGAAAGCAATTATTATTTGAAAATATTTAAATAAGAGTAAAGTAGTTACAATACATTGAAATACTTTAAACTCTTCATAAATATGTAACTGTAACATACAGCAGCCTAATTAGTATCCAGCATTCTAAGCAAGTTAAGCCTTGTCCTTGTTAACCACTCAATTATATGTTGGAAACTGCTCTATTTCAATTAGATTTAATTTGATCAATTGAAATATTTGAATATTTTATTTCAGTGGGTAAATATCTGAAAACAATGAAATATCTTTCACGGCCTGTTAATCGCCTGTTTTGAAGTTATTGAATTAAACATGTTTAGCATTTTCCTCGTTAGAAATTATCCTCAACCACCATGTGGTAATTGCAAGACTTGGTACATAATTATACATTTTGAGTAATAATTAGGTTTTAGTTTTTGATTATTCATTAACTATTTGTGAATAGTTGAATATATATATATATATATATATATATATATATATATATATATATATATATATATATATATATATATATACAGTGGCTCTCAAAAGTATTCACCCCCCCCCCCCTCTTGGACTATTGTGTTACAACATGGAATCAAAATTGATTTAATTAGGAGTTTTTGCCACTGATCAACACAAAAAAAGTCCATAATGTCAAAGTGAAAAATAAAATCTACAAATTGTTCTAAATTAATTACAAATATAAAACCGAAAATAATTGATTGCATAAGTATTCACCCCCTTTGCTATGACACACCTAAATAAGCTCTGGTGCAACCATTTGTCTTTAGAAGTCACATAATTAGTTGAATGGAGTCCACTTGTGTGCAATTAAGGTGTTTCACATGATTTCAGGTTAAATACAACTGTCTCTGGGAGGTCCCACAGTTGGTTAGTACATTTCCTAACAAAAACTACATCATGAAGACGAAGGAACTTTCAAAGCAAATCCGGAATAAGGTTCTTCAAAAGCACCAATCAGGGGTAGGATATAAGACCATTTCCAAGCCATTAAATAGCCACCAGAGCACAGTAAAGTCCATTATTAAGAAATGGAGAGAATATGGCACAACTGTGAATCTGTCTAGAACAGGCCATCCTCAAAAACTGAGTATCCGGGCGAGAAGGGCACTAGTCAGGGAGGCCACCAAGAGGCCTATGGCAACTCTAAAGGAGTTACAGTCTTCCACGGCTGAGCTGGGAGACACTGTGCATACGGCAACAATAGCCCGGGTACTTCACAAAACTGGCCTTTATGGGAGAGTGGCAAAAAGAAAGCCATTGTTGAAATAAACTCACATCAGGGGGCTCCCGAGTGGCGCAACCAGTAAAGGCGCTCCACGTGAGTGCAGGATGCGCTCTATAGCCTGCAAGTCGCGAGTTCGAATCCAGGCTATTCCTTTGCCAATCGAGGACGGGAGCTTCCAAGGGGCGGCGCACAATTGGCCGAGCGTCGCCCGGTGAGAGGGAGGGTTAGGTCGGTCAGGGTGTTCTTGGCTCACCGCGCACCAGCGACCCCTGTAGTCTGGCCGGGCGCCTGCGGGCTTGCCTGTAAGCTGCCCGAGAGCTGCGTTGTCCTCCGACGCTGTAGCTCTTGGGTGGCTGCATGGTGAGTCTGCAGTGTGAAAAAAAGCGGTCAGCTTGACGGCACACGCTTCGGAGGACAGCGTGTGTTCATCTTCGCCCTCCCGAGTCAGCGCAGGGGTGGTATGGGTGAGCCGACCATAATAAAAATAATTGGCCATTCCAAATTGGGTGAAAATAATAAAAAATAATTGGCAACGACTAAATTTAAAAAAAAGAAAAAAGAAAAAAACTCACATCAAATCTCGGCTAGAGTTTGCCAGAAGGCATGTGACCGTAGAAGAAGATTCTATGGTCTGATGAGACCAAAATAGAGCTTTTTGGCCTCAACACTAAGCGCTATGTTTGGCGCAAGCCTAACACTGCACATCATCCTGAGAACACTACCGTGAAGCATGGTGGTGGCAGCATCATGCTATGGGGATGCTTCTCTGCATTAGGGCCTGGAAAGCTTGTGAGGGCAAAATGGATGCAGCAAAGTACAAAGAAATCCTGGAGGAAAACCTGCTGAAGTCTGCAAGAGACCTGGGACTTGGGAGAAGATTCATCTTCCAGCAGGACAATGACCCCAAACATACAGCCAAAGCCACACTGGAGTGGCTTAAAAACAAAAAGGTCAATGTCCTGGAGTGGCCCAGTCAAAGCTCGGACCTCAATCCAATTGAGAATATGTGGAAAGAGTTGAAAATTGCTGTTCACCAAAGGTCCCCATCCAACTTGACGGAGCTTGAGCAATTTTGCAAAGAAGAATGGGCAAAAATTGCAGTGTCCAGATGTGCAAAGCTGGTAGAGACTTATCCAAATATACTCATGGCTGTAATTGCTGCTAAAGGTGCCTCTACCAAATATTGACTCAAGGGGGTGGATACTTATGCAATCAATTATTTTCTGTTTTGTATTTGTAATTAATTTAGAACAATTTGTAGATTTTATTTTTCACTTTGACATTATGGACTTTTTTTGTGTTGATCAGTGGCAAAAACTCCTAATTAAATCCATTTTGATTCCATGTTGTAACACAATAAAATGTGGAAAAGTCCAAGGGGGGTGAATACTTTTGAGAGCCACTATATATATATTGCCAAACCCTGTTATAGGATTAGTTCACTGTGTTGTAGTTATCCAAGGGTGATGAAGTGTGACGGTAAGTATAGAGCAGGACACCAGGGGTTAAGTGCAACACGTTTTATTACATGGAAACACTCAGGGCTCAAAATAAAATAACAGTTTTATTTTATAGTCCTGTGGATGTAAGCCTCTTCCACAATTCAAACACTCCCTTCAAGAATTGGGTTTTCAAGGTAAGTAAACGCTTTAAACAACGGTTATATTGTTTGCTGTTTCTTTCTTTTTTTATAATCCACAAAATAGTGTAAAAACCCAAAAGTAATCCCTTTGTACTTCTTTCACAGGGCCAGCAGGCAGCACTGTTCTAAAGAACTGTCTATGCAGACAGGCACCAGTAAGTAAAAGTCAGTGGCCCTATGTGTATGGTAAGTATCAGTCTCATAGGTCTGCAAATAGAACCCTCTAACCTCCAGGCCCTGGTTTGTAATTTATTATTCATTTGGTTTTCAGGTTGGATGGAGAACATCAGGCAGCACTCCACACTGTCCCTGGATTTGCAGTGTACAGTCCACACAGAACCTGCTTGGAATTATAATAATGAAAATAAAGGAAGGGTTCCACTCAAGCTGTTTCTATGTGCTTTATCCTGATTCCTTCAGAAACTTTCTCTTCACAAAACCTCATTTCCATACACTAGCAGGGTGCACAGTTTACTTAGCAAATGTCTCTGATAGACATGCAGGTCACAATCTCACTTGGCCTGACTCTTGCCTTAGTCAGGCTTCTATCAGTCCTGCACAGCACACAATTAAGTTGCTATATCTACACCTTTTGCGCGTTGCTTTGTCTACTTCGTATTTCTTTTTTAAACAGCCAGAGTAGTAAAACAAAAATAAAACAAACAAGGTTCCATAGGAGCGCTATCTTAACATAGACTGGAACACCCTGCCTACCACCCAGGACAACTAAGCCGTTTACCCGTTAATAAAACAACCAAAGTATTTCTATTGAGCCCTTCTGGCTTGTACCAAACATTAATTATTACGGTTATACAAATTCCAAACCATAAACTCTCAGACTTCACTCGACGGTGAACACTTTCTTTTGATATAACAGAAAGTAACTTGCAATTCATTTCTTGAAAAGTTTATAGTTCAACACAGCCTTTTTTGTCTTTTAATCCTTTCAGTCTGCTCGGCTTCTCAAACACAGCATGTATTATGTCCCCCCCTCAAGCCTGTGAAGTCTGTTTATATTTGATTTTCGCTCCCAGCTATCACTCTGCCTGACATCGCAAGCATTTCTGGGTCCTAAATATCAATTCTCCTATCTGGCTCCGTCGGCCGTTTTCCAAACCTAGAAACTACTGTTCGGTTATACTGGCAGATCTGTGGTATCAGTTGGCTTGCTGCAGCGTTACTCGCAACCCTCACTTCATGCTGCATACCAGCAAACCTACTTTTACCACATAGTGAACAACCTGATATAACGAACATTTCTCCAGGTCCCAGGAGGGGTTCGTTATAATGAAGACTGTAGTGTGATTTGATTCGCTGCTGGCTGCTCCAAAAAAGAAAGCTAAATGTAATGTTGAATTTCATTAACTGTCTGTGATGTAATGCTTTGTCATTGACCACTGGGGTATAAGACCATGGGAAAAGTGCTTTTTTCAAATGATTGTATGTTTGAAAACAAAGGAAAGAGACAGAGAGAACAGACTGAAAGTGAACGAAAAAATAAAAACGTTATTAACCGACAAACAAAATCTTGAATATCGTTTTCGTTCCAGAATGTAACAAATAATTTAGTTTCGTTTTTTGTTTCTGTTCCATGAAAAATTTTGTTTTTTTCGTTTATCGTTCTGGTTCCTGTTCCGTTCCGAATCCCTGCCGATAATTATTATGGAGGACTAATAACTTCCTGACATATGAAGTGTTGGGAGGGTTGTTTGAAACCTCCCTATTACAAAGAAAATGTCTCTCAATTGGCAGTGTAACAAGTTGTTGATATAGCAGACTAGGAGTATGTCGAGTACTTGGATAGTACAATGAATGATGCATGCATTTAATCATCAATGGTTGAAATTGTGCAGTGATGGCTGTGAATCTCAACTCTAGGTAATAAGAGCCAATCCATTCTAGCATTTCACTGAAAAATGTCTTCACAATCAAATTCCTTGTCAAATGAAAATGAGTGCTAGAAATGCATTTTATGAGTACACCGTATGATGAGTATGAATGTTAAAATGGGACCATGAGTGGCTCATCTGGTAAAAACACAGTCACGTGGTGTGCAGGGTGAGTCATACAGCGCAAGTTTGCATACTGACTGTGTGAAGTCGCTGGTCTTTGCTGGGGATTCCAAAGGGAGAATCACATTGGCTCTCCCGTGAGTTCGACTGTTTCTACTCATCACGCTACAGCAAACCCTTGCAGGGCTGGCCTTTGTCCTCCAGAGTTTGGTAGCTCACTGACATCCGCTGTCGAGGTTCAGGAAGCTGGCTCGGTTGGTTGATCGGAGGATGCCCACTGAACCTTCAGGTCTCGTGAGCGGCGCAGGGAATTGCTGCGGTGAGGGGGAAAAATTATTGGACATTCCAAATTGGGGAGAAAATCGGGTGTCAAATGATTGGCACACTAAATAAAACAACTACAAATAAATGGGTCCTCTGTACCACACTCCTACAACAGACTACTCCCTATCTCCTTTACTTTCAGTTACTTTTCATGTCATCTATTTTTCAGTTGAAGACTGACAATTTTATTGTTATTGTTATAATTATTGACTATTTTTATTATAATATTATTATTCAAGCATCTACCTCAACCGAGCACAGTTGTAGGTCATCCATATATCCTGAAATCATTCTACTTCTCACACAAATAAAAAAATATGTTAAAATCAACAAAATATTACCCAATTTAAACATCATTGAGAAAATCTATAATGATGAGTACGGAGGCATCAACACAAACAGACTACATGAAAACCAAAGCAGAGCAGGCAGCCAGGATGGAAATAACATATTTGTAGTGGGTGCACTTCTCGGTGCAATTCTCTCAATATACCGTATTCCTTCGAATTTAAGAAGCAGCCCAAAATTCCCACCCTCAATTTGAGGAAAAAATAAAACATCAAATAAATATGCATTCAGAAAGATATAACCTCAGTTACGCATATAAGAAAATGATGTATGGAGACAGTTTGCGTCCGTCTGCTGACACACAGAGCATTACATCGCTGTACCTGTTTTTCTCCCTTTTTGTGAAATGGTATTGCTTGTCATAATCGAAACATACGGAGGTCTGATCAGCATGATCTGTCCAAGATGGTGCTGTTTGTTAGAACAGAGCCTAATATTGAAACACTGACATTGTAGAAGCTTCTCTTCTAATTCCTCAGGAAGCTAACAACGCTTCTTTGAAAATGTCTGCCTATATGTCATGGATGACTTGAGATCAGGCAGTAACATTTTTGTTTGTATTTTCTCGGACAGTCACATTTCTGTTTGTGTACTCAGGCAGTCACGTCTTTTGTTGGCGATTTTAATACAACATGGTATTAATACATACGGTATTCATATTTACAGGGAAAATATTTTTGACAATGGACATGTAGTGCTGTGTCAGATTCCAGTTTAAACAGGGGGTTATTGGTTCAGTTAATTGGAAATTAGATGCATTTCCCCTATAGGTCGCTGGCTTCAGAATCCAAGGTCAGTTGCCATATCAATATGGCAGTTGTTGCCTATGTCACGTATGCGAATATGGTTTATGCAAGTCTATTTAGAGGTAAAGAACTGGAATTGGGTGTTAACTACCCTTCCAGTCCCAAAGGTAGTGGTTCTACCAGGGTAAGGAAGCAAAAAGTTTGAGGTGTTTGAATGTTAGGCCGTGTTTCAGTGTGCATTCTTTTTTTTGTCATTTACTTTTTTTAAATGCAAAATAAAATACAATATATGTTTGTAGTATATATCTCAGAAAATGTATTATGGGCAGCAGTGTGGAGTAGTGGTTAGGGCTCTGGACTCATGACCGGAGGGTCGTGGGTTCAATCCCAGGTGGGGGACACTGCTGCTGTACCCTTGAGCAAGGTACTTTACCTAGATTGCTCCAGTAAAAACCAAACTATATAAATGGGTAATTGTATGTAAAAATAATGTGATATCTTGTAACAATTGTAAGTCGCCCTGGATAAGGGCGTCTGCTAAGAAATAATATATATATATATATATACACACACACACAATGGGAAGCAATATGAAGACAAAAGATAAAAACATACATAAATCAATAAATGAATAAATAGTCTAAGTCAGTGGTCAAGACATTTAAAACAGAATGAATAATTACTTTTTCAACATTTTTTTTTTTTTATTTAGTCGTCGCCAATGGTTTTTACTCTGGTTTTCTCCCCAATTTGGAATGCCCAATTATTATTTTTATCCCGGTTCACCGCTGCACACCCTTGGCGACTCGGGAAACAGAGGCTGAAGCAAGCATCCTCTGAAACGTGTTCCTGTCAATCTGTCATTTTTCGCACTGCGGATCCACAGCGAAGCCACCAGAACTATAGTGCCGGAGGACAACACAGATCTGAATGGCTCCACTGCAGACCCACAGACGCCCTATCAGCCACAGGGGTCACTGGTGGGCAGTGAACCATGGATTGCCCTGCTGACCTAAGCCCTCCCTACCAGGGTGGCGCTCGGCCAGTTGTGCGCCACCCCCTAGGAACCCCCAGTCATGGTCGGCAATGACATAGCCTGCGATCTCCAGTCTTTAGGGCGCATCCTGCACTCCACGCGGAGTGCCTTTACTGAATGCGCCATTCAGGAGCCCCCCTTCTTCAACATGTTTAATAATGATTTATATAATGTTTCAATTTATAAGGTATGCTGTGGCTGAATTCCAAACCAAATTGTAAGATTTGTCTTTTCCCCTATAACAATAAATAATTTTTTCAGGAATAATAACATCTAACACAGCATGTTTGTAATGGAGAATATCTGATGGTTCCTCATCTTTCCATTTTTGTAGAATCCGTTTTTTTGCTATTAATATTGCTGTTAACATAATTCTTTCCTGAGGAGTATTTACATTTAGATCCCTTATTGTACCTAATAAAACTATTTTCTTTGTTAAAACCACATCAGATGAAAAAATGCCTGAATTGTAAGATTCGATTCCTTGCCAAAATGTATGTAATTTAGGGCAATCCCAGAGCATATGTAGCAAGTTTCTAGGGGATCTTCCACATCTCCAACAATTAGAATTATTAGTTAATTTGTGTCTAAAAAGTCTTTCTGGTGTATAATAGGCCCTAAAACTTTTATTTTTAGCTTTGTTTTCTTTTCTTTATTTAACCTGACACTAGGGCTACCATTGCTGACTCATTATTATTCAGTGACAACCCACGAACATTACACTTCCATATACGGTCCACAGCATACATAACATACACGCATTTAGTTAATATTAAATAGTTGTATTAGACAGAACAACAGATTATTTTACTCCCTCTCCTTCATGAGTTAATCGATGAGATTAAACATAATTATATAAATCAGTCCGATTCAATAATACCTTTATTAGGGTTTTCCTAATAGCTTTTGTACTGCTTCTCTTTTCTATTTCTACTCTCTGACTTGTTCCCATGCTTCCTTATCTCTTGCGTTCTCCCCAATCTCCTAAACACATTAAGTTCTGGGCTTCTAGTATGTAAAAAAAATGTATATATAATCCACAGAAAACTATCATCCCTGACTGTGTTGATCGCCCAGTTAAACTGTATCAAATAGCTTCCTTGCTTTAGATACTATCTAGCTACTGTGCTCTTTTATTCTGTACAGGTTTTTTCCCCAACCAGGGTCTTAGTCACAGCCACATATTATTTCAGTGCAACAGCAGATATCTAGACTTTATTGTAGTATTTTTAAGGTCAAGGAACTGCATGTTGTTAAACACGGAACCTTTTTAATCTCTTCTTAGAGCAATAAAGATGTTTCAAGGTGATAAAGATTAAGCTGATCGTTTTGGTTGAAGTCAAGGTTTAATACTTCAATAGTGCAGTCTTATTTGAGAATAAACTTATTTTGAGATGAGTGCTTAGGAAGACCAGTCTCAAGGCAAATAGTTAAGCTAGCAGGGATGCAAATATAACCAATTTACAGGCTTTATGTGCAGGAGCCAGAGTTAAGAACAAGACAGGACATGGATGATTTATTTGCACCAGTAGTAACAAAATAGATATAATTTAGCTGTCATGGAACTTGAAGATGTGAAAGTAGTGCTCTAATAATTAGAAGAATGTTTTTTGTGTATGAATACAATTTTAAAATGTATTTAGGTTCAACCAGTGGGCTAATGACAACTCTACTTGATGTTGGCTGATCTGCTCATTAACTTTCTGTATAATTAAAAACAATATTGGCATTTATAGATGTGAGGATTTAAATGTATTGCCCACAGCCCAATGCAGTGAGAAATACATCAGTGGATTTATACCACCACATCCACCAATGTATTCACAAATGTTTATTAATTGGTATAAAAACAATACAATGTCTATTTGTACTATACATTGAACAAAACCTAATACATATGTAAGTATGGGCTGCTTGAGAATGCGTATGAGAATTACATATAGTGATACTCTTGGACCATTTCCAATTGGGTTATGCATGCTTATATCAGCAGAACAACATATGTAGTCTTTTAATTTAATAAATGTGCAACAGTAAGCATTTTCAAGTATTGCATTAATAAAGTCAAGAGCAATTGATTAAACAAGCTGAATATTTTCTCACAGTATAAAATTACAACAGCCATACAGTGCCTTGCATAAGTTTTCACCCCCCTTGGACTTTTCCACATTTTGTAGTGTTAAAACCTGGAATTAAAATGGATTTAATTGGGATTTTTACCATTTGATTTACACAACATACTTAACACTTTGAAGGTGCAAAATATTTTTTATTGTGACACAAAAGTTAATTAAACAAAAAAAAGACATTTGTTGGTTGCATAAGTATTCACCCCCCTGAGTCAATACTTGGTAGAAGCACCTTTAGCAGCAATTATAGCTGTGAGTCTTTTTGGGTAAGTCCCTACCAGCTGTGCACATCTGGATCCTGCAATTATTGCCCATTCTTGGCAAAATTGCTCAAGCTCTGTCAAGTTGGATGGGGACCGTTGGTGAACAGCAATTTTCAAGTCTTGCCACAGATTCTCAATCGGATTGAGGTCTGGGCTTTGACTGGGCCATTCTAAGACATTCAGGTTCTTGTTTTTAAACCACTCCAGTGTAGCTTTGGCTGTGTGTTTAGGGTCATTGTCCTGCTGGAAGGTGAACCTCCGCCCCAGTCCCAGGTCTCTTGAAACAGGTTTTCCTCTAGAATTTCCTTGTATTTGGCTCCATCCATCTTGCCCTCAATCCTGACCAGATTCCCAGTCCCTCCCGATGAAAAGCATCCCCATAACATGATGCTGCCACTACCATGCTTCACCGTGGGGATGGTGTTCTCAGGGTGATGAGCAGTGTTGGCTTTGTGCCACACATAGCGTTTTGCGCTAAGGCCAAAAAGTTAAATTTTAGTCTCATCAGCCCAGAGAACCTGGTATGTGTCTCCCACATACCTTTTGGCAAAATCCAAACAGGATTTGATATGGGTTTTTTTCTGCAATGGTTTTCTTTTCGCCACTCTTCCATAAAGCCCAGCTTTGTGGAGCGTCCGGGTTTATAGTTGTCCCATGGACGGTTTCTCCCGTCTCAGCTGTGGATCTCTCCAGCTCCTTCAGAGTTACCATTGGCCTCTTGGTTGCTTCTCTGACTAATGCCCTCCTTACCTGGTCAATGAGTTTTGGTGGATGGCCTTCTCTAGGCAGAGCCGCGTTGTGCCATATTCTTTCCATTTTTTAATAATGGATTTAACGGTGCTCCGGGGGATGTTCAAAGTTTGGGATATTTTTTTGTAACCCAACCCTGATTGGTGCTTCTCCAGAACTTTATCTCGGACTTGTTTTGATAGCTCCTTGGTCTTCATGATGCTGTTTGTTTAGATATGCTCTCTGACAAACTCTGGGGCATTCCAGAAACAGGTGTATTTAATCTGAGATTATGTGTCACTTTAATTGCACACAGGTGGACTCCATTCAACTAATTCTGTGACTTTTGAAGGCAATTGGTTGCACCAGAGCTTATTTAGGGGTGTCACAGCAAAGGGGGAGAATACTTATGCAATCAAGACTTTTCAGTTTTTTATTTGTAAATAATTTTGAAAAATATGTAGATTTTTTTCCCCACTTCGACATTATGGACTATTTTGTGTAGATCAGTGACAAAAAAATCCTAATTAAATCCATTTTAATTCCAGGTTGTAACACTACAAAGTGGAAAAGCCCAAGGGGGGTGAATACTTATGCAAGGCACTGTATGTATTAGAACTGGTGTTGTACGGGTGGTGATAAAAATTATCTACAAAAGCTAAACAAAATGAACAATAGGGGTAAATAATTTTTAATGAATGAATTGTATGTCCAATAAATAAAACACTGTATTAGAAAATATTGTGATATTTTATTAAAAATGCTGCTGAAAATTGTATACACGGGTCCAGCCATAAATATCATCTATCATCACTTAAGGCAAACAATGCAAACAATAATAAGACAAACAATATAGTTTAATATCCTACATTAAAACCCTGCATGCCTTTTCAGGTAAAGGATCTAAGGCCAAATTGGGCATCTTTGTTTGAATTTACAAACGTATTTCAATTATCTTCCAATAGACTTTGTGTTAAGTGGATACATAATTCAAAATCTGGATTCCTGGCTCACTTTAACTTATTCACTAGCTTGTTTTTAATTTAAACCCAAAATATGATAAGCCTGGCACAATACTTTACATATTGCTAGCATATGACAATTCGAAATATCTAACAAATACATTTCTGTACAAACATATTCAACTAATGTCGTTGCCAAAAACCACTGCCTTTTTTGTATGTCCATTAAGATGCTGGTTACTGTTTAAGCTGAGGCAGTGTTTAGGTTGCTAAAAAGGCCTATTTTAAACTATACTAAGCAGCACATGATGGATCATGAAAAAAAACAAAAAAAAAACATAAGGTTTTTAGGTATAAAGCCAACCAAATACCTAAAATCAATTCTTCTGCTGTACTCATCGTACGTAATCTTGAATAACAAACTGTATTTATTCCCTCAAGATCTACCTCTTGGTTATAATACGGAACAAAGCCTTTCCTGAAATGCAGGTTGTAAGCAATACTTAAACATGCAACAAGTGTAACCAGAAAACAAGAAAGGTCATATAACACTGAAAGAATGTGTATGATCTGTAGGATATATGTCTTCAAACAAATGAGCAACATTTCAAAGTTTGACTTTTTTTCAACACAATAAAGAGAACCATTGTTTTGACTAAAAAGATGACCAATATATTTACACACATCACAACTGAAAGCACAAGCTCCCTAAAAGCCATAGTTAAACTCAAAACAACAATAAAAGCTTTTTTTCTTCTTTCTTCTTTTTTAACTCACAACTATTTACATTTTTTTTTTTTATAAAGTTTCTTAAATACAATTCAGGCTGGCAATTTTTCACTTCGCACATAACTAAACCATTTGACTGCATAGGCCTTTCTTTAAATCAGATTCCATTGGCGTCTCTCTGTGAATGATCTTCACTATTTCACAAGGGAATCCCTTGTTAGATGTCCTTGGCATACAGAGAATGGCACATACAAAGCAGTTAATCACCTTGTAATCACTTGCTACATACAGAAATCTACTTTGTGTGTAGTTTTGTGTCTGTCAGTAATCTGAACAGTATCAAATGAGTCTGGAGCTCAGTTTATTCCCTTTGTTAGAAAGCAGAAATCCAAAAGCAATGTTTCAGGAGTGACATTCACATTTCACAGGTTTTTAAAATTCATCTCTAATCGTTTATAGAAGGCGCTGTAACAAAATAATATTTGAACTTCTGTGATGAGTTATTTTGTTATATATATAGTTTTACAGTTTTGGCTGGAAGCCAGCAAGTACCTTGTTTAAACTATACCCGAGTGGTGGAATGGCCGTGGGGTAAGTTGGTACTGTTTTGACCGACACTGAAGGTGTTGAAGGTGTGCAAGGGCTGCATCCCAGCTAAAGTGTTTGGAATCATGGTTATGGTGTTAGGTGTCATGAGCGGAATGTCATCAGGCGATCTTCTCAGTGTGAGGGTATAGTCTGGTGGGCAAGTGAGTCTCAGAGTATCGTGAGCCTGCAAAGATTCACATTCATGTTCGTGCTCCAATTGTTTCATCTGCAAAGACATAATCTCTTCATTCTGAATGTGTGCTATGTCGTTTGTGGTGTTCCTCTGAGGGCTGTGACGTCTGTGTGTCTCGTGGCGCCGTTTGTCCTTCTTGTAGTACAAAGCTGCAAAAGCCAAGATGTTTAAAAATAGCAAAGATGCCCCCACAGCTATGGTGACACTTAATTCTGTTGAGTAATCACGCTTGTTCTCGATGATGACTGTGGTCTCCTCTGATTTCCGAGTATCCTTAGCTTGTTTCGGGTTGTTGGCTTGGGTCATGCCAGGATGCCTTGTAGTCGAGGGCCACACTTTTCCATGAATTCGTTTAGTATATGCAAATGGGGTCGTATCTTGTGGAGGTACTTTTGTGGTGGTTGACACATACTGAAAAAGTTCATTTAGATTGTGCAGATGCGGCACGAGTTCCAACCAGAAGGCTACCTTTGTGGCTCGGTAATGGTCTCTAACTCTTGGCTTCAGACCGATGTGCAGATACAGTTGATCCTTTGGATTATATTTGGACCATGCTACCTCTTCAAAGCGGTTTGGCTTCGTATGGATGAATTTTGTGTCCTGTGGAACAGGTTGGTTCGGGTCACTAAAAAAAAACAGAAACATATATCGATTATTTAAAAAATGTAACTATTTCATTGTTAATTCTATATCTAAAACAGTACATTCTTAAAATAAAATGTGATTGTTTATCAAATCTTACAGACTGAAAATAGCTGTAATATCTTCTTTTTATATGTACCTTAAATATATTTTTAAAAGAAAAACTATAACCTTACAAAATAGCCTTAATTCACTGACAAACCCCAACTGATGATAATTATAACAAAATCACAGCCATATGGGATTCCAAAAAGACATAGGTATAAGAATAATCCCTTGAGCTACTAAGCTGTTAAAGCCGTTAATTAATCATCAAACTTACATAATAACAAGAAATGTGTGTCAGTGTAGCACACTTTATTATTACATTTACATATAATATGTTCTCTGTAGGATATATAATCTTGCACAGTTTGGGCAAGAGGACTTTGAAGAGAGGTTCCGGTTGCTCAAACTGTGTGAAATGATGTCTCTCTTAATAAGAGAAAACCTACTGTGCACACAATGTATTACCTAATTATAAATCACAAAATAAAATCTGTACATAAGCTATTATTTTTGACAAATCCTGAACAATGATTGGTTGATTTCTCATGTGATTTAATGGAGTTAAAAATACACAGAACCTGTATTTTTACATGGAAACCAGTGCCTGATTGCAGTATTAAAGATAAATTGGTGAACACCATCAGTCTAGTTTGAAGGCTACCATTCACAGCCTAAATCAAGAAATCTTCCTCAATAGCATAAGGAAACTCAAATCAGATCAAAGCATTCCACTTTTAATGTCAAAATATGCTAGACTGAGGCCATTGTAGTTCGTACATGGTGCATGGTGAAATACACACCCCTGTAACCTTCCCCCAGTTTAAATTAGATTTCATTCCTCCAAGGAATAAATGGCATATGAAAAAAAAGATCCATTGGTCAAAATACCCCAAATAGAAAACTTGATAAATACATTATTAACCACATACATGTCTGCACTATCAAATATGTACAATGTCTTAAACAGAGTATATAAAAATCAATCACATTAATCACAGGCCCCCTAAAGTTCAATCTGGCAAGTAACATTATTGATTATGAACTATGCAACAGGAATACAGTTATCATCCTACTTCCTGATTCTGGATAATGCTATATATATATATATATATATATATATTGTAAGGAAGCAGGTTGTGAGAGATAGCAGGGAGGGGGTTAAAACCTCCCTGCGAGAGAAACCTGTGTGGAATGCACTTTTGTTTTGGATTGATTGGTTTATTGTTTGAATTGTTTTGTTTAATTGTTTTATTGTTAATTATCATCCGCACCTGGGCGTTATTAAAAATTAGATCCAGGTGGGGAGTTTAAAAGAAGAGCAGGCAGTCTGTTCGAGGCTGCTGAGTGGAAGGAGGCAGAGAGGTGTGCTGTCTCCGAGTAGCCATTGAATAAACGTAAGTGTTGTGTTAAACCGGGTTTTTTTTTGAAAAGACGGGGAAACAGCTTAGCTGTCCCGTGTTAGTCAGGGAGTTCCGGTGTGTGTTAGTTAGTGCTCATACAGAGCTAGGTGTTTGTTTTGTATTTTGCTTATTTCTTTGTTTATTAAAATAGCGCAACCGCGCAAGAAAAAATCCATTTGTGTGTGTTGGGTCACTGGTTTTAAAGGGGCAACGAACCCGAGTGGGTGCAATCCATTACATTTGGTGGCAGCGTGTGTGGGCGCCCCTACGACCCAAATAATGGATTTTAAAGAATTGATTGAAATGGTCAATCGGAACACGGCTGCTCAAAAAGAGCAGGTAAAGAAGTGGAGACAGGAGTGGGGGCTACCTGACCCGGAGCCCACAGAGATAGACCTGCTGCTCCAGAAGTGGGAGCAGGTATGGGTAACCCCGCAATCTCCCAAGCCAGAGGGGGAAGAGCCGGAGCCCAGAGGGGAAGAGCCGCCGCTGTCGGAGCCAGAGGGGGAAGAGCCGGAGCCCAGAGGGGAAGAGCTGCCGCTGTCGGAGCCCAGAGGGGAGAAGCCGCCGCTGTCGGAGTCCAGAGGGGAGGAGCTGCCGCTCCCAGAGCCCAGAGGGGAGGAGCCGCTGCTTCCGGAGCCCAGGGAGGAGGTGAAAAGCATACCTCCACCACAGCCCCGACCACCACCCCTACGGTCCAGTCCGGCGTCGCTGCGTCCGGTCCCTCACCCCTTGCTCCTGGACACCCTGTTGGTTAGCCTGGACCTCCCGTCACTAGACCTGGAGCCCAGGAGTCGGCGGAATCGGGCACAGTTCTGCACCTGGTCCCCTGCTCCGCTCCTCCCGGACACTAAGACGTCGCTGCGCTGCTCCCAGACGTCGCTTACGCTCCCCCTGGTCACTGCTTCGCTCCCCCTTGCTGACCGGACGTCGCTGCACTGGGTCCCAGCTGCAGACCTCTGCCCGCTGCTGCAGCCTCCAGTGCCCCGGTTGCCATTCTGGTCGCCCCTGTCAAACCGTTGGGGTCCTTCGTCGCTGGTGCGCGGTCCCTACTTGGCTGAGCCGGGACGTGGATCGATCCACCCTCGAGTTCGCCCGTGGAAGAGGGCGAAAATGGACATTTGTGGACTCGAGGGTGGGTGGTTGGGTTTTAGGGGAGGAGGTGGCCGTTTCATGGCCTGTGTCTTGTAAAGACAAGGGGGGGGGGGATGTGTAAGGAAGCAGGTTGTGAGAGATAGCAGGGAGGGGGTTAAAACCTCCCTGCGAGAAGAATGCACCTTTTTGTTAATTGTTTTGGATTGATTGCTTATTGTTTTGTTTAATTGTTTTATTGTTAATTATCATCCGCACCTGGGCGGTATTGGGGAATTAGACCCAGGTGTGGGGTGTAAAAGGAGAGCAGGCAGTCTGCTCGGGGCTGCTGAGGAGAAGGAGGCAGAAAGGGGTACTCTGCTTCCTGGCAGTCGTGGGATAAAGTGCTGTTTAAAAATCAGTGTGTTTTGAAAAGACGGGGAAACAGCTTAGCTGTCCCGTGTTAGTCAGGGAGTTCCTGTGTGTGTTAGTTAGTGCTCGTACAGAGCTAGGCGTTTGTTTTGTATTTTGTTTATTTCTTTGTTTTATTAAAATAGCGCAACCGCGCAAGAAAAATCCATTTGTGTCTGTTGGGTCACTGGTTTTAAAGGGGCAACGAACCCGAAAGAGGTGAAATCGTTACAATATATATATATATATATATATATATATATATATATATATATATATATATATATATATATATATTAGCTCAAAGAGCTAGCTGCCCTATATATATATACAGTATGTATATATATTCTTAAATGATGTCTCAATCTTAAATTCTATGGTGATGCAAACCTTTTGACCATAGCTGTACATGAATAAAACTAGACAATACACTGCTTCTGCAATCTGGAAGCATGATTCCACAAAAACAATATTTTTATACAATTACTTTTACAGTATGACCTGCCTCACATAAAAGCAGAACATTTTCATTCTAGTTTTTGAGTTTATAGCCTTCTTACCATTAATGTTGTGAAATAATTATTCATGTCAGATTTTGTTCTGCCATTACAAAGATTTAATATGCACTTTTGACCTCCAGTTTAATAGTTTAACATTGCAGTTTATTAAATTATGTGTCACAAACTGCAGTGTATATTAGTATTAGAAAACAAATGATAAAGAATGATAATGTATTTATTCGGTACAGTAAATATTAAAGGCTAATAGATTGATTGCAGATTGCATGTTTGCAAATGATGCCATGATGAATGTCTATTCTGTTTACAGTAGGGCCCTATTGAGCTACATTCTGTATTTGTCTTTCCACTTGTGCATTTATTACACTTTTACTTATTTTACATTCCTTTTTAAATATGAACTTAACTCCCTCAAACGTGGCTAACCCATTAAAAAAAATGAATTGCCATTTCATTATATATATAAATATTTATTATATTATACATCATATTTGAGCACTAGCATTTTTATTATGTCATATTATTATTATTATTTATTTCTTAGCAGACGCCCTTATCCAGGGCGACTTACAATTGTTACAAGATATCACATTATACATTATTTTACATTTATACAGACATCACATTATTTTACATACAATTACCCATTTATACAGTAGGGTTTTTACTGGAGCAATCTAGGTAAAGTACCTTGCTCAAGGGTACAACAGCAGTGTCTCCCACTGGGGATTGAACCCACAACCCTCCGGTCAAGAGTCCAGAGCCCTAACCACTACTCCACACTGCTGCCTTACAGTGGGGTCCTACAGGACAGGACCCCACTGTAACAGCGTTTACGTCAGTAGGTTATTTGTGCATTTATATGAACACATATTTACAAATAAAATATCATAGAAATGTATATATGTAGGTATTCATATGCTCAAACATGCATGCTTACATATCACTCTGAATACAAGTTCCTACATGATCTTTCACAATAAACTTTAAATATCTGCTTTCTTGATGTGAAAGACAATGAGAATATGTGTCTGGTGTAATTGAGTCCTCTAGATTCAATCATTATTTATTTTGTATCACATATTTTTTGGTCTCAATTCCATTTTAAATGAAAATGCAAATGTTGACTGAAATGGAAAGCTGAAAAAAAAAAATAACAATATGAAATCACATTTTGAAGCCAAGAAATGTTGTAATAAAAAACACACTCACAACCCAAAGGTCTGGTCTTCAAAGAGATGTGCCCCCTAAATATTCCATACGTTAAATGCATATCATTAAACACTCAAATACAAGATACACAATCAATCCTTCAGTAAGAAATGTATTATAAGCACACAACATAAAATGTGATAGAAGGAAGAAGGCCCCCAAATGGTTTCTGTTAATTAGAAGGTAAGGGGATTACCAACATCTGAATGTGCTGTTTGTTAAGAAGAAACAATGTTGTCAGCACCAAAGCTGGATTCCGAGCATCACCTGTCCCTGAGAGGGAGATGCAGTTGCAGAGTGGTGAATGGGAGGAATGTATTAACACACCACACCATGGTTACGATCCAAGGGCTTTAAAAAAATTATATATAGATAGATAGATAGATAGATAGATAAGCTCTTTAGAGGACCTGATATAATGTGACTGACTTTGTACTGATGGGTCACAAAGCTAGATTGTGACTCCATTGAGATGTTAATGTTTTTTCTCCCTTTCCATATTTTCTAGTAATAAAACTTCAATTATAAGTTATATTGCTGAAAAGGTGTGATTAGATTATAGAGTGCCCATAGAAAATGTTGCAAGGGGAAAGCAGAAAAGATTAAAATCTTACTGCAATCAAACACATATTTAATAGTAATATATGCATGAAAAAGCCCTTAGCTGAAGTGCAAAGACAGCTTTGTTATTATCTGCTAGGCATAAAAATGAAGAAATATAAATGCCGACTCCTGTTAAAAAAGCCAGTACTGTAGTTCCCAAGTCAGTGTTTCTGTTGGTCCTTAACTTGACACATTTGAAGATGAATTCCCTTACAAATACATGTAATAGCTTTTTTTTATTTGTAAATGTGAAACAAATATATGATTGGTTAATTTTTCTCTTTTATGGTTTCTAAATGTAATACATAGTGCAAAGACAAACTTTATTCATAGTGTCAAACTCATTCATAATGTGGATCAGCACCACTTAGGGGTCGATTTGATCAACTTTACTCAATCAGGATAAGCCACAGCTCCATTTCTAGAGCATTTTACAGCCCCACGATTGTATCAACCACCAACCCATGGTTATACCAGGATTACAACTAAAAATAAGTGGTTGATGGAAACCAGGGGGATTCGTGACATCTGTAAAATGCTCTAAAAATATCCAAGTGTAGAATAGCTCGACAAGTTACGCTCTTATCTTTTACTTGCCATACATTTAAATGAACAATATTTATAAATGGTATCAAGATTTGTATTTGAATATAAGTCATTTATAAATAATTTGTAAAATTGGAAGCTAATTAATTTTACTTTATTCTTTAAAACTTGTATTTTGTAATAACATTTTTTAATGTTACCAAAATGTTAGATGAATACAGGAAATATGTATGCTTCATTGTAAGATAAGGTAAGGGGCATACTATATATATATATATATATATATATATATATATATATATATATAGAGAGAGAGAGAGAGAGAGAGAGAGAGAGAGAGAGAGAGAGAGAGAGAGAGAGAGAGAGAGAGAGAGAGAGAGAGAGAGATCTTGAATTTTTTTATAGATTACATTAACTCATCTGAAATTTACTGAGGAACACAGCTATACAAACAGACATTTCCTAGATTTGGCAGTTTTTAAAGGAGAAAACAATACACTTGCAACTACAATATACTGTAAACCTCAAGAATGAAATACATTGTTACAGGCTAACAGTAATCAACTGCAGTCTTTGATACACAACATACTTGTTGGTCAATTTCTACGCTTACAGCACATAAGAGTTTGAAAATAAATCTATACAGTTGAGAGAGAGAGGTTTATACAGAGAGGTTATAGATTAAATGATATTGACAGAGCATATTTAAGAGTAAGACACACAAATAGAAATACTTTATTTGTAAATAAGGATAGAACAGACAGTATTCATTACATTTGTGTCTCCACTGAATATAACTCACAGGTGAGTGCAATTAAAAACATAATTCTTAAACACTGGCACGTCTTGGAAAGTGACAAACAACTTAACACCTTTACCACAGCGCCCCCTATGATCACTTTTAGATGAGCACAGAACATCAGAGACAGGGTAGTACATACAGTATATTCTCCACCTGTAAAGAAAAACTGGCTACCTATCAAACCAGATGGTAATTTTCATTGTGGCCATTGCGTGCACCCGTGCCAATACTATGGACACAAAAGCCTTCCATCACCCCCATACCGGTACTAAATATAAAATAAGAGGTTTTATTAATTGTAATACAACACATGTTGTCTATATGCTTAAATGCCCATGTGGTCTTGTATATATTGGACAGACGAAAAGAGCTCTTAAAATACGGATAGCTGAACATAAAGCAGCCATTCGTAACAGAAATATGGATTATGCCATTACCCGACAGTATATTACAGCCAACCATGGTTCAGTACCTTCTTTGAAATTTTATGGTATAGAGAAAATCAGTCTGTCAAATAGAGGCGGGGATCTGATTATGTGCTATTGGACACATACATTAGATTCAGTAGAGCTGAAGGGACTTAATGAAGAACTCAGTTTAGCCATTTCTTTAGCCATTATCTGTGTCTGTATTATTATTATTATTAAAGGAATTTCTAAAACTATGCTGTTGTCTACATTAAATTGTTAGGAGTATGTTTTCTTTTTCTGTATTGGTTTTATAATTAAGAACACCTGTTAAAATATAATATACATATAGGGTGTAAGTTATTTAAAATCAATGTTTTTTGCCCTGTGGAGGCTTGTAGACATTATGGCACATATAGACAATACGGTTATTTAAAACAACATCTATAAACAGTCATTTTATCTATATATCTTAGTATTTAATTGCTGAAATGGCATAAACGTGTGTAAATAATTAATTGCATGCTTAAGTTAATTGGACAAGAGTCTTTTTAGTACCTGTGTACACAAGCCTCCCACAGAGAAACATCATCTGTAATTGACAAACCCAGGACTGGAAGACCCAAAAAGCTGTCTAACCAGGATGAGCAATACCTTAAGGATATTATCTTCAAGACTAGAAAGAAGAGCGTTGCATTGACAACAGAACTGGCAGAAGGCACAGGTGTCGTTGTCCATCAAATCAACAGTGCGAAGGTCAGTCTTGAAACCAGGATTTAAAGTGTGTTGCAGTAAGAATACCTCTGTTAAGAAAGGGGAACAAGGCTAAAAGGCTAAAATATGCACAAGAACACAGAAATTGGACTATGGAACAATGGTCAAAGGTGTTTTGAACTGTTGATGGATGGACAACGACACCTGTGCCTTCTGGCAGTTCATTTGTCAATTCAACGCTTGTCTTTTTTCTGTTCCTTAAGGCTATTATCTTCAAGTATTAGAACTAATATGTAAAAGTAGATCCCTGTGATCTTCTTTCCCAGAATGCACAAGTAGAAATGTCTGACATACAGACAGACAGCCAAGTGCGTTCAAACACCTGAAAAAGTGGTTGCATCAGTACATCCCATGCAGCCTAAGGTGTTCAGGTACAAATGGTTCCAGTCACCAACTTGCCATTGGCAGACTTGAAACTGAAATTATAATTCACAGTATTAGAGTTCTGTATCAAGCTACACATTTGACATTAAAGGCAAATTATGCACGCCTTTCTTTTGACACATTCTGTTGCTGTGAATTCACAGGGTGTCTCAAGGAGAGATGTCAGACTGCAACCTTGCAATACATGAGTTATGACTGAAAAACCCAAAGATGTTTCTTTTATAAAGTATGCCTGCCATGTTGACATATCTGTCCTTTGCCTGTAACCTTATTAGAAATTTGCAAAATATTCAGAATTGAATTTCCCTTGAAGGGAAATACAGATATATCGACCCGTGATTTCCAGAATTAGCCTACTAGCAGGCAAGACAGACAGTGTTTCAGCTTGCTTTTTTCTTGAAGTTAAACTGATGCAGAGATTATTAGAACTGCAGACTGGGGCATCAAGCTGTTGTGCATTTAGGTGCACCATTTGCAAGTAGAGGACAGACACTGTGGTTTCAACGTCTTCTTAAGGTTGAAAAACAATTTAAAATAAGAAATTACAGAAACTCGCTTCTGTATTTCAGTCTGGATAAGGACTTGTACATACTATTATACTAAATTCTGATATTTTCAAGTAGCCTATGATAACTGTTACAGCTGATTTATATAGCTCAGGGGCTGATTATCAGGGTGGCATTTTACAGCTAGGCCTAGAGGTAATTTAACCGCAGGCTCTATCAAGTCTTACACTGTACAGTGCGTTTTTATTTTGGATTGATTTTGGGATCCAGTATGGCACAAACTGTTCTCAATAATCCCCTTATCAGGTCTTACTACTGAATTAATGCAGGTAGTGAAAAAACTATTGTGATGTTGTGACAGAGATCGAATGATTCTTGGTGTTAGATCTCCCTCCCGACCTGCGAGGGCACTGCGTAAGAGGAACAGAGTACCCTGGACTGGATGGCCCGACAGTTAATTCCCAGGGTTAGGCAGAAGTCAGCCATCTAGAAAGGGGGTGGAACTACAGTACACTAAATCATCGACCCAGAAGGGAAACGATGTGGCATCCGCAGATTGGAGGAGCGGCTGCACTCGTTGACCAAGGGGTCATCGTTGACAGTATTAAAGGGGATGTAGTGATGTGATCTGTTCCTTTGTGAATGGTTTAATTGCATGACCAATAGGAGAACCTGTATTGTGAACCGTGAGTTTTTTGTTTGTTTTATTTGTCGTTATTTAAAATACTGTTGTATTGTTATTTAGATGGCTAACACGATCCAGAGCTGTCGCCAAAGGCCAGCACTAAACCCAGATCAATATCACTGCACTTTGTTTCACAAAGAACTGTATTCACTACGAGCACTAGAGCACGCACTGTTGTCTGGTGTTGGTGTTTGTGTATGTGTTACGTGTGGGTGAATTAAAACGGGACTGTTATTATTTCGAGGCCAACCCGCTGCTTATAAATTAAGCAATACATGCCGCTGTATTGCTTATCATTGTTTATTGTTTACTGCTGTTTGCCATCAGGCCATTGGATTTAAAAATAAACCACCATTGCACCTGGATTAATGTTGTTTGTTTAATTATTGATCACCTGCACACTGTTAACCACTTTGCCACAGATGTGTACATGAATTTACATTAGCGCTGCAGTTTACATGTTTTTACAGTTGCCATCCATTCGAGTAACTGTCTGAACATGGTTTTGTATGTGACTAACCTTTTTACCGATGTCTGTTCCAAAAATAAAAATGTAACTTTATTTACACAGATGGTTTTGTATTTATAATGCAATTACTATGTGATCAGTTGTTCAATTACAGTGTAATTACATTGTAGTTAAAGACACATAAAAGTAAAGTGTTACCTTTAAAAATCTTAAATGGTACAATATGTAACTAAACAGTTCACTGAAAATGTATTGTTGGCCAGATAAAATGTTCCTTGTCTTAGGTCAGAGATGTCAAACTCCAGTCCTCGAGGGCCGCAGGGTCTTCTGGTTTTCATTCCAACTTAAGCTCTCAGTTAACATAATTGATCTAATTATTTGTTGAATTTGACATATTTAATATTTTTCAAGGTCTTTTACAGTTGATGGTTTTACAAATGCACTTGATTCAAGGTACACTACCTATGAAACATTTTGAGGCCTGAAGAGAAGTGTTAAATGTGTCCAGTTAATCAAATAATTAGACCAATTAAGTAACTGAGAGCTCGGGTGGAAGGAAAGCCCGAAGACACTGCAGCCCTCCAGGAGCTGAGTTTGACTCCCCTGCCTTAGGTCAACATGACAGCAACAGACCCAAGTCCTGTAGTACTATTAATTGCAAGACAAGATTTTATTACACACCAATGTATGAAAGGTTTCCTTCTCAATGTGTGTTTATGTGGAAACATGCTTTCCAGGGTTGGAGTTCATACTGATACAAACTCAATTTAGTATCTTTACTGGTAGGAGTTGAAACTGTGGACATAGAGATTTTCTGTTTGTACCAGTTGAAGCTCAGATTGGAAATTTGGAATTTCAATTCTTACTGGATTGTAATCTCTACCTTGATATAGTAAACCGAGCTGCACCTCTCGGGTTCGTTGCCCCTTTAAAAACCACTGACCCGACACAGGGACTTGCAGTTTTAGTGTGGTTGCGCACTTTTATTTACAAAAACAAAATAAGCACACTACCAAGCAGGCTTCTTCACACACAGCAGCCCAGAACAAATTGGCTGCAGGCTTTTTAAACCCTGCACCTGGCACTAATTTACAATAATTACCAGGTGCGCCGGATAATTAAACAATAAAATAATTAACATTATTAGTTTGGCAGGGAGATTTTAACTCTCTCCCTGCCACAAACACACATTTTCCCTGCGCAGGGCTACCTCCCCTGCCACAATATATATGCCACAATATACTCATGCCTCTTTGGCAAAAAGGTTTCAAATTATTTTTTAAGATGCCATATTTTACAATTGGGAAAGTGCTTTCTGATAATGTAGAGGACACTGAAATCTAAAACATGGAATAATGTAGAAATAATTTTTAAGTTATGATTAAAATTGCAGATTTAAAAGCAACTGAAAAAAATACAATACTGATGAAATTGTTGATATGGGTACAAATCGTGTCTGAAAGAATAGTGAATGTGAATATGAATCTTTATAGATTTATGTTCACCATTTTTCACATGTAGAACCTAAGCAAGGGACCAACAGACCAGTAGGGGTTGCTGAAACTCACAGAGGAAAACTATCTCCGGTCAATTATACTCCCTAACCCTGCGGGAGAGCAAAGACCAATGCAGCGTCCTTGCCAAGATCGTCAACTTGGCACAAATAGGATCACCCTGCACTCCAAACAGCAGCGCTTTTATTAGATAAGCTACTGGGAACACTGTCTGCCCTAAACCACAGAGGAGAACCCTTTACTTTTCAAGCAGTCAGTTCACAGGCGGTTGTGAAGAGGCCATAAACAGGGTTTGAAATTAATCCACGTTGAAGCACAGTCTGTTGAAAATGAAAGTAAAGATCCACCAGGTAAAATAACAAATAAATAAATACTATAAATAAAATTCATTGATTTAATATAAAAAAAAAAAAACTTACACATTTTTATTCTTGTTTATTTTAAATAATGGTGATCAGTAGAAAAGACTACTGATAATATAAGAAAAATTAGGGCAAAATCATGTTGGTTAATGCTAACTAAACAACATAAAAATGTAAGACTCTTGCAAAAATGCAAAATCATCTCTTTGCAGATGTCCATGAAACCAGTCCAACACACAAAATAACTATGCATTGGTCTCCCTGCTAAACTAAATCTGGAAACACAACAGGAAAAGCCACGCCAACATAGACAATAAACCACAACTGATTTCACAAAGCAAGATTAATAATGATTAGCAATAATCTTTCTTTAACCGTGCAGATTTGCATAGATTAGAAAATAATAGGGAAGGTGTTGGTCACTGGGGTTGCAGCGATACACCTGTTTTACTGTTATATCGTGATACAGAAATTGTTTTCATTTGTATCGTGTGTCAAATCAATTACCATGATATTACAAAATAATGGCCCAGATAATGTTAGTAAGTCAGAGGAATGCAGCATCATATAGCAATCCACACTTGGAAACCATCCTTATTTGTCAAACAAATGTCAAATCTTACGGTTGAGTCTAGTTCCCATCAGAGGAAAAGATCTTTGCGTGTCATGTGACATGTAGGACAAGCCCCAGGGAAGTGACGAGAATGTGGCGTGTGGTTTCGACTGAGGGACTGCTGTGATAGCAGCGATATATGTTTCTTTCCAGTAAAACATTCAGGCACAAATTTATAAAGGGAAAATAATGACCGCAAAAAGCCACGTAATGTGCATGTTCAGTATGGCCGCACTCAGCGTCAAAATAACGACCTATTTTATAAGGTGATGCAGGCGATTCCGCAATCAAATAATTTAAATACCCCTCACTGCAATTATCGGTAGAGAATGACACACCTCTCACAATAAATATAGAGTTTGGGTCAACCCTGCGTGTGTAGGCTACACATTCCAAAAGAAAATGAATGGCACACAAAGACCTCAGCCTGGTGTTAGCCATGGTGATGAGAATGCTTGGAAGCAAAAACTGAATTTTATTAATATGGAAGTGGAGATTTTGGTATAAGCAGTACTTGCAACACATGAAGATGTGTTACAAGCTCCAAATACATCACCAGGACAAAGGAATAAAATATGGAATGTGCGGTGGCTTCTTAATAAACAAATGTACCACTTCAGAGTTTGTAGTCTAGGTTGCTTATACATAGGCTTGCTACTATTCGATTAATATCGACGTTTATTTTTTAAGGAATTTACAGTTTTTTTTCGATCTTTATTTTTCAATTCAAGCAGAGCATGGGTGAAATCGACCTTTATGCTTAAAAAAGGCTTTTTATGCCATTGAGAAACGTCTCATTTAGAGAAACCCCTTTATCATATTCGAAATGCAACAAAACCATGGTTACCATCATTCTAATTGAAATAACGTTTGTTCACAGTGAAGCTATACCTAGATATAGATCCTACACAAATTTTAAAAACAAAATGTCTCAAATAAACCGTAGAAAACGCAGCCTATAAAGTGTATTACACAGACTTTTACAGCACACATTTACAAGTAAAAACAATATGCACAGAACAAAACAGTTGAACAGAACTAACTTGCACTTATTCCGAGCTCCGCCCCTCTCCTTAAGCACAGCTGGACCCACTGGAGGCAAGGCAGACTGGCCCGCTTCGTCCTGCCGCAGACTTCTGCCGTCGATCAGGGTATTGTGCACAATACTCATTAAGTGTTTTCCTCTTGCGCCACATTTTCAAATCAAACTACTAACTGTCACCGTATATACCTATAATAGCAAATGCTTACTTACACCTTAACTCGCTAATTTCAAAGTAGGCGCTTTGAATGACAGACTATAGCTGGCAAATGAAAGTGCATAGTCGGTATGCTGATTGACAGTCATTTAAACGAATGAGAGCATTCTAGCGCTGCTTCAGCCAGCGAGATCTGTCAGGACAGGATGAAATGACTGATGGTGAAACTACACTAGCCTTTTAAGGAACCACTGATTTGACTGACAGCGACCCCTAGCCATTCAGAGCAGAATGGAGACGGGACAGACAAAAACTACACAGACAACATGATTTCTTAAATTATTATTTTTTCCTATATAAATGTATTTTAGTCGAACTCATATTTTTGACGTTTAATAAGCTTTACCGATTACAATCGAAAAGTAGCAAGCCTACTTATACATTATGACACATCATCCAGTTACTGTGCTTCAAATATTAGTTCAACTTCTTATTTCATATAGAATAATTCCAGGCGTATAGACTTTTCTAACTTCAGAAACAATACGTTTTATTTACTTACATCCATGGCAGTCAAACGGGTGGAAAATCCTTCCATTGTACAGAAATATGTTCAACAACAATAACTCCATACAGCTTTATACGAACAGTCTATGGGCTCTGACCGGAGGGTCGTGGGTTCAATCCCAGGTGGGGGACACTGCTGCTGTACCCTTGAGCAAGGTACTTTACCTAGATTGCTCCAATAAACACCCTGTAAACAACTGTATAAATGGGTAATTGTATGTAAAAAAAATGTGTAAAAAAATAATGTAATTGTATGTAAAAATAATGTGATATCGTATAAAAATTGTAAGTCGCCCTGGATAAGGGTGTCTGCTAAGAAATAAATAATACTACTACTACTACTAATAATAATAATAATAATAATAATAATAATAATAATAATAATAATAATAATAATATGTTGAATATATATCGTGCACCAGATATTTTCATTAGTCTGTAATCCATATAAAATAAATATATGGATTACAAACTATAATATATTTTAAATATATCCCATATATATTAAAATTATAAAAAAGGGGCCAATTTCGATATATGAAAAATATATGGATCATACTTTTCTACCATATATTAAAAATATATGTTTGTTCCATAAGGGACATTCACAAGATGGCTTAACTTTACAATGTAAATAGCTCCATTATCACTCAATAAAGGACCTCGGATTGGCTATTTGAGCAATGGAGTGTGAACATTCTAATGTATAAAAACCTTATTATGGGCTCTGCATGAAATACTATAATTTTATCTTGACATAAACTTCACAAAAATACACTCATGTATCTGTGGGAAACACTAATACCATTAAATCAACTGACAGATGTATTTTGTCTATATCTTTTGAAGTGCTGAAGAGCTGCTGCACACATACTGTAGGCTCCTAAGCAATGAAGCCTATTGCCAAGTTCTTCTTTCCACCATCATACAACCATCCACCTAACACATACTGATCAGTAAATGTTTGGCAATTAGTTTCCTAAGCTTATTTTAGTATTGCTATACTTTATCAAAGTATCATGTAACTTACCCAGTTTTGGCAAAGTTTGTCCAGTAGGTCATAACCACAGCACTCAGCATGACATCATTCTTGGAGAAGTTGCAGTTGAAGAGATCTGTAGGCCCAATCATGGGGATGCCAAACACATAAGGAACTTCATCTCCATGAGCTGAATCAGCCCAACTGGGCTTCATGTCGCTCTGACAATGATGATAAAAAGCATAGAAATATGTTGGTGAGCCATATTGAGCATGAAGATCTGCTGTAGCAACTGCAGGAGCCACCCATTGGTGATCTGTGAACAAAGCGACCAGAGTCTTCCTGCGTGTTTCAGGGTTTTCTTTATCTGCCCAGTCGGTGTACATGAATTTGATGGTTTCCCGAAGGGTATCTTTTCCTTCTGGATAGCCGTACAAATGATCCACAAAATCGGACACCGCAAAATCAAAGTCATTCGCCGACACCCCATCCTCGCTGTCCACGATGCCATCAACAAATTTAAATCCTTCTCCTTGGTTCACCCCAAGCATGATGTCATAATTAAGAAATTCCCCCTGCTCCATTAAAATCTGTGGGTCATCTGGTATTACATCCCCATCGATGACGGGCCCAAAGGCTATGTGGTATTTTGCTGGAGTAATGTATTGCTCTATGAGTTCTTTGTAGTTCTTGTTTCGGAGGCATTCAACCAAATCAATAGTATCTAGCATGTTGCAGCCAACTTTTTCTGCCAACATCCTGGTGTACTTGGCAGGCTGATAGTTAACCGCCCAGCTTGACAATGCAGTCCCACTCTGTATTATTGCTTTCTGGAAAAGATCTGATGGAATAAATAAAAAAAAGGATATGAAGTTTGGCATTTCACAGGAGTACAGTTAGTCTAAAATAATTTGGTTTCGTTTTTATTTGTATAATATAGTTAACACGAAGCCAAAAAAAACTGTCTTATTTTATGTTCAAGTAATTTCCCACTTGAGATAACTTTGAAATATTAAAAAAACATGCACAACAGCAATCTGATCAAAATCTTTGTGCAATAGTTATAAAATCATTATTTGTAACAATGCTGATGCTCAGATTTATTGGCAATAGTGGGCACAAGAAACAGCATCTTTGTTTTTATGACTATTACAACCACAGGATTCAGTAATGGCTAGTTTGGTTATATTCCCCAGCTGATTTATGGCTGGGCTGTGTGAATAAAAAATATATCACTGCCATACAACACAGGTTACTGCTAAGGTAACTTAATGGATTAGTTGCAAGCATTACACAGTGTTCTGTAACAAGTAATATGCAAACCTCTCAGTCATATTGAACGATGCTGAGACAGCAGAAGTCTTGTGAGCATTTGGTTGACACACAAACACTGCTGGATGGAATTTGTTCATGCTTTTGTGATTGACATTATTTTTTGTACAGTGTATAGTGACTCATGCTCTGGGGTTTCTAATCACACTGAAGACTGACCCCACAAGGGACTGTTGTATACTAACTGAGTGTATACGATTATGAACAAACATGGGAAAACTAATCTTAATGAGACATCCCCCATTTTCTGTCTCCCATTTTGTGTCAGCATTAGTAGGAGGACCCTTTAGCAGACTGTAACCTGCAGTTGCTTACATGATGAATCATTTAAGTTTGACAGTATAGGCTGAGGGGGGTATCTTATCTCCATCAGCATCTCACACTAACATGTGTATTCAAAATGACATTTTTCTTTCACTATGCAGTAATGCTTGTCCATATTCTAATGCAAGTCCTTTGTTTTAAAAGATTTTGTTTTTGGATGGTGGTACATTTTATATGTGCATGCTGGTGATCAGTACTGTGTTTAGACAGCAGGTTCAAGATTTAAAAGCTGCTTGTAAAGATAGTTTTTTCTCTCTCAGATCAAAGAATTGTTGATATACTTAGGACGTATATACTTTGGGTCTTAGATGGGCCAGCTACGTCTATTTGTTTTATTTTTTAAGTATATTGTATAAACACTTGGTATTATACATCCAAAAACATAAAAAACAAGCACATTTATACTTGTTGGAGGGTAGTCAAGAGTAAAACATCTCAAACGCTGCATACCGTGGTTTTTGGATATAGCCCTACATCGATGTTCAGTGCAAGAAAAAGCATATCAAGTTTGAAGTTTGCAGCACACTATGGAGCACTTTTTTAGATTTTTAGATCAATGAAATATGTTAGAAAAATATTTAGCTTAATCTTATATGAAATGAATAGTAAGGCTAGATTTAATTTCAATGTGACACCTCCTTCGTTTGTTATGTCTCATGTCTCTCCCTGAACGGCTTCAGGTACTGGTAACATTAAATGCTACTTCTAGTTGAATGTGTATATATACACTTCTATATATATATTCTATGGTACTATGTTGATAGGTTGCAGAATTCAAAGCACATGCTTGTTGAATTTCACAATTAGAATAAGCGGATGGGTTAAGATGGTCCTTTTTCATATCACATAGCTGTTCTTAAAAGACTTGTTTCTGAAATTGTTCATAAAATAATAAAATAATGCATTTAAAAATATATATTTCATTGCAAGATCGTCCAATGTATTTGGATTTTACATTAAAATGAGGTCATGTAAATAAAAGACTATTATTTCTAATTATTTAATATTCACGAAACCATTATATTTAAACAACTGTATTCAACTGTCATGTGACCATTTTTATTTATGTTTGGAAAAGAAAGCCATGTCTTTATATCTTAGTGCATAAGGATATGATCAAACTTCAAAGAAATTAAATAAACTTTGGCTTAATCGGAAACATAGTTGATGTATTTTATGTTAATTTTTAAAAAATATGTAGCTTGCAACATTTGCAAACTTTAAGACATGTTTTTTTCAACAAAACATATGCATGTTCAAACCGTGTTGATATTTTATTTGTACCATAATAAAAACAGGAATGCAATTTTCTATATTTAATGTCCAGTACCTTTTTGTCAATTATTATCGCATACAGTGTAGAAGTCAGTGTAACAATATGGAAGATTAGAGAGGACTAGGGTCCAAGGTCGGTGTTATATCCAAATTTTTTTAGTGAGAAAGTCCTAGCAAGTTTGTGACTAAAAAAAACCAAAACAGAAAGAACCGCCATTGGTCGTATAGTATCCCACAATCCACTGCATAAAAACAGGCTAACTGATCTATAGAAATATTTTTGACTAATTACTTAGGAAACAAGATAATTTGCTTGTAAACATTTACTGATAAATGCTTATTGATCACTGCAATGCAAAAATATATTTTTATAATATTTAATATTTTATGCAAGTCTAACATTGTTTAGTTACATTATGCATTTTATTTACAGCTAACTTACCACTGTATACACATTCTATACCGTGAAATATATTTTAGCTGATGCATTTTAATTTAACATATCTTATTTTCTGTAAAATAAACCTAGTGTTACAACTGTGTTGCACGGGACAACAATTGTAAATAATACTGTGTTCCACTCTCATGCGCTTTTCTGGAAGCCTGTAAATTTCAATAGTATTAAAGTTCAGTGGCGTCTCCTCCTGCTTCCATTTCAGCTGTGCTCTGGCAACATAAACACGGGCACGGAACTGTACGTGCGACACGTGCGCTCCCGTGTTACTTGCACATTCACGGAAACGTGCCAAATATTAAATAACATGCTTCGATGCATTCCAGGTACCCTTCTTCATCTTCCTTAATAATATGTAAATGGGGGCAAATTATACTCCAAAAATGACAGTCATTTTATAAAATGCAATGGATGAGATGGTATTAAAACAGCTGGTTGAAAAATAATAAATTACAAAACTCAATAATATAAAAGTGATGAACAGGCTATCAATTATACATGAATGACGTTTTTCTTGCCATTGCTATTTAATTCAGCAGGCTTTTTTGTGTGTATCTGTGTGTGTGTGCGGTAAAATAATGTTGGGCTCACAGTTGTAAATAAAGTGATCTGATTTTTAGAAAACTAAATCACCAAACATATTAAAATGGACTCTATGAAAGGTTTAGTCTAGAGAGCACATGCTCCGTGGACAGCACATTATCAAATTCAGCAGGGGTGGGACTGGATGTGCAAGTCTCAAGGTGTCTACCAAGCAAGAAAAAACCTTGTCAATTACACTTTCTCCATAGTCTACAGGCAGTAATGACATAACATCTTGTCCCTCTGATCTGTCATGCTTCAAATTGACATGGCTTGAATTTATTAGTAGTTTTTAGGAGGTAACATTGATCTTAGATCGATTTCCATGGTCACCACCTGTGACATTTGTATCCTCTCTGCTTGTGTTGTTTACAGTACTTGTACTGCGAGTCCTTGCACCCAATTCAACTGCAAGGTGTGTCACTGTAAAATGGTGTACCAGTAACATTATCAAGCAAAATGCCTGCTGCTATATACTACAGTACCCCCCAAACTAATTAACTGTAAATATGTTTTCAGTGAACCTTGATACACATGTTGTGCTTTGATCTCTTTGTTGAACCTTTTATGATAAAACAAAACCAACAAAAACATGTTAAAGAACCCATAAAAATTACACTTTAAATAATTATTTGAATTTACCTTCTGAATAATGAGACAGTGTCAGCAGACTAACACACGACGCCCCAGCTCCCGATCCAAATATTGTTACTCTCTTGGGATCCCCTTTAAAAGTTTGAATATTTTCTTTGATCCATCTCAGAGCCTGGATTTGGTCAAGCAATCCATAGTTTCCTTTAGCAGCTTGGTCACCTGTGCTTAGAAAACCTAGACAAGGCAAACACACAATAGAATGAAACATAAATAAGAAAAACAAGTACTGACATGCATTCTCCGCCGCAACTCTATATATCATATTAGAAATATTAGGGTCATGAAAATGCTGACGGCAGCTTTAATGTTATACAGTTTCAAACCTGTAACTGTCATACATGATAATATAAGGGAATGCATATTGTTTGACAAATACAGCAGCGTGTATTAGTATTGAAATCATAAAGCTTCTTCATATCTGTAAATATTTCCTGTAAAACTATTAATCCATATCATCACGAGGTAAGATTAATAATCTGTTATGAAAATAAGAATGTATTTTCCATTGCAATAATATCAATGTAAAAAAATGAAGCATATAGCAAGGTAATTTTTTTCTTTTTTACTAACTCTCAATTACGAATCTTATTTGTCAACATACATTATGGGGGGGGGGAATCAATGGAACTGGCAATTTGAATTGTGTTTCTGCTATCCTTATAGCTGTTTTTAAAAACATACAAAAATGACTAAATAAACAACAATTCCTGTGTGCAATTACTTTATGATAACATTGCATACAATATCAGTTATCTTTATCACAGTTGTTGTTTGCTTTGTTATTTACCACTAGAAGGATAGGGGCACCATCATTAAAATGTAATGCTAGGATTCATAATATGATAGCAAGAAAACATACAAAGCAAAATACTCAGTAATTATCTATTTACAGTTTTACAGATAGAGTACACATGCACAGGTACAATATAAAAAATATCTTTGTGTTGACTTTTTTAAAAGAATACATAATGCCAACTTTTCACACTCAACCTTCCTGGGGAAAGGTTTGACATGAGCTGCTTCTGATCCTCAGTATACACATGAACCCAAACAAGTTGAAGATTTTTCTGAGCTCATTTAATCTCCTTGACAAATTACCAGAACATTTTATTATGCATTATACATATAAATCCCTACAATCTGGATTCTGGGAATTCAAGTAAATGATCCTTTACTTAGTAGAAAAAAATGGCTTCTATGTAACACTAGCAAGGGGTTTAAGTCTAATACATAAGATGCCACACAGAAATTCTCAATTTTAAACTTTCCCTACTGGGCTACTGGGTTCTTTTGCTTCAATATTAGATTGGTTTCCATAATACGTAATCATGGAGCTAAAAAAAAAAACACAGAATAATTGGTTCATAAAAAGATACCATAAGAGAAATTTCAAAAGGCTGTGGATATGTTCAGCAGCCATTGGAAATAGTTTTAGACCAGAAGGCAGTCAAATTGTACATTATTAAACTCAACCCAACCTTATTCATAATATTGACCCTACAGTAACATTACTCTAAACTTTACCTAACTCATGACCGTCAAACCTTCAGTTTCACATTTCTGACTATGTCTGGAACCCCAATACATGAATATTGATGACATATATGACCAGGCCAGGTTATGTAGATGATATTTCTATATACCTTGACAATATAGGCTACTATTTGGGCAGCAGCAGTGTGGAGTAGTGGTTAGGCCTCTGGACTCTTGACCGGAGGGTTGTGGGTTCAATACCAGGTGGGGGACACTGCTGCTGTACCCTTGAGCAAGGTACTTTACCTAGATTGCTCCAGTAAAAACCCAACTGTATAAATGGGTAATTGTATGTAAAAAAAAAATAATGTGGTATCTGTATCATGTGAAATAATGTATAATGTGATATCTTGTAACAATTGTAAGTCGCCCTGTATAAGGGCGTCTGCTAAGAAATAAATAATAATAATAATAATAATAATAATAATAATAATAATAATAATAATAATACTATTTGTTATCTTAATCAGTACAAGTTCACTAGAGTTGACTCACGGCATTACCCAATAAAGAAGAGTCAGTTATAAGAACACCAAAATAGGAGACACTGGTTACATGCAAGGCAAAAATGCACATCAAAGACTTTATTATGAAGTGATTATTAGTGGTTGGCACAAATTAGGTGATTAGCTTAGTCTCCACTCAACCTAGGAAACTGGTCTTTGGAGTATTGATATTAGGGCTTTTTTTAAAACAAATCAGAGGATTTGTAGAATATATTTGCAATTCAGATATGGCACAAGAATATTGTGTTTAATCCAAAGCTGCAAGCAGACATTGGATCAGGTTGCGTACCACTGGCACCTCGAGCAGTTCCTGAGGAAACTGGCAGAGGTGCTGGAGACAAAACATACGGGGAAAAAACAAGTCCCGAGGCTCTTGTAGGAAATAGATCCTGTTTGTCATGGAGGATAGAAGAGAGCTAAAGACAGCTGGTCAGGAGATTACAGCCTGCTCTCAGCAGGCACACACAGGCACTGGAGGAGGAGCCTTAACTGCAGACTTCAGCTCCCTGCTATCATTGTTAAAATGGCACTGTGTCTGCAGGCTGTGGAATGAAGTGCATAGAAACAGGAGCTCTGGACAAGACTCACAGGTGGAAGAAGCACTGGTTTATAAACCTGGTACTGGAAAGCAAACATTTGTAAAATAGAAAAAAAATGGTTTTAAACATACTCAAAAAATGTATGTCAAATACCTTTGGCCTTTTAGTCACTCGATATCTCTCTGTTTAGCAGGAGCTACTGTTTTATAATAAGGACAGCAAATGCTGTGAGGATACAGCGACACTCATTATTTTAACCCTGTTGGTAAGGAGGCTTTAGGAATACCATGAGACGCTGGCTGTGAACTGTCATCATGTTTTGTCAATTCGGCTCTATTACAGTGCCTTGCATAAGTTTTCACCCCCCTTGGACTTTTCCACATTTTGTAGTGTTAAAACCTGGAATTAAAATGGATTTAATTGGGATTTTTACCATTTGATTTACACAACATACTTAACACTTTGAAGGTGCAAAATATTTTTTATTGTGACACAAAAGTTAATTAAACAAAAAAAAAGACATTTGTTGGTTGCATAAGTATTCATCCTCCTGAGTCAATACTTGGTAGAAGCACCTTTGGCAGCAATTACAGCTGTGAGTCTTTTTGGGTAAGTCTCTACCAGCTGTGCACATCTGGATCCTGCAATTATTGCCCATTCTTCTTGGCAAAATTGCTCAAGCTCTGTCAAGTTGGATGGGGACCGTTGGTGAACAGCAATTTTCAAGTCTTGCCACAGATTCTCAATCGGATTGAGGTCTGGGCTTTGACTGGAGCATTCTAAGACATTCAGGTTCTTGTTTTTAAACCACTGTGTTTAGGGTCATTGTCCTGTTGGAAGGTGAACCTCCACCCCAGTCCCAGATCTCTTGCAGACTGAAACCAGTTTTCCTCTAGAATTTCCCTGTATTTGGCTCCATCCATCTTGCCCTCAATCCTGACCAGTTTCCCAGTCCCTGCCGATGAAAAGCATCCCCATAACATGATGCTGCCACCACCATGCTTCACCGTGGGGATGGTGTTCTCAGGGTGATGAGCAGTGTTGGCTTTGTGCCACACACAGCGTTTTGCGCTAAGGCCAAAAAGTTAAATTTTGGTCTCATCAGCCCAGAGAACCTGGTGTGTGTCTCCCACATACCTTTTGGCAAAATCCAAACGGGATTTGATATGGGTTTTTTTCTGCAATGGTTTTCTTTTCGCCACTCTTCCATAAAGCCCAGCTTTGTGGAGCGTCCGGGTTATAGTTGTCCCATGGACGGTTTCTCCCATCTCAGCTGTGGATCTCTCCAGCTCCTTCAGAGTTACCATTGGCCTCTTGGTTGCTTCTCTGACTAATGCCCTCCTTACCTGGTCAATGAGTTTTGGTGGACGGCCTTCTCTAGACAGAGCCGCGGTATATTCTTTCCATTTTTTAATAATGGATTTAGCGGTGCTCCAGGGGATGTTCAGTTTGGGATATTTTTTTATAACCCAACCCTGATTGGTGCTTCTCCAGAACTTTATCTCGGACTTGTTTTGATAGCTCCTTGGTCTTCATGATGCTGTTTGTTTAGATATGCTCTCTAACAAACTCTGGGGCCTTCCAGAAACAGGTGTATTTAATCTGAGATCATGTGTCACTTTAATTGCACACAGGTGGACTCCATTCAACTAATTATGTGACTTTTGAAGGCAATTGGTTGCACCAGAGCTTATTTAGGGGTGTCACAGCAAAGGGGGTGAATACTTATGCAATCAAGACTTTTCAATTTTTTATTTGTAAATAATTTTGAAAAATATGTAGATTTTTTTCCCCACTTCGACATTATGGACTATTTTGTGTAGATCAGTGACAAAAAAATCCTAATTAAATCAATTTTAATTCCAGGTTGTAACACTACAAAATGTGGAAAAGTCCAAGGGGGGTGAATACTTATGCAAGGCACTGTACAGTATACAAGTGCTGGATAGATCCACTGAGTTGCAATGTCCCATATAAAGCTAAAGTCGGTGGCGGCTCGTCAGGTGAGGCACTGCCTCCTCAATGCACTTATTTATTTATTTATTTATTTATACGTAACATGCCACAATAAATACATAGCTTTACCGCAGAGGCAGCTGTCCGATTCAAATCCACCACTCAGTTGCCACTGTACGTGGAGGCAGATGCGCTCTATTAGCCAATCATATTCTTCCATTTCTGCAGCTGGTCTAACTGGAATGCTGAGTAAAGCTGTTTAAGAAAGCCAAGGTTGACATGCCTCTCCTTCCCTTTTGACTGTTTTAGCCAATCACCAGACATGTGCCCTCCCACATCAATGACCTCGCATGCTAATACTAACGGGAGTGAAAGGAACAAAGTGCGGTTTAGAAGGACTTAGAGAATGCCTATAGATCAGTGGTTCCCTTGTGGCCTGTGAGTAAACTCCAGGTGGCCAGCAAATAACTCCCAAAATTCGGTTACACAGTTTTGCAGAAACTCATTTCTACACAATTTACTATTACTAAGCAACACAACAAACAGCTTTAACCATGTGATTATATATATATATATATATATATATATATATATATATATGTAGTCTGCATTTTTCTTTTATTACAGGAGTGTTTATAAGTTACAGCTCCCTTTGATGCAATACCAAGCATTGCCTTCAAAGCCGCCATTAACTGAAACAGCTTTTTAATGTGAAACAATTACTAAATAACTTACACATTATGAAGGCACATTCGTCTTTAGCCAAAAATAGCATCTCTTGCGCAGAAAACAAATGCTATTTGAAAACAGAGTTGGAAATTCAAGTATTTTATTTCTCCCACACAGAACAGTGAATATATAAAGATGAGTTTTTATACTGATAAAAAAGCACAACAACCACGCCTTTGGTTCACTGGCATGAACTTAATACAGATTGCTAACGGTTCAAAAGTGAATTATCACACACCCGCATGTAAGCAGAACATTATGCATTAGACCAGCAAGGTCAGGAATGACTGCTTTGAGGGGAGGGATTCTACATTTTAAGGATTTGTCAGAAGTTTTGTCTTTATATGCTGAAACCTGACTTATGATGCACATAGACAAGCCAGTGATTCTGACATCCCTGACATTTATTTGTCATTGTTACAGGCATCATTTTCAGTCTAAGATATGATGGACTGAACTGGAGTATTAAATGTATGTAAGCAAAAAGAAAATACAGCCCATGTGTCAACCTAACCCTTCTGTACCAATGCCAGTTGTTAGAATCAAGAGCTGCAAACAGCTACAAAAAAGTCACATTTATTAAACTGTAATTTTGGAAAACAATGAGAAATTGTGTGCAGGACCTTGCATATCACTGCTCTTTTTAATAATTTATTACTGCCTGTTTGGTTTACTTAAAAAAAAAAAAAAAAAAAAACAAGTATGGTTCTGATGGTGTGTTTACATACTTAGGCCTTAATGAAATAGTAGCACTTAAGGAAATTTAGCATTGATTGGGATCACTTTCAGATGTGTCATGGTAAATGATGTACTCCATTAATAGCAAGTCACACTGCAATAAAAGGGTTGAATATTCCCGTAAGAGCCAAGTGATTCTCTAGCCACCACTGGAAAATGTGGAGAATTTTTTTTTTCACCCAGCTGAGCTTCCACAAGATGGATGCTGTTCTTTTTTGGGGGCAAAGATCCTCTGGGACGTTCCGTACCCCAGATCCTAAAGGCACGTGTACATTATCAATTGCACCTGACATTTCTGTTTGACCAGATGCTGCTACTGTACTATAGCTCGGTAGGAAAGATGTGTTCTTGTGTCCTCTAAAACAAAGCAGCTATTATACCAGACAGTGCCTCGCTGAGGGAGTATTGGCTGATCCCCACACAGTGGCCTGAAGGACCTTGCAGTATAGAAATGAAGGACTGCAGCTGTGGCTTTTTTGGGGCCTAGGAAAAGATGGAAAAATGTCCTGTTTACAGAAATGAAATGAGTCATAGAGACTAGGACATGCACCTGGAAGACTGTGGGTATTTTGTATTTTTAAATAAACTACATTTTATATAAGGATTAAGGTACATTCATCTGTACATAATAAAGCTGTCATTCGTTTGTGGCTTTTTGGTAACATAAATCACAAGAGTGTCACCAAAAACCTGAGCTGGAATTACAGCCTGATATATACTGTAGGATGTGTTTTATTTGTTACAAAAGCTGTAAACAATTTGACAATCTTCTCTAGTTTTCTACAATGTCTCACATTTGTAAAAAAAAAAAAAAAGTGCATCGCTACAAACGTTTTTATTTATTTATTTATTAGAATTAATATTATTGTTACAGCTTTTTTAAAATTTGAATTTTTGAAATCTCGGGGGAAAAAAAGAAAAATGAGCACATTTTTCCAATTCTCACATAACAATATTGTGACAGTTGTAAAACGAGATTCTATTTTAAGGTGTGCATAATTCATGTGTAAAATGCCAGCTACATGCCTACTGTGGATGAATGTTTCTCTGGCTTTAGTTACAAGGTTTAGCAGTTTATGAAGGAAAGCCATTGTGAGGTAACAACAGTCCCCAGGTGGACAGAGTACTGTGACAAAGACCTCAGTCAACAGCTGGCACAGACTCTGGACTGAGCCAAACATTACATAGGGCAGAGTGATGCGTAACAGGTCTTGTCTTAGAGCTAGTAGAAGCACGGCTCAGCTGAAATGGGGAAAGAATAATGAGAGAAAAAGATGCAAATGGGAGGACTGTCGTCTATTTAATTATTGTAGGATTTAGGGCCTCGGCAGCACATTATTGATTGAGAACAACAAACTTAGTGGAAAAGGTGAATTATATTTTGTATTACTATTTTTAGCAACATATAAGGACTCTGATTGTGAGGAATCACAGGATCCACATCATCATGAGATTGCTGCAATTAAATGAGAGTTCTGAGGGCTGCTGGAAAATCTATCAAGTATAGTGACTATAAATGCATTAAAAGACACCCCAGTGATTTCGAGTAACAATGAGTTTCATGGTCTGGGCTAAATATAAGTTATCTAGGGTCCTGTTCATAACCTTTTAAGGAATCTTTTTGAAAAAAGTGTTTTAAAAATTAGACTAAACCCCTTTCAAAAACAGTTTCTTGAACTTCAAACTTGAATTAACAGAAACAGAATGATTCCTGGTGATAAATCTCCCTCCTGACCTGTGAGGGTGCTGTGTAAAGGGAACAGAGTGCCCGGGTCTTGGATGGCCAGACAATTCATTCCCAGTGTTAGGCGGAAGGTGGCCATCTAGAAAGGGGGTGGAGCTACGGGACACTAAATCATTGATCTGGAAGGAAAACGATGTGTCAGCTGTGGACTGGAGGAGCAGTTGCAATCGTTAACCAAGGGGGCATGATTGACGGTATAAAAAGGGACGTAGCAAAGTGATCTGTTCCTTTGTTATGGTTAACGCTAACCGGAAGGATTACCGTCTTGTGAATCATTAGTGTTTTGTTTGTTTTTGTCGTGTCTGATTGTACTTGTTTGTTATTTAGACGGCTAACACGATCCGGAGCTGTCAATACAGGCCAGCACAAAACCCAGACAGCACTGCAATTTGTTTCATGATAAATTGTATTTGCACCACGAACACTACTCACTTTGGACTGGTGACTGTGTTTGTATACTGTGGGTGTATTAAGACTGTGTTTATTGTTTCGGGACTGAACCCCAGGGTTAAACTGAGTATTATTTACTGTTTGTCATCAGACTTTGGATTATAAATAAAATCCCCTTGCACCTGGATTATTGTTATTGATCACCACATCACTCCTGCACCTGCACACTGCGAACCACTTTGCCACACAGTACCATGAGTCTTGTACTTCTTGATAATAGAAACAATACTTGGAATTGGGATACTAAAATGCTTGGAAATCTTCTTGTATTCTTCTCCAACTTTATGACAATAAATCATTTTCTGCCTAAAGTCTTCAGATAGCTCTTTACTTTTTCCCATCTTGACTTATTGGTAATGACAATAATCATCCTATGCATAACCCTTTTATACTCTCTAAGAATGCTCACCTACAATCCAGCATTTTCTAGACTTTTCTAGAATTAGGTTCTGCATTATCATATTGAATTATGTATTATTAATTTAATTATTAATAATAAAGAATTGTTTTTTAGATGTAAAACATTGCCGCTTGGTTTTTACTTTCTTGAACATCAAGTCTAAAATGAATTAAGGATACAATTGAGCCATCCTGAGTGTGCGACCCACCCAGTCTCTGTGGACAACAAACAAGTGGACTGGTTTGTCTTTTACTCAACATGGTTGATGACTAAACAGAGACTATTTTCTTTTATATTCTATGCCGTTTTGGGTCAGCACCTATATGAAAGATTTGTGAACTTGGGCTGTGCACGAATGACTTTTTCACTCAAGATATAGCCACGGCTGGCAATGGAACATGAAACAAGCAATGTGATTGGTCGAGCAAGGTTTCAGCCTTGTCACATAATTTAAAGTAACAGTAGCTTCAAATTCTGATTGTTAATCTTGGATTTTATTTCAACTGCTCGGACAATTCTCCTACCTGCTGTACTCGTAAAATGTTCTTTAGGCGTCCACTTGCAAAAAGTTTAGTTTAATTTGTTCAGTGGTACGTCTTGATTATTGTTCTGATTGTGGATTTTGGTATTCCATATTTGTTTGATACTGCTCTGTAGCCATTTTCTTTGTTGTTGTTTGCAATGAATGCTTTTCTTAAACATGAATCCAACTTTTTTGTCTTGACCAGCAAAAAGTTTACAAACTCCATTTCTGACCCCATGTCCTTGTTTCTTTTTTCAGGTAGACACTATCAATACCTTTTAGAATTTTGAATGCTTGAATCAGAGCACCGCGTAGTCTTCTTTGTTCAAGACTGAATAGATTCAATTTTTTTAGCCTGTCTGCATATGACATGCCTTTTAAACCCGGAATAATTCTGTTCGCTCTTCTTTGCACTCTTTCTAGAGCAGCAATATCCTTTTTCTAGCGAGGTGACCAGAACTGAACACAATATTCTAGATGAGGTCTTACTAATGTATTGTAAAGTTTTAACATTACTTCCCATGACTTAATTTCAATACTTTTCATTATATATCCAAGCATTTTGTTGGCCTTTTTTATAGCTTCCCCACATTGTCTAGATGCAGACATTTCCGAGTCAACATAAACTCCTAGGTCTTTTTCATAGATTCCTTCTTCAATTTCAGTATCTCCCATATGGTATTTATAATGCCCATTTTTATTGCCTGCGTGCAGTACCTTACAGTTTTCTGTATTAAATGTCATTTGCCACGTGTCTGCCCAGTTATGAATGCTGTCTAGATCATTTTGAATGACCTTTGCTGCTGAAACAGTGTTTGCCACTCCTCCTATTTTAGTGTCGTCTGTAAATTTAACAAGTTTGCTTACTATACCAGAATTCATTAATGCAGATTAGGAAGAGCAGAGGACCTAATACTGATCCTTGTGGTACTCCACTGGTTACCTCGCTCCATTTTGAGGTTTCTCCTCTAATCAGTACTTTCTGTTTTCTACATGTTAACCACTCCCTAATCCATATGAATGCATTTCCTTGAATCTCTACTGCATTCAGTTTGAGAATTAATCTTTTAATAGATTTCTGGAAATCTAAATAAACCATGTCATATGCTTTGCAATTATCCATTGTCAATGTTGTATCCTTGAAAAATTCAAGCAGGTTAGTTAGACATGATCTCTCTTTCCTAAAACCATGCTGGCTGTCTCCCAGGATACTATTACCATATAGGTAATTTTCAATTTTGGATTTTATTATACTTTCCATAAGTTTACATATAATAGAAGTCAGACTTATTGTTCTGTAGTTACCTGGTTCGGTTTTATCTCCCTTTTTGTGGATCGGTATTATGTTTGCAATTCTCCAGTCTGTCGGTACAACCCCTGTGTCAAGAGACTGTTGCATGATCTTGGTTAGTGGTTTGTAAATAACTTCTTTCATTTCTTTGAGTACTATTGGGAAGATCTCATCCAGTCCAGGGGATTTGCTTATTTTAAGAGCTCCTAGTCCCTTTAACACGTGTGCCTCTGTTATGCTAAAGTTATTTAAAACTGGATAGGAACAGGTCGACATGTGGGGCATGTTGTCTGTATGCTCCTTTGTAAAAACTTGTGAAAAATAATCATTTAATATATTTGCCATTTGTATCTATTAGACATTTTACCTACTCCTTGAATGTTCTTTTGCTGTTATAATATTGGAAAATATTTTTGGAATTGGTTTTAGCCCCCTTAGCAATGCTCATTTCTATCTCCCTCTTAGCCTTTTTAACTTCCTTTTTGACTTGCATTTGTAATTCCAAGTACTCTTTCTGTGTACTTTGTTCTTGGTCCCCTTTAAACGCTCTGTAAAGTGCCTTTTTTCTCTGAATATATATTTTTAATTGATCTATTAACCCTTTGCGGTCCATTTCTTCAGTGCGTCTCAGGCGCGTCAGGTCCAATTTATTTTCGCACGGGCTGTTTAAAAGTATTTTTTTTCACAGTAAAACAGGTTTAAAAGGCACTGCATATCAACAGGACACTCAGTACTGCATCTCCAGTCCCACCCCACCCCTTGTTTGCTGTTTTTTTCACATACCTCTTGATAGTAGTGCATACTGATAAATCATCTCTTGATCACTCGTTTTATCACCAAACTCCTCAATAAATGCGATCCAAGTCATTATTTTATTACTATAAAATCTAAAAAAAGCTCTGCAAATGTCTGTGATATTCTTTGAGCGCTGGATGCAGAAGCAGCTATCTTGTTTGTTTATGTCAGTGTTATCTATGTGATGCCGGGGCTATCTGTATTCATGAGATACGCCCCTTTTTTTTCGGCTTCTCTTGGCTCCTATCGATCTCACTCGGCCATTGAATGGTTTTCTCGGCTTTTTCAGGAGAAAAAACAACTAGAGACCTGTTTTTTGCGTCTTTTTGATGATGTCGGACAGGGTCCGACATTGGACTGGAAAGGGAAAATTGCAGTGTCGGACCAGGTCCGACATAGGACCACAAAGGGTTAAACCATTTTGGCCATTTTGTTTTAGATTTTGATTTGTCTGCTTTTGGGATGTAATTGTTTCGCATCTCTAGTACTACATTTTGGAAAAAAAAGCCATCCTTTTTCTGTAGATGTTTTCTCCATTTTACCCCAGTCTACTTCTGTTAGTCTTTGTTTCATTCCTTCATAGTTTGCCTTTTTAAAATTGTCGTTACTTTTGGGGTTTTAAAAAAACACTTCAAATGAGACCATGTTGTGATCTGAGTTTTCCAATGGTTCTCTGACCTTGGTTTTAGTTATTCTGTCTTCGTTATTTGAAAAGACTAAATCAAGGCATGCCTCCCCTCTAGTCGGTGCCTTGACAAATTGCGTTAGGAAGCAGTCATTTGTCATTTCTACCATTTTAATTTTGTCTGTCTTGCACCCCACCGGGTTTTCCCATTTTATATGGGGGAAAAATTATTATCGATAATCATTGTCTGTTACCGAATATGATACGTTTGTGTGCATATATATATATAATACATAGATGAAGGCCATATTTGCATCCTGAGCCATTTGAAAAAAAGACATAATACCACAGTAGTGATGTCAAAAAGTGATAATTCCTCTAAAGGAAAATATACTTGAACTTTGACCCATTCAACTCCTCGAGATCATCACTTTCAATTCAAACACAAAACATTTTCAATCACTCGACAAAACCCACAGTACAGAAATGTTCATTAATGATCAACAAAATGAGAATACGTTTAAAAAAAAATGATGTAAAGCTGGTACATTCATATCAGAGGAACAGGAAATTAAAACAAGGTAATGGCAATCATCAAAATAAAGATGAAGCACTAACAGATAACACCACAAAATGTCTGTACAGCACTGAAACACTAAGTCTAAAGAAAAAACACCTGTACTGCTGGACCTCGTCTTCTTTAATATTAACATCACAAGGGTATCCATGTATTATAAAAAATAATAGATGGGCATCTTCAGTGAGTTACAGTAAAATAACTTAATCTCAGGTTTCTGAGATATGACGTCCCAGAAGCCCTAGAAGAAATCATTTTCCTGTAACTCACTGAAGCCCATCTATTTATATATAGAAAGGGTTAGAAACTAACAATATTGTGCTACTAGTCCAAAGTCCAAAGTGTTTGTAGCACCTGTTATCAGTCATTCAGAATGATATCCCATAAACCAAGAACCATAGCAGACTTCAACACTTTTGGTTCACAAGTTTCAAAAGGACTAGTACCTTTTGAAACTTGGTTGTCCTGATGTAAACTTACTAGTCCTTATGTGAAGTGCCTAAGTTGGAATCAAAGTGAAGTGCATAAATTGGGTCCCTAAAAATAGGCTTACATTTTATTTTGCTACAAAATAAACACTGTTAGATTTACATTTTTTTTTAACAACGCACCTTTGTAAACGCTCGATCGATCAATCACCTGTTTGCATCTTGTTACTGAGCGACTAACTGTACTGTGTGCTGAGAAACTGACACTGACAGCACCAGGCAGGATGACAGAGGAAAACATTCTCTCAGCCGTGTCACCTTGCCGACCATGAAGCTCCACCTGAAACTAACACCGATGACACAAGTAAAATGTTTATTTTGTTGTACATACATGTGCTGCTATTTACAAAAATTCTGGCTGGCTATGAATTACTGTCTACAATCATTAATGTACTCACGTACACATGCGGTCTTCACTAATTTAAAGACAGTACGTTTCACTGTAGCACTTGGGATGAAATTGTGGCAATTTATTATTTTTTTTTAATTAGCAGTGGGAGAAAACCGCTTCAACGAGTACCTTGATTAAAGCCTGGTTTTCAAACGAACTGATAATCGCTCACCAGTATTGGTATAAGAAAAGTGTGTTTTAAAAGTAATTTCAGCTTCCAATCACTTAAAATATGCTGCCGATAATGTAAACAACACCAAGCTACAAAGAGCGAATCCCAAGCTTTAAACATGTTACTGTTTATAGATAAGAACTCAACTTTATCATGACAACGTTTTAAGCAACATACTACGATAATGTTCATTATGGTAATTGTTTGTTTATTAGTTTTAAAATGTTTAGTAAAACGTGACCTGTTGTTTGACCTTGTTAATACAACCAGCCCCCTTTGCTAATGACATCTTCATTCAGGGACGTAACCCAGTATAAATCAACACATTTTTGTAAAATGACTTTACACTTACTTCAAAAAATGCAACGTGTTTCTGTAAATTCATCCCGCACAGAGGGAGAACACAAACATAAAATGTCATTAAGTGGGGTTGGCATTGCTGGGGAGATGAAGGGAGGTTTCAGTTCCAAGTTTTCTAAGCATTATTTGTGAATACTTATTCACCATTGCTACACCCCGTTAGAAAATTGACTTCCCTGCATTTTTTTAACGCAAGACTGAACTTGAGAGTATAGAGAGTATATGTGTACATTTGTTTTAAGTACTTGCCCAAAGGACTACTGATACACAGACATCAACTAGTCCTCATCAGATTTCATTCGCCTCAGGCGAGCGTGAGTTTCTAACCCTGTATATACTTATTTAATTTGTTAGATAGATACATCAGGGTACCCTGCCTTGGGGGGAAAAAAAGTTGAAAGTAATAAAGCGTATGTAATCATTACTTTTTTGGGGTTAAAAAATAAATCAGCAAGAACTGTATATGAAGATCACAGCCGGGGGTTACGGTGATACACCATCTGTGGTTGGAATGTGAACAGTTGATCAGCAGCAGGTAGGAAGTGATCAAACAACGTTTGAAATGATTATAAAGATTGTCATTGCTGTCTGTGTCAAATGGGAAGATGGTAAAGAAAAGACTGTACAGTGTGCCACATTCACATTTTTATTTACATTTTTTTCTGCTGAAACTGTTCAGCTGATATTTGTGAATCGCAATTTAGAACTTGCATGAAATCGGAAAGCATTTTTTTTTGTTGTTGAGTAGCAATAGTCTTTTGAGTTTGGCAACAATGGTCTATTTGAAACATGTATAGTCCCTAACATGATCAGATAATCCCTTAGCAACAGCCCTGGCAATCCATGAAACCTTCAGTTTTTTTTTTGTTATTGCAAGCACTTAAGTCTTGAGTCTACACTGGTTTAAGTACATGCTTTGAAGCAAAAAAAAGGGTTTTATTGGGTTATGGGCTCCATTTTACTGAAATGGGAGAAAATATAGCTTTAGGTGGACATTTTCTTTTATAGAATATAGCAATTTATCAAAGCCTTCAGAAAAAAGTATTCCCTTTGGTGTACACTATTTCTACTTGAAAAAGTGTCCGGCTAACAGGAACCAGATTATGATAGTCCCTGATGTAATTACTGTGCTGTCTAAAGAGAATTCAAAAGAATATTTGACAGTGACTCAGCGACACTTAGACCAAAACCTGGGCTGCGTTCAATAGGCACTGCCATGGTGCTATGTAACATAAGTTAGCTCTTATTGCACAGTGTGTTACAAAGAGAGGCCTTTTAAGGTGACGGAAAACATAGCACTAGTGTTGTTTTTGGATGAATTTATGGAAGATTGTGCAGAAAATCTGCTGTTTAATGCCTCTATTGCACTTGCATCGAGAGCCACCACCATGGCTTTAGCGGCAGTGAATTCAAACACATGCAAGAGTCCTGTACGGAGAGCATTGTTCCTCATTACTGTGATTGTTGCATAGTGCATGTTTTATTTACAGGTGGAGTTTATGTTTGCAATTAAGATGTTTCTAAGTATTGTTGTACAGCAAAATAAAATAATTTTAAAAACTGTTCAAAAATAGAACAATTTAATTTTCCAACAATTATTCAACCCAGTAACATTTTTATACAGCAAAAAAAAAAAAAAAAAAAAGAAATTATTTCTTCAACGATTCTTTGAATGCATCTGTGAATGACATAGGCAGTTAGTTCCTTTGTTTTGCAACCTTCTGCATTTCCGTGAGCTCCTGCATCTGCCTTTTCTGTTCCTCTGCAAAGTCTTACAGATGAAGTACTACTGTTTGTTTGTTTTTTCTCTCCAGTACGATTTAAGTTTTATAGTACATATATAATTTTGTTCATAATGTGCTCTTGGTCTGATAGAAATGTAACACTGCAAATGTACCTAATTTTATAGTAATCTTATTCTAACATCACCTTCTTGCCAGGAAAAGAACAAATGCAATTTGTTATGAAAATCAAAATTGTTACATAACATTCTAGGCAGGGCATCATTGAGCCCTCAGATGATTTAATCAAAACATTTATGTATGCCACAAAAACAGCATATCTTTCAACACAGCAGACCCCTAAAGAGGTCCAGGAAACATTATTTCACCCAGTGGTACACTGTTAGTGTGGTCTAGGAATATCCACTCAACACAAAAGGCCGGTCCCAGTCTTAGGTATGCCCCAATATATAATTGTGTATGTCATATAGCCATATAATAATAATAATAATAATAATAATAATAATAATAATAATAATCTTTATTTTTATATAACGCCTTTCATAGTGGACCGCCATCACAAAGAGCTTTACAAGATAGGAGACTAGCGTGTGTGAACTATGCATCATTTGCAGTGTCACTTACAACAACGTCTCACACAAAAGACGCAGCACAAGGAGGTTAAGTGACTTGCTCAGGGTCACAAAATGAGTCAGTGGCTGAGCTGGGATTTGAACCGGGGACCTCCTAGTTACAAGCCTGTCTCTTTAACCACTGGACCACACAGCCTCCTGTAAAGGCACATTCATCAATTAGATCAAGTAGTGCTGTCTTTATATTAGAAGACTGTAACTGAACAACAAAGTAAGTCCAGTAAAGAGTGAGTATTTAATCAGAACATGCAGTATTTGTTTACTCATTTACAGTATCTAATATCCAGTATTATGCTTTTTGTCATACCATGGTTGGCTGTTGAAAATTTAATGTACTGTACATGCTATCCATCATTGTTTTGTCCAAAACATCAGATAAAGTGATGAAGCATACTAAAATGTACTGAATGTACATTTTAGTTTTATTTCAGGTATTGTAGCATGCTCCTTTGTGGCTTATGTGATCAAAGAATATGAAAGGCAACAACTATGCTCTTCAATCCATCTGCTTATTGTAATGCTGAAAAAAGTCATTATGTAAAATGTATAGATGCTTGGAGACCCCTTTAGGACATTCATTTCTCAAAAGTGTTTGCTTATTTATGCAACATCTTGGTGTAGACATGCTATAAATTATTATTTGATACTTAACAACAGATACAACCCTACTATTACATTCCATTCTATGTTCTACCCTTAGGTACATAACACCACAGTATATTAATGCAAATCACCCAATTACACTGTTTAATTTAAATTGCAGAGGAGCACATATTTAGAATGGCTTCAGGGGCTAATGCACTTCTTGTGCGAGTACATTTTTACTCTGTATTAAAGTAGAAATTACAGTATGGGTTAATAACTTTATTTAACAAAATATTCCCTCTTTTGATTGAAATGCAGTGGTATGTGAACATCTAACTACAAGGCTTTTACAGTTTCTATAACATTCCCCAGTGGATGCCTCCTGCATGATAAGTCCCTTGTTTCCATGCAGAGGTAAAGTATTTCTGGCCAATGAAAAGGTATTTAGAAAAAGTATTCTTCCACCCAATTCACACCACGAGATCACAAGAATCCGTGCAAGAAAAGTGCTTGACTGAAAGGGTTATTAACATTCTTAATACACAGCATTTGTTCAGCACCCTCATCCCAAGCATCCCTGTAACAAGCAGCCTTATTTGCCTATTGTGCCCTTTAGACAGGTAAGCATTTAATGTAACTTTTTTGATATTAGTAAGTCATAAAAAATAAAATAAAGGAAAGAGGTTCCCGACTGGCGGGAGCCTTCTTGGCTATAGGAGAGGGGGCAGCCTCGAAGGCTGGCTGTTCAGCAACCTCAGGAACCAGAAAACATTCAAGATAGACTGGCTTGGAGGAGCTCACAACTCTGCGGAGGCTCTGCGGAGCGGCAGTCGTGTAGGAGGACTAGGCTTTGCGCTTAAGAACCTAGAAAAGTAATGACAGAAGAGGAAGCAGGAAATAGAGCCCAGTCTCAGTTTGAGGAAGATAAAAAGCAGGAGCTGCTAAAGAATAGAGTGTGTGTGTGTGTGGCCGGGGGTCCCCACTGACTCACACGGTGAGAACCCCCCCTCGACACAGTCGTGGATGGCGGCAGCCATAGAGATTACAGAAGTGAGCCTCACTTACCCCCAAAGGTTTTACTTACAGGACAAAAGAATGGGTAGAGTGAAACTATTTACCTGCTGCACAGTGGAGAGGACCCCCCCACTAGTGGGGGAAACTTCTGGTGGACCAGGCGGATCAGGTAGCCCCCACTAGGGGCAGGCTAACAATTTTTTGGGGAGCTGCAGCAATATCAGAAAAGGATGTGCGTATGTAGGATTCTACTACTGAGGACGACCAGTGCCTTAGGCTCTTAATTAGATGCTGGTTAATGTTGGTGTTTGCTGCTGAGGTGGCTGCTCTGATTCTAAAGGAGTGAGGAGTGTAGAACTGAGGAAAAAAGTCCTGCTTTGAAGAGGAGAAAGGCGAGGTGAGTTGAGAATCAATGCCTTGTAACTACTGCACGGGAGGAGTGATGAACAGCAGATCCGTCATGAGGAAAGGCTTCTTGCTGTAGATGTGTCTGGACATGGAGGTGTAGGGACATAATGTTGAACTGATCTTCGACAGTTGTATAAATTGACCCTGATGAAGCTGATCTGTCTTGGAGATGCGGAGTATAATTAGGAAATAAGAACCTGGAACTACGGAGATGTTGCTGGAACGGAGGGAAGTGACGCTGGAAAGAGATGGGACTGTATATTTGGACCATCTGAGGAATACAAAGAAAGCAGTTAAGTACTGATTTCCATGAGGAGATCGTCAAAGGGGTTGAAACAGCCTTTTCGCAAGATTGACACAAGCAAGAGTAGAATATCCGAAGATATGTGAAGCCGAGATGGGGAAATAAGAGCGGAGCTCTTAGATATGCCGCGGTGCATCAGACGGATTGCTGGAATGGCCAGAAGAATCAGAGAGAATACTGACGTAAGACGGTAATAGAACTGGATTCTGGAGATGTAAGACTTGCTTGTAGAAGCGGAGAGGTGTAGAATGTCTCGTGCATGGACGATAAAGGCTATGATCCAGTCTTGATTAAATGGAACTAGCTGAATTTGTTTTTTTGCGCAGAAAGAGGAGAAAGAAGACCAGCCTGTAGAGTAGGATGATCTTGTTGATGGAGCTAGGGCAGCGGACATGTAATTTCTAGCCGATTGAAGAAGGTTGAAGAGAGGAGAGCTCACAGGAACACTAGATGCTGGTATTGCGGAACTTGGAGAGGTGCTGGAGCTGCTGCGGGAACCAACTGCTGAAATCTGGTGACCTGTAGGTGAGAAAGAGCATCAGCTGCATTATTATGTGAAATGGGAATGTAACGGGCTTGAATGAGGAAATTAAAAGACACTGAAATCCAAATGAGGCGATGTAGTAACTGCATTATAAGGGGAGAGGAAGATCTTCCTTTATTGATGATATGGACTGTAGATTTATTGTCACTGAAGAACATGATAGATTTTATTGACCATCGGTGGTCCCAGATATGAGCAGCTGTGACAATAGAATATAATTCCAGAAGAGCTGTAGCTTTGAGGTGGGGAGAAAGATTCTGAATTTCGGGGGCCATTCAGTAGAGAACCATTCGGTCCCTAGGTAACCCCCAAATCCTAAGAATGAAGCATCAGTAAAGAGATTCAAATCATGAGGAGCTGAAATCAGGTCTTCATAGAATAAGGATAGCCTGTGTAAGTGACGAATTAAAAGTAGCCCACATCTTAATATCCTTTCATGTTTCGGCTGATATATTGATGTGGGAGCCGAGATGTTTTGCTGTGGTTGATAGATGCAGAAGACGAGATAAGAAAGTCCTGCCCTGTGGAATGATGTGGATAGCGTAGTTAAAATGCCTAAGAAGGGACAGGAGGTTGTGCTTTGTGATGGAAGCTGAAACTTGAAAGGTGTTGATTAGATGGTGAATGTGGTCTAGTTTGGATGGAGGAAGACGAGCTTCGAATTTCAAAGTGTCGAGAGTAATACAGAGGAATTCGATGGCATTGACTGGACCGATGGTTTTATCCTCGGAAAGCGGGACACCGATTGTTGAAAATAAGGATTTTAGGTTAGACATTGCTTGAGCTGGAGGGTCTGAAGGAGGAGATATAAGCAGGAAGTCATCGAAGAGATGCAGAAGGAATGGAACGCGTTGAGAGTTAAGAAGTAACCAGCAGAGAGCTTTGGGCTACTGCGGCAGCCGAATGTGAGTTGTTTTGCAAAGTAGAAGTTGCGTTGCCAGCAGATCCTGAAAAGGTGACGGAGAGAGGGATGAATGGGCATTACTTTAAAACCATCTGAGATATCGGCTTTGGCTAGCCATGAGCCTGGCGTCTGATATTGTAATATAGTGGAGAGAAAACTAATGGTGGGATATGAGTGCATTAATACTGCTTGTTGACTTGCCGCGGGGTGCAGAAAGATCAATAATCAATCTCTTCTTGCCTGAAAGCTTTTGAGTAGCAATGCCGATAGGATTGATTCTGTAGATAGTAAAGGGGATGAGCAGGAAAAGGACCGACCATGAAGTATTTATCAACCTCATCTTGAATTTGAGAGCTGACGATTGAGGGTTCGTTGATGGCAGAACGAAGGTTATCAGAGATGAAAGGTAAACAATGGAGCGTGAAAAGACTGGTAGAAAATCCATTAGTCAAGCCATCAATCAAGTAGGAGACGAACTGTTGGTCTGGATGATTACTGAGGGCTTGAGCCAGCGCAGGTATGTTGATGGGGGCGAACACGGTGAGCAATGTTGAATCTGGAAAAAAAGAGTGAATGTAATTTAGAAAAAAACAGGGCAGATGACCTTTGAATGGGCGTCGCCACAAAAACTGCTGTTTTTAATAGGCAGGCATCGTTATTGAAGTTGCTGCATATTTGTCTAGGTCCAGAAAAGGAGATGGGACGCCCATATCGATCCCTGGCTGTAGAGCGATCTCAGGAGAAGCAAGTTGGTGAAGACGGTGGGGTAGGCAGAGCACAATACATCCCTTCTTACTGAAAATGCTGTGACAAATTCTCAGCAAACGAGGATCACATGATTTTAAAGTGACAGATAAGTATCCACAGTCAACAACACAGTGATCCATGAACTCAGAAATAGCAAGGAGAATGTAGACAAGATTAACCCTTAGCGGTCCTATGTTGGACCCTGTCCGACATCATCAAAAAGACGTAAAGCACAGGACTCTATAGTCGTTTTTTCTCCGGAAAAAGCCGAGAAAACCATTCAATGGCCAGGTGAGACCGATAAGAGCCAAGAGAGGCCGAAAAAAAAGGGGTGCGGATCTGAGCAATACAGATAACCCCGGCACCACAGAGATAACACGGACATAAACAAACAAGATAGCTGCTTCCGCATCCAGCGCTCAAAGAATATCACGGACATTTGCAGAGCTTTTTGAGATGTTATAGTAATAAAATAATGACTTGGATTGCATTATTGAGGAGTTTGGTGATAAAACGAGTGATCAGGAGATGATTTATCAGTATGCATGACTTTGAAGAAGTATGTGAAAAATACAGCGAACAAGGGGTGGGGTGGGGCTGGAGATGCAGTACTGAGTGTCCTGTTAATATGCAGTGCCTTTTAAACCTTTTAAATACTTTTAAACAGCGTGTGTAAAATAAACAGCACGTGTGAAAATAAATTGGACCAGATGTGCCTGAGACACGCTGAATAAATGGACCGCTAAGGGTTAACATGTTTACCTTCTATAATATTGCGGCGAATCTGGGTAGAAAGAGAATGACGGTGGATAATAATAATATCTTTATTTTTACATAGCGCATTTCATAGTGGACCACCATCACAAAGTGCTTTATTATTATTATTATTATTATTTATTTCTTAGAAGACGCCCTTATCCAGGGCGACTTACAATCGTAAGCAAATATATTTCAAGTGTTACAATACAAGTAATACAATAAGAGCACACAGAGGTAGGCTGTGAACGGCGCATTATATGCAGAGTCAAATAGGACATTGATTTAACATCTCATCCGCAGGATGGAACTCAAGGAGGTTAAGTGACTTGCTCAGGGTCACACAGTGAGTCAGTCAGTGGCAGGGGTGGGATTTGAACCTGTGACCTTCTGGTTACAAGCGCTGCACTTTAACCACTGGACCACACCGCCTCCTAATGATAGAGGTGGGAGCTTGAGAGCCGGATACTAATGCAGAAGTCAGGTTGTATACTGGAAGGTCTGCTGTAGGTACTGAAGCTGGAAGCCCGGGGGTAGGAGCTGGGGCTAAAGCTGCTGTGGTACAACATGAAGGAATGGTGGTTGCTGTTGATAATACGAGTACGCAGTTATCAATATCATCAAGCCTGGTATTAATGAGACTAACAAAAGTAGATTGGAGTAAAATAGAGAAAACATCCACAGAAAAAGGATGGCTGTTTTTTAAAAACGTAGTACTAGAGGCGCAAAACAATTACATCCCAAAAGTAGACAAATCTAAATCTAAAACAAAATGGCCAAAATGGTTTAATAGATCAATTAAAAAAAATATTCAGCGAAAAAAGGCACTTTACAGAGCGTTTAAAAGGGACCAGAAACAAAGTACACAGAAAGAGTACTTGGAACTGCAAACACAAGTCAAAAAGGAAGTTAGAAAGGCCAAGAGAGAGATAGAAATCAATATTGCTAAGGGGGCTAAAACCAATTCCAAAATGTTTTTCCAATATTATAACAGCAAGAGAACATTCAAAGAGGAGGTTAAATGTCTAAGAGACACAAATGGCAAAATCATAGATGAAGAAAAAAAATAGCAAATATATTAAATGATTACTTTTCACAGGTTTTTACAAAGGAGGACACGGACAACATGACCCACATGTCGACCTGTTCCTATCCAATTTGATATAACTTTAGCATAACAGAGGCAGAAGTGTTAAAGGGACTAGGCACTCTTAAAATAAACAAATCCCCTGGGTCGGATGAGATCCTCCCAATAGTACTCAAAGAAATGAAAGAAGTTATTTACAAACCGCTAACCAAGATCATGCAACAGTCTCTTGACACAGGGGTTGTACCGACAGACTGGAAAATTGCAAATGTAATGCCGATCCACAAAAAGGGAGACAAAACCGAACCAGGTAACTACAGACCAATAAGCCTGACTTCTATTATATGTAAACTTATGGAAACTATAATAAGATCTAAAATGGAAAATTACCTATATGTTAACAATATCCTGGGAGACAGTCAGCATGGTTTTAGGAAAGAGAAATCGTGTCTAACTAACCTGCTTGACTTTTTTGAGGATGCAACATTGACAATGGATAATTGCAAAGCATACAACATGGTTTATTTAGATTTCCAGAAAGCTTTTGACAAAATCCTGCATAAAAGATTAATTCTCAAACTGAATGCAGTAGAGATTCAAGGAAATGCATTCATATGGATTAGGGAGTGGTTAACATGTAGAAAACAGAAAGTACTGATTAGAGGAGAAACCTCAAAATGGAGCGAGATAATCAGTATTAGGTCCTCTGCTATTCCTAATCTACATTAATGATTTAGATTCTGGTATAGTAAGCAAACTTGTTAAATTTGTAGACGACACAAAAATAGGAGGAGTGGCAAACACTGTTGCAGCAGCAAAGGTCATTCAAAATGATCTAGACAGCATTCAGAATGGCAAATGACATAGAGAAAAGTGTAAAGTATTGCATGCAGGCAAAAAAAATGTGCATTATAAATATCATATGGGAGATACTGAAATTGAAGAAGGGAACTATAAAAAAGACCTAGGAGTTTAAGTTGACTCAGAAATGTCTTCATCTAGACAATGTGGGGAAGCTATAAAAAAGGCCAACAAGATGCTCGGATATATTGTGAGAAGTGTTGAATTTAAATCAAGGGAAGTAATGTTAAAACTTTACAATGCATTAGCGACTCGAATTATTCCGGGTTTAAAAGGCATGTCGTACGCAGACAGGCTAAAAAAATTGAATCTATTCAGTCTTGAACAAAGAAGACTACGCGGTGCTCTGATTCAAGCATTCAAAATTCTAAAAGGTATTGACAATGTCGACCCAGGGGACTTTTTTGACCTGAAAAAAGAAACAAGGACCAGGGGTCACAAATGGAGATTAGATAAAGGGGCATTCAGAACAGAAAATAGGAGGCACATCTTTACAAAGAGAATTATGAGGGTCTGGAACCAACTCCCCAGTAATGTTGTTGAAGCTGACACCCTGGGATCCTTCAAGAAGCTGCTTGATGAGATTCTGGGATCAATAAGCTACTAACAACCAAACAAGCAAGATGGGCTGAATGGCCTCCTCTCGTTTGTAAACTTTCTTATAATGGAGACGATGGCGTCTGCTACCGGTTGCATCAGAGTTCTCATGTCGTCAAAAAATTCCTGGCGAATATCAGTGACTGGTTGTGAGATGGGAACTGTCTGCTGAGCAGCTGCTCTATGGGATGAAGCAGGAATGGGAGCAGGGGTGGGAGGATTGCGTACAGTGGGACTGCAGGCAGGCTGAAAGGTGACTGGCAGGCTGGGAGGAATGATAGGCTCACCTGAAACGGCCTTGCAGTAAAGATCGAAGAACCAAAACTTTTGCTACAAATTTTTTTTCCTAAAATTCTTTGTTTTCGAGAAACTTCGAGCAATTCTAAATTTCCATTGGGGTATGTAAACTTTGACTACAACTGTGTGTATATATATATATATATATAATGTAAATTTATGAAAAAAACATAAATTAGTATTGGCATACATAAATGTTATATATAAAAACAAGCAAAACATGTTGATTTCACTTAACACCTTTGAAGGTTTTGTCTCAAAAAGGTCAGGCACTAAATAAAAACTGTCATTAATATTGTCCTCCACAAAAAAAAAAAAAAAAAAACTGCTTAATTAACCCTTTGAGTAGTGAGTTCTAGAATGCACTGCCGGTTGAACAGGAGTGAGTTTTTTTTTTTTTTTTTTGTACAAACAAACTGAAAGATATATGTTTGTATGTAATGAATACTGATGAAATACAGACAAATCATTTTTACCGTAAATAAATAAAACAAATACTTTTTTTTTTTTTTGTTTAGCCATAGGGAAAGGTTTTGACAAAAAATAACATGTAGGCAATAAACAATAAACAACGGGGTGGAACAACCACAACAACACGTCCTAACAAAAAAAAGGGCAAGAGAGAGATGAATAAATCATATCCGGGTAAACAGGTTGTGGGGGCGGAGGGAGTGAGAGTGTCTAATGCTTCAGCGTATGATACTCCTTGAAGCATGGAGCAACGCACAGAGCTTTAGCACCGTCTCTTTGCTGACACATGATGTTGATGGTAAATATTCTTCACTTATGTCTTAACTGACACACTCGCTTACATCTGATTCAGTGGAAGAACTGTATGTATTTGAATTTAAATAGGAATCTGAATTAATTATTATTACTAATACTTCTTTCTCACTGAGCGATTTTCGCCGGTTTACAAACACTGTTGACATTTTTGTGACTGGGTTTATTATATGTAATTCAGTCAATATCTGGCAGAGGACGCAAGAAACCAATAAAAGGTGTTACAAAAACCTAGTGTTACAATATTATGTGATCAGGGGTTTTGTAGGCGCAGTTATTCAAGTTTAAATTTGCAGAACGTACCGGTACGTTCGTACTACTCAAAGGGTTAAAAACACTCAGAATTAATTATTTGCAACACTGATTTGACAAATCTAATTACAGCTAATTTATAACAGGAAGTCTGACACACAATCTCATGACGGCCACAGTAAGCAATCTAAAAAAAAAAAAAAAAAAATGGTGGCAGTAATGTTCAGTGAGCTTCCAGGACATATCATTTCTCTCCCTTGATGGAAGTCGTCAATTTGAAATTGAGAAAGATGAAAATTGATGACTTGTCTCAGCTGCTAACCATTACCTGCAGATATTTACTGAAGTTTCAACTAGCATCCATCCTCGAAAAAACAGCCAGAGCCAAAGGCAATCCCCAGCAGGCTTTTCATGTCATAAAAGCTGTGAATGTCTATGTCACATGGATGCCAAGAGTTGAAAATCATCAGGAATGAGCTACAACCCAATATGGATTAAATTTACGTTTTATGAAACTGTCCCATATTATATTTGCTGCAAAGGCAGTAAAGACCTCTATAAAATTGAATTGTGATCAAATAAAGGTTTTACCTCAGATGTCTAAATAGATGGGTTGGTAAGAGGAAAATGGCTCTCTTGGTAGGTAGGATTACAGCATTCCAACCACATGCTTGCCCACAATTACACCCCTGAGAGCACAGCATTTATGACCTTCTGTATTATGTTTTGTACATTTTTTTACCCTCTAGTTTTTTTTGGCAAGCTTGTATTGTGTGTGTGTGTACTACCACCTGTTAGGATGCTTTCCCTACTCTGCTATTAGTATATGATACAGAAACAACTCTTGATTCCATACAGATTTAAAAATGTTGGCTCAGTACACTTGCTTTCCTAAAATGTAGCCTATAACAAACACTTTTCTTTTGAGCGTACAGCTTCAGAATTTTTTGCAAAATAAGGTAACACAATTTTCATTGTTGTCCCCGTAAATCAAATATTAATTTCATACTTGCACTGAACCATGACTATATATGTTATATATTTAAAATTTACAGTACATTATATTGTCTCTGCCCTGCCCGTCTACACTGAAATCCTGGTTTCAGAGATACCGGTAATTACATTTTTGTTTATATATTTCTGGTGTTCTGGGGTTAAAGAGTAGTTACATAATCCATTTGTTGAGAACATTCTCTTAATAAACACTTATAAAAACAAATCGAAAGAGTCAGCTCTTTGGACGTATAGCAGAGTAATTAAGCAACAGTGTATCAGAGAATGAAGAGAAGATGAAGAAAAGCACTTACAAGTATTTTCAATATTCACTGGGGGTTATCCAGTTAAAATTCTGATAGCTTTTTTTTAGCACAGTAATTTGGTTTAATCCACTCAGGCAGCTCTTGCCTTAGAATTACTGTCATTGTTAAAATTACAAAATAAAAGAAAAATGGAATAAAATAAAAGCCTAATCCCTTTGAAGATTGGATAGCCTTGCTGGTTGGTTTAAAAGGGGAAGTTCTGTACATTTTGACATTCCAGTATGTAGAGAATAATGATAATATACAGGACATTGTCTGTGCACTTTATGCAGTAGAGGTGTTTGAATGGTCCAGGGACCCTGGTGGTCAGAATAGTTGAGGGAAAAATAGAACATCATTGCAGGGGTGGTGGGAAGGTAGAAGCATTTTTAATGGTTTAATGGAAAATACTGTTCTTCACAAATATTATTAAGTTGGACTAGATCAGATAATAAAAAGAAATGCCTTACATCACCATACTATGTGTTCATCAGATAAAGCTGGTGTTTAGGTAACACCTACTCGTGAGTCAGTACCTCTTGCCAACGGCAAGTCTATTTGAAAAATACAAGCAAAAGTCAAAATGTCTGTTATGTTTGACAGACATATGACATCCTACAAAATTGTCAAATTGAGCAGTTTACTCACGAACAGTGGTGCATGAGAGACAATTATTGACACAATTTTACCCAAGTGGTCACGTGGGACTTTGCAATTCAGCAGCGCAATGTACACTCCTCAAGCCCTTATGACAACACTGACCTTTAAGCAAGGCAACATGCCTGGTATTAACTTGGATGCTTGAATTATTATTTTTTTGCTGAGCTTAAGCACAAGTAGCAAAAAGTTAAAATTCAGCCTGCTTAAAGTTCTTCAAAACAAGCAGAACAATTGGTTCATTTTCAAAAGGTACATGCTGAAAGTCAACTGACTTCACAGAAGTCTTTTTTTTTTTGTATTCTTTATCTGAAACAAAAACACATTGGAAAGGTGAAAAAAAACGGCAAGTTATAAAAAGTGCCCAGCCATTTAAAGTAGAGATATCAAAAACACAAGCCAAGTTTCAAGAAACCATTGGGGCAACCTTGCCCAGCACAAATCAAACAGGCACAACTGTAAAACCGACTGGGGCCAAGGTTGCCCCAATTCTTTCTTCTAACTTGTATCAAAAACACAAGCTAAGTTAGAAGCAACAATTGGGGCAACCTTGACCCCTACCGCTTTTACAGTTGTGCCTATTTGTTTGGTGTTGGCCAAGCTTGCCCCAATTGTTTCTGATCCATTCATTTAGTGTATTGTAACGTTTTCATGTTTAGGAAGCAGTACTCAGGGAGCTGGTTTTGAATTCGCAAAAAGTTTATTTTATTTAAAACTACAGAGAATTCCTGTCAGGGGCCGGAATTCATGGCACCAAAATAATAACCCTACGTTTTAATCTTGGCACTTTCACTGCATATTCTCTCCGGTCACAGCTCACATGCTCGCTCAGTCACACCCACAGTTTCTCATTCAAGTTCAGCGCTGGACTGTCTCCAGTCCCCAGGTTCATGCACCCCCTTATTATATAACCTCCCATTGTTTCCCCACCGCTGTCTGGCTCATCATCAGCCAGTCACATCCATGCTCTGCAACCCCCGAAAACAACACACATTCTGCCCACTCATTCACTCACTCCCCCTTCCCATGCTAAATAACGGCATGACCCGTTGCCCTTAAAATACATGTAACATATAAGGCCGACGAGACAAACTGAACAGACAACAAGTCCTGCAACAAAGCAATTGTCTGGGTCGTTACAATATTTTTTTTTAATTTGAAAGTAAAAATATATGAAAGCATGACGACCTTTTGTACTGTTGAGTATTTATTTTTTGTTTCATACAGTATTAAATGGCAGTGTTTATCTGATAGTGAAAAAGAAATATAATCAAGATAAATAAAGAAAGAAATATCTACGTATTAATTTATTTTAATATTTATTAATGTTTTAGTTTTACCAAATATATAGGCTATCCTTCAGCATAGCTAATTCTCAGAAAAATGTATGTTCCTTTTTGTCCAGTGGGGACCACAAATAGCGTTACTCTCATCAACCAGTATGGAGAGGAACTGTACTTCCTTGCGCCAATAGGGACCAACAATGAGCGTTACACTGACAGGAAACCAACATTTTTCAAAGCTCAAGATCAGAATCTCAGAACGATGATGATGATGATGATGATGATGATGATGACGACTCGAAAAATCTCCAAAATATAACAAAGTCCAGAGAATGCATCTTTCAATCTACTGCTTGTCTCAACTAATTGTGTAGCACTGATGGTAACACAACACGCTAGCAAACTGAAGGTTATCATTTAATCAAATCCCACGCATGTCAGACCTGTTCCATTTTAAAATAGAAATAAATAATTTAGTATAAATGTTATAGACATCACAATAATGCATTCCCTAGTATATTTCCATGTTGACAAAACAAGTTAATTGTCATTAAACTCGGATGTCCTGTAATATACATACGTGTGGATGAAAGTGCCTGGGGTCTGCAAAAAAATACGTTGGGAGAAAAAGGAGAAGGCCATTTTTACCTTACTTTGGTGACTTATTTCTCTTACTGTAGGTATTGACTTTTATTTCTACATTTCACCTAAGAGTGTTGGGAATTACAAATTAAAAGTGAAATGGTGCTTTTGGCTGATTAACTTTTGCTGCACCAATACCCTGAAAACACATAAACTATCCTAACTGTATAGAGAGTCTGGCAGTCCTCGCACTTCGTTAATAACATGGTGTGAGGAACTACCGTTCCACTCCATTTCAAAAAGTTAATAAAGCTCAAGGTTCTATTTTTATGATCTTAACTGTGGCAATGGATAACACCCCCCTATTAAATATCAGGTTTATGAGTACAGTCAGCACTCACATAATCTACCCAATACAATTTTGACTTGTTCCAACTCTTGTCTGTTTTTTCAGCGAACACAAAAAAGATACAATGTAAACAATACATAGCTGAAAGGACTGTGTTTTGAAATAAGTAGGTTTGCGAGTGATGGGTAGGTGCATTAATTTGTTACATATATATATTGAGCATCAAAAGAAACTTATAACTATTATAACACATTTATTTTTGAAAAATAAGGTATATAAATGATGGACATTGACTAAATGTTTTTGGTTTCTTTGTAATCACTCGATCATTCATCCTTGACCATGACATGCTTGAGTGATTATGACTGAAGCACATGCACTTAATCACCTAATTAGTGAGACAGTTGATTGGACACTGGATATGGAGTGATTTCAGCTGTTAAACTGCAAGCTTGAATAAAAGCAATAAAGAAAATCACAGAAAAAAAAACAATACGCCATGTCTGTCAAGAGAGCAGCACCTTCGTGCAATCGGCATGTTGGAGGCTGGACTAGGGCAGCATACTGCGGCTCGCCGTTTTGGGTGCTCACAGCCAGCAATTTCAAACCTGGCGAGACGGTATAACCAGACACACTCTGTCAATGACAGGCCACAAACTGGGAGACCAAGAGTCATAACACCTGCCCAAGATCGACAGATCATTTTGCAGCATCTTCGTGATGTCAATTGTTAATCAGCACAAAAAAAATTGCGGCAAAACGTGTATCTGAGTAACGGATAGACGGATGAGTGCTGACTGTATTAGGTTTCTGAGAGTATTAATACTATCAAGAGCATACAATTTAAATAAATCCTAGGTATTAGATCTTTTCATACATGTCGTGGTTTGCTTTACCTCCCCTCAAAAAATATCAAGACAAGGCACATTTTTTTAACCAAAGTGTGGTTCATGGGGCAGGAGGGCTCCTCAACATCCTAACTTTTAAATTAGCCTTGCTATTTAAATGCTAGTCCAAGCACTCTCCCCTGTCTGCGTCCTTCTCACCCCTCCACCCTGCAACTGCATCCCCCTCTGGGGATCTGGCGAAGCTGGCTACCCTGCCTTGGAGGCTCGGCCAGGCTGGGCTTCACTTCCTCGTGAATGGCTTTCAGCAAGACAGTGGTGACCCCCAGCCAAAACGCAAGCCTAACTAACTACATAAGCACAATCCCATCTGATGCTGTTCAGTCATTGCTCCTGTACAGTGAATGTTACTCAAAATGAGAGAAATAAATGTTTCAGCTGCTTACTTTTCATTCATCCTTTTCCTATTTTTGGGGGTAGGTGGTATTGCACCACTACAGTTGTAGCGTTAACCATTTATCATCTTCTTTTTCCAGTCATGGTTTGGTGGCTTTGTCTTTTGGGGGGAGGTGGCCCTACGAGTCACTTCCTATCCGTGGCACTAGACTACATGATGTCATCATGTTTTCGCTAGTCGGTCAACATTGCGGATAGCTGTCAGCAACCACGGACAAGGTCTCCAGCCAAATTCATTATTCCATTGCAGATTCTCCGTACTGAATATAGGACATAACTGAATGAACTAAACAGAGAGCTTGGACAGTTATAAAAGTGGAATATGTTCATGCCAAGTTACAGTAGCATTTCTTTTCCCATGTTTAAGCAAAAAGGAACTGACTCAATTTTCAAATGGGAATTATGCTGAAACAACTGTTGAAAACTTAGCAGATGTGTGTTTTGTAATCTCATCTGTTCCATTCAAATGCAATAGATAAAATCTAAGCAATGGTGGGTATGAGTGCTTGACAGGCCTTGAGGCAAAACCATGCTTAAGTGCAGTGCCAAGGTTAAGAAGTGATTTAGGTAGCAAGCACATAGTGATTAACCTGGGATGTTATATCAAGATCCACAAACTGAAGAACAAATCTCCTGTATTTGACAAGAACATTTAGCTACATTTAGTCTTAAAATGTCCTAATGAATTATTAGTACAGAAGGTCTGCTAAACCTGTCAGAACAATTTGCTTCAAAATGTTTAAAAAGACAGCTTTGCTGCCCCTCAGGAACACTTAACTGAATGTTCAACATACTTTACAAGCTAGTAATATTAAATGTCTATTACTACAGGGCTTTCCCTTACACTTGAGATATTGGAAACAAACAGCTCTAATATAGATCTACACACAACCAAGAAAAACAATTATGGTACCTACCTAATTATATAGTGCCCAATTTTCAAAAGTGAAAAATGTTTCAAAATGTATGTTGTAAGAAAAGTTATTATTATTCTTGACTACATGCACCAATTTGAATTAAAATTGTTGATGGTCTCCTTCAGGACATTAGCCCTTTATACCTCACTTGCAAAGACCTTCACGATCTGTAACTGGCAAGTTGTCAGTCGCAGTTAAAAAAACCACTGGCACAACCATCACTGTCTGGTCTCTAAAAGCCTTGCAGAATATTTGAACATCTTACCTTTCAAGCTGCCAACATTTTAACTTGATATTGTTACTTTAGGTCCTTCGAGATTTGTTCTTGTTCTGTTCATCAAGGTAAATATGCCGACACGTAACCCTTGTTTTAACAATAGGGATATGTTATCAAGAGTTTTCCCTTTGCATGAAACACTAGGTGTTCCTTATTCATTGCAATATGGTCACAAGCCAGGGTTGTTTGTGCCTCAGTTGCTTACTAAAAGACAGGTCTTGTATAAATGTTCACTCTGCAGAACAGGTTGTCAGGATCTCTGTACAATACATTGACACCGCCTGTTATTTCTCCATTTCCATAAAACTCCATTAGTAATGTTTGGTGTTTTTCAGTATGTCCCAATATCATTCCACATGAATGTGTTTTTTGAAAACAAGAACTGAACAAGTCCAGAACAAAAAAATGAAGCCCAAATCATCTTGGATCCACTCGACTCCTTTACAATCACAGGACTAAAGCACCCAAGTCCAACCGTTCTGTCAGACACGTCCATTTCAAAATGTAACATGAAATACTGTACTACTAAATGGCTTCCGCTAAACTTTTGCAATATCATTTTGTAGTTTCTCTGATTACATGATGTTAAATAATCTAAATTATGTTCATACATTTTTTTTTTTTTTTAATTATGTCTCAATCCTAAAATTCTTGGTGATGCAAAACTTTTGGCCAAAGCTGTATGCTATGAATCACCCAGCATCAGTAATGGAGTGTGGTGAGTCAGCTCCACTGTTAAAGGCACTGACAGCAACACATTAACATTCCCACATGATACCAACCCAACAGGATACATTTCTTCTAACAAGACTTTGCACTTTTCCACAGGAAGGAAGGAAGGGCCACCTAAATCTGAGAGAGCACTATAGCATCTCTTAAGAGGATTCTATACATTCAAGAGCTCAAAAATGTATCACTGTCAGCTACTCCCATATCTCTGTCTAGGTTGTTAACATTAACATTAATGATAATATGTTGTGATTCATGACCAAAGTATTTGTGTTTACTACACTGGAGCAGTCTACATGTATTATTGGATATTTAAAAAGGTGTGAACTAGGCATAAAAACATTTTTGAAAAGAAAGATGAAATGTAACACATGCCAGAATATGTTTTCAATCTTTATTTCACATGAAACAAAAACTAACAAAACTAAAACACATTGGATAGTTTACCAGGGTAACTATCCAATGTGTGTAGCATGTGACTGTATGGATTGGAACAACAAGCTGTATTCAGTTGAAGCAGAGACTGCCTGATCATATGACTTGATCTGCGATCAAGTCACGTGACAGTTTTATTAGTTGTGAAAAACGGAAAGCACAACAATTAAAAATGCCTTCGCGAAGAAGACATGTTAAACAAAACACCAAAGCTGACAAGCTATTTCAATAAAATACCAACAAATGTATGCAGAGGAATCAGTACATTGGAGAAAAATCAACAGGAGGAAACGACGACGCTGATGGATTACAATGTGAGTTACTGGCAAGCCCTAACTTTTTAATTTAGAGAGTTTATAAGAGATGAAGACAACAAATCTCCAAATAACCTGATTCACCTTTTGCGAGAAGAGTGCAGTTTGCATTTCCCAATGTAGACATCGCTTTACAAATGTTTTTGACACTGCCAGTAGGCTAACTAAGGCTGGCGCTAATCAAACATCGACTCAGGTCAAATACGGATCAGCTAAGACTCAATAATTTGTCGTTAATGTCAAGCGAGTGTGGTGGCAGTAAAACAGTAAAGGAAAATAATTGAATATGCAAAGAGCGGTCCCCAAAATGATAACAGCAGGCCCCCATCATACTCAAAAACTACACAGTGTACTATTTTACTAAAATAAACATATTATGAAAGACAAACCTCTATCTGCAGTGGAACATGATATTAGTGCTTGCAACAATCAACAGCCTTTCATTTGACTTACCTATGAACAGGTGTCAACATTTAGACTTTTGGGCTGTGGAGAAACTATTCCACATGTCTCAATCATAGAATTATAGGTGATGCAAACATTTTGGCCATAGCTGTATATTCTACAATATATGAACAAATGTTCATATGCACATAATAGTAAACTGGGCTTTAATCTAAAGTGTTGCCAAGGTTTTTTTAATATATGTTAACCTTTAGGTGGGGTTCAGGGGCAGGAGGTAGGGCTCCACCTTTCTCAGTTTGCGTCGAATTCAATTGCCAATCATATATAAACTCCCCATTCTGTCTCTGTTTTTGAGTTTTTTCCTCCTCCTCCCAACCTCCTCCACTATGCTGCATCACTTCTGCAACGGTCTCCTCTGGGGGCAAGTGAAGCTTCACTTCCCAACCTTGGGTCGGCCGGGCCACCCCATCCTCCGAGAAGGAAGGCTCTCTACAGAGGGGACCCCCGGCCAAAAAACCTTTCCTTTCTAACACCTTCACTTTTTGTATGCTTCGCTCCCTCAGTTTGTGTTCATTCGTTCGTTCATTCATTCGTTCGTTTGTTTACAAGTTACCCCGGAAGGAGCCGAGCTAACCAGCTCGGAGACCAAATCGCTCATTCCTGTACCTCCGGGACGGCAGCTCCTTCTTTGAGCAATGGGATCCTGATGTTTACTAATACCACTTAGCTATAGCTCCTGTCCAGTGAATTGTTTATTACTGTCAAAGCATAGTGCTTATTACTAAATGTGAAGAATTATTTTTAATAATGACTGTAAAGATAATAGTTTATTTATTCATTTTGCTTTATAAGGTCCTGTCCATTTTAAACATTCCATTCAGTTTAGTGCAGGTGGTTTAAACATTTACAATAATTATTTGCAAAACTACTAGTACAAGCTCATTGTACAGCCTGCTTAAAAATACTCCGAATGTTAAATTAGTGAATAACCCCTACATTTGTTTAATTTGGATGTGCTTTCATAGAAAAGAACAGCTAGAAGAATCAGGTTCTGCACAGAGCAGTCGTTTTCCTACAGTAGTTTCTAGAATCTTAAAACTTGTTTTGTATTATCCATTGTGTTTTATGTTTATTTTATGCTAAATTAACAACTTACTTTGCTGTGGGAAGCTCTGAATTTAAAGCTTGGTGAAATTTTGACTTCACTGCAACAATCTTTGCAACACCCATAAATACGCATTGGAGCACGCATAAAAAATGCCTACATTTACAATTGCAGCACATTAAAAAATAGGTACAACAACTTACCTAAAACACCAAGCCTGTAGTTCAGGGTTATCACAATGACATTTCCATAACTTGCAAGAATGCTTCCATCAATCATGTTTCCAGTGCCTTCCATGTAGGACCCCCCATGAATGTACACCATGACTGGCTTTAAGCCATTTTCATCATGGATATCTGAGAAGAAAAAAATAATAATAATAATAATTTTAACTCAACAGCAATGCAAAAAACATTTTTTGTTATTTCAGTTAATGTGTTTCATAAACATATTTAATGTATTTTGTAGAAATAAACGTATGTGCAAGTGTGTCGATGATTTAATGAAAATGTTGTTTTTAATGGTCCTTTGTAAGCTGTATATTATACTACTACCTAATTAACACAACAACAATTAATCTGTTTGACATTATTAATTGTGTAACACTGTTATTTTATCCGGTTTCCAATTTGTGACTAACATGAACAAACAAATGTGTTAGTATTTCAGATGCTGATGACAGTAAGTGTCCATGCAGCATATGATGCCTCATACACTGAATGCATCTTCTGTTCACTGTAATTCGCTGCTGGAAATGCTCACTGTCAGCCCCAATAGCCCAGAGTGTTTGCTCCGATTTCTAAAATAGAATAGCACAGGTGATATAACATATGAATTTGCAGAATAATAAACTTCTAAGATAAAGCAAGGTCCCGTTATTCAAGTTTTTGAAGAGAAGCCATTTCCACAATGAATGTTACATTTATTAAAAAGGGTTCAGGTCGATCAAGTTTATCAAGTATCATTTACATTCATGATTTGAAATGCTATTGTTACATCTCTAACTATATATATTTTTCTATATCCTTGACAGCCCATCAAAGATATTGCAATCCTGTCATACAGTACAATATTTCTGAAGGCACTTTTAAACCAGGGATTCATCCAGGGATTTCCAAGTACCTCAGTAGCTTTTGGAATTCAGGACAATTTGAAAAGTAGGCTTACCAGCTACCCGTCAGTCTTGTTAGTGCATTCTGAGATTATTTCAGGATAGTCTTTAGTATTTTTGTGATCATTTGTCATTGTTGTCTGCTTAATCTTTTATGCAGAATCTTAACTGGGGACTCTTTTTGGTTTAAAATTGGCTGTGGTAATGAAAGACAACAAGACAACACTGCTTTTATTTTTAACTGGAGTTCAGCAGACTGTTTCCTTTTTTATATCTCACCACAGATGCTCATTCCTGGCGATACCAGTGAGCTGGGAACAGAGGAACGAAGGACTAGAAACAAGGGGGGCAAGGACTTTGGGAGAAACTCCCTAATAAGGCCTCTCCCTGAGACATTAACTCTCTGGACTGCATCGGGCCTGTTTTGATTTATTTTGTTATTTTTGGTTCAGTTTTCCTGTAAATGAAAAATAAACCGTGTCTTCGTTCCCTGCAAAACCTGTGCATCTGTTTTATTCTGTGCCACCATTTACGCTCCTTGTTGCATTCACAATAAATAACTAGTCCAGAACTTGCAACGCAGTAATTATTACTTCACTTATAAATTAGTTACTTTTTGAGTTTAGAAAAAAAATAAACTATTTATTGAAACTCCATATGGATTTAGGCTGGTGATAGGTTTAGTTAATGTTGGAGTTAGGTGAATTTGTTCCCAAGTTTCCCTATGGTGCGAAGACGAACAGTGCCTTTCTCAGGTGCATACTCACATGTGTTCTTGTTGAGCAGTGCCCCAGAGCCTATACATAGTTTCCACAGACAGTAGGGCTAGGGATAGACATGATATCAGAGAGAGAGAGGCGCCAAGACTTTTCATTCATTTTGCTTAAAAGCTCCCTTGAATTTGGTTCCTTGTTCATTTATTATTCCTAATTGACAACTTCCATTGTTAAATTAAATTTGCTTTTCTAATTTGGCTAATTGCCTGATTTGTGTAAGAATGCTAATACAAATCTTAAACCTATTTATTTTTTCCAGGCTTCTCTTTGAAATTTTTCTTTAGGAAAAAAGATACCCATTTTGTTGATCAATTATATAAATTGATCTATGTTTCCTTGTGATGAAGAACCTTTGACGTGGATTCAGCAGACAATTTAACAGCATAACCACTCCAGTCAGATGCCGGAGCAGGTTAGCTCAGCTGCTTCTGCATTTATTTGCTAATGCTTCTCTTTATTCTCAAGAAAGAAAAGAAAAAAAACTAATCAGTTTGGCAATTTTTAGGCAAATGGGAACTACCGCCCAGTAGTAGAAAATGCCTGGACAAAAGTCATGTAAGCTGAGGATTCCTTTGCCCTAATTGTTGTAAATGTCAGCTTTATCAAAACACAGAGACAGAAGCATGCCGATGTGCTGAATAAACAAGTGTGACAATTCAGCTATCTAAATTTGTGAATGTTTGTTCATTTCTTTAACACTCTTACAAATTGTTTAAGTAATCTAGTTCCAAAATGAATATAAGGAAGATATAATTTTCTGTAAACTGTCACATGAACCAGTATGGCTTCAGAGTAGCCCATTATTTTTTTTAATGGTGTTGGGACTTTACTAAAAATTTTACTTTTGAGTTTCAATTAGCAATATCCTAGTTAATATTGTATTATAAACAAACTTCATCCCAGCCCAAAGCCTCTGGGGGCGTGCTTTTAATCACCACTACCTAAACTCCCTGATAGACTATGTGCATTTTATAGTTTATATTGCTCTGCACCTTGTCAACAGCAAACCAACTAAACTGCTTTTCAAATATTAAAAAAAGAATGGGCGTAAAGGGGGCTCCTTCGTAACAGATTCAGAAACGGCCTACTGTGAACAGAATACTGTCTCTGAAAAAAGTGTTATAAAATGAGATGAAGAAAAATAGGTCAGCCAATGTGCTGGCAAATGCTCCTTCACAATCTTCCTCCATTTTGTTTTGACACAATTCCACTGTCCTTTCAGTTACCATGAGATCATATCTGAAATTACTTTCATGAGTTGTAATCACATTGCAATCAACAAGGAACATCTAGTTTCTCATGCAAAGGGGCAAGCTCTTGATATTACTATAATACAAAATAACATATATCCCTATTGTTAAAACAAGGGTTACGTGTCATGCTTCACTGGGGTAAGTAAAAAGAAAAAGGGCTTAAACTGTTTCTTTTCTTAAAGGGAAAAACAATTTAAAACACATGCATAGATTAAATTCCCTTTTTTCACTTTCTTGCGCTGCAAAGGGAATTCAATTGTAAATACAATGTATTATGTTGCTCACTTCACACACTTAGACATAACCTTTAAATTATCTCACAAGGGAACTGCAGTCATCTATATGCTAATTTGTTGCAAGAAAAAAGTGGCTTGAAAAATTATAATAAAATAAAGAAATCAGGAGGTGCACGTAAGTACGCGCAAAAAAAAGAATTCACAAAAAATCAAAAGGTATATTATCATGCACCAGAATCAAGCTTTTCTTTCTTTATTATTTTTTTTTTTTAAAGAAAAAATACCTTCATCTTCACCACGGTCATTACTGGTTATATCATCTGCTTGTTTCTTTGTGTTGGCTCCTAAGGTCAACAGGAGAAGAGTAAAGGGAAAAAAAGAGATTTCAAAAACAGCCGGTTTTCTCCCCCCGCAAAAAAAGAAGAACATCTGTTAAAAAAAAAAAGTTTTCAAATTTAAAAAATATGATTCAGAAAAAAATGTTTTGTCTGCAAAACAAAGATGCAACGTAAACTAGTGAACTTGCGTGGCTTTCTTTAAAAGGAAGGAAGGAACTTGATAATTGGAGTTGTATCAAAAAAGAAAAAAGAAGATGTTAAGAAGTCTTGGCATCTAAAAAAAACAATGAATGTTCATATATTTTTTTTTTAAGTTGCAAGAGGATAAAAACAAGTGACCTACCAGCTAACTGTGAATGATATAACACAATTAGATTTAATTAACTTTGTTTACTTCAAGTTTTTAAAAAACAAAGGACCAGATATTCAAAAGGGTAGTTGCAGTGGAAAAAAATAGTATTTTGTCTTCCTTGAAGCAATACAAATAACTGTACAGGTCCAGCTACACAAGATTTTCAAAAAATATGCTTTTCTTTTTTTTTTCTGCAAATCCCAGTGTTGAGGATGACTTAATTGCATGTGATTTTCTTCACTTAACAAATTTGCAAATACTATTTAAAAGCACCATTAAAGACATCAGTATGAGAGTCTTAGTAGTAGAGGACAACATTTCAACAGCATTTAGGTTGTAGATACATAAACACATTTTTCTTGTTCCCAAGCTGATCCCTGTAGTCTTTGAAATTATGATCCAGACATAAATTGACATTCAGATGCATATGATTAGATTGTATCGAAACATTCAATGAAATCACTTTCAGATCCAGGTGATTACCATATGGGTGTGGAATAACATAATGCCACAGGAACCCAAAAAGTCATATATTCTTAAAAATGAATTTAAAATGTATTCGTACCTGGAGCATAGCAATATTAGCAATATTAACACAACCCTTTTGAATTTAAGGGACTTTTATATTCATAACACAAGCAGAGTTGTGTAAATGTGCAAGATAGGTAATAGCAGATAGATAATTTACCAGCACTGGGGAAACCTGTCCAGACCAGCAAGGCATGGCAGTTAGACACATTTATCATTGTCAAACTGATTAATTGGCCCTTGCATTATTTGTTCTGAAGTTGTGCGATAACATTTTCTTAAAGAGATTGGCAACAAGATTAAAGAAAATAAGAAAGTGTATGTCTGTCTCAGTAAGATGATGATTCTTCAATTTGTCACTTGAATCTGATGCATTTTGACCCATGGAACGATGGCAATCGAATCAAACTAGCATCGGCAAACCCCCTCCAGGTGTTCAATGCTTAGAACAGGTATTTCCAAAATCTAGAAAGGTTTAGTATGATGACAGGATGATGACTTTAGAAATCTAGAAAAAAAGGAGAAAACAAACTCCCACACTGGGTGCCAACAGTCATTGTAAACAGTGTATCTTCTACATATTAGGAAGATTTTCTGAGCTATAACACCTAGAAAATCTAATTTATAACTAACATTATATACACACACACACATATATATATATATATATATATATATATATATATATATATATATATATATATATATATATACAGTGCCTTGCAAAGGTATTCAGACCCCTGACCAATTCTCTCATATTACTGAATTGCAAATGGTACATTGAAATTTCGTTCCGTTTGATATTTTATTTTAAAACACTGAAACTCAAAATCAGTTATTGTAAGGTGACATTGGTTTTATGTTGGGAAATATTTAAAAAAAATAAAAAAACTGAAATATCTTGCTTGCATAAGTATTAAACCCCCACACATTAATATTTGGTAGAGCCACCTTTCGCTGCAATAACAGCTTTAAGTCTTTTGGGATAAGTATGTACCAGCTTTGCACACAGTGTCGGAGTGATTTTGGCCCATTCTTCTTGGCAGATTTGCTCCAGGTTGTTCAGGTTGGTTGGACGACGCTTGTGGACCGCAATTTTCAAATAGTGCCACAGATTCTCAATGGGATTGAGATCAGGACTTTGACTGGGCTACTGTAGGACATTCACCTTTTTGTTCTTGAGCCACTCCAATATTGCTTTGGCCTTGTGCTTGGGATCATTGTCCTGCTGAAAGGTGAATTTCCTCCCAAGCTTCAGTTTTTTAGCGGACTGAAGCAGGTTCTCTTGCAGTATTTCCCTGTATTTTGCTCCATCCATTCTTCCTTCAATTTTAACAAGATGCCCAGTCCCTGCTGATGAGAAGCATCCCCACAGCATGATGCTGCCACCACCATACTTCACTGTAGGGATGGTGTGTCTTGAGGCCTGGGCAGTGTTAGGTTTGCGCCACACATAGCGCTTTGAGTTTTGGCCAAAAAGCTCTATCCTGGTCTCATCTGACCACAAAACCTTTTCCCACATCGCAGCTGGGTCACTCTCATGCTTTCTGGCAAACTCCAGACGTGCTTTCAGATGGTACTTTTTGAGTAACGGCTTCTTTCTTGCCACCCTCCCATAGAGGCCAGTGTTATGCAGAGCTCTTGATATGGTTGACTGGTGCACCATTACTCCACTCCCAGCCACTGAACTCTGTAGCTCCTTCAAAGTGATTGTTGGCCTCTCTGTGGCTTCTCTCACAAGTCTCCTTCTTGTTTGAGCGCTGAGTTTTGAGGGACGGCCTTTTCTTGGCAGTGCCTGGGTGGTGTGATGCAGCTTCCACTTCCTGATTATTGATCCAACTGTGCTCACTGGGATATCCAAAGACTTGGATATTATTTTGTACCCTTTCCCTAATCTATGCATTTGTATTACTTTATCTCTAACTTCTGTAGAATGCTCTTTGGTCTTCATTTTCCTTTAGATTCACAGCCTGACCAATGATTCTTCAACAGTGGGGTTTTTTATCCAGAAAATGTGACAGCAACTTTAATGGTTCACAGGTGGAGGCCAATGGTAAGGTAATTGAGTCCTCGTTAGGCAATTTCTTTCATCGGTGTAAACTGGGAGCTTCCACAGCACAGGGGTTGAATACTTATGCAAGCAAGATATTTCAGTTTTTTATTTTTCTTAAAAATATTTCTCAACATAAAACCAATGTCACCTTACAATAATGGATTTTGAGTTTCAGTGTTTTAAAATAAAATATCAAACAGAACGAAATTTCAATGTACCATTTGTAATTCAGTAATATGAGAGAATTGGTCAGGGGTCTGAATACTTTTGCAAGGCACTGTATATATATATATATATATATATATATATATATACGCACGCACGCACGCACGCACGCACGCACGCACGCACGCACGCACGCACACACACACACATACATTTTGCTGTGGTACCCCAAAGACGACTCAGTTACAACCAATGCAGAATGCTTCTGCAGTGCTTGTTTCTGCTTGTTTCTGCAGTGCCGCATTCATTATGGAGGGGAGTTCTTCACCACTGTATGTTTAGCGTATTAGAATGTTCATTGGACACGTAATATGGTGGAATAAAAGTAATATATTCTTCCCACATAACATATTTATCTTTGTTGCTTTAATGCCAACTTTTATTTTTTTTCAAATAGTCCATCAGTAAATCCTGTTAGGGAGCTGGATTTCTGTTTCAGCTTGTAAATTGGTGTAGTACATTTCCCAAATGCACTGTCCATGGTCCTGAAAACTGACATCAACCTCAAAGACCAAATCAGTAAACAACTCCAAGCATGTTCTCTTGAACCCAGCATGTAGGTGATTGGAGATAGCAATTTAATCTGGAATGGAAACACTACACTATTTAGATAAAATGATCACTTTGGCCAAACAAAAATAAATCGTTCCACATTCACATTACATTGTGCCATGTTATGAAAGAATAAACAATGTTATAATATACTGTGAAGTAATTTGGCTTTTCTGACTCAGTGTTCATTGTTTTATTTATTATAGCTGTGTGCTGTTGTTTGTATGATTTTTTAAAGTAATACTGAACATGTGCATGTACAGTACATTTGAATTGAGGGTAAGATGGTGGATTGAGGTTGAGTCTTTCATTCCATTATATGAGTTTTGTATGAGGAGTGATTAATGTCTTGCACTTCTGTCTCCGTTTTAGGGTTACAAAACATGACACTGTTTTGGTAAAAGCATGTTATCCCCACCCAAAGCATGTTACCCTTTCCAAGACCCTGAAGAAAAACTATCCTGACTTTACCATTTACGTTGTCATCAAATTGTGAACCCATTGGATTTGAAAAGGTCACATAGTTTCACCAGTACCTGACACTGTTAGGGTTTTAAAAATATTTTTTATAGAGAAAAGGGAATGACAAGAATCTTAACCACACTCTACCAGGAGTAGTAAAAACAAAACAAGCAAAACACAGACAATCCGAGTTTGATGTGCAGCACATCAAAATACATTAAATAAATAATATAAAACTGCACAAAGAAAATAACAATATACAATGGCCTACCTAATTAATATTCTATTTTCCAGAAATAATATTTTAAAAAAATACAAAGGTATTCTCAGGGAGCAGTACACTTCATCAGAATTTGGCAAAGCTGCCACATCAGGATTTAGCTCATCAGATTATCTTTCTTTCTCCTGTTTAATCTAGTATTCTTTCCACAGTTAAACCTATATTTAGATTGAAGCTGCATTTATCAAGGAACCCCAATATATATATATATATATATATATATATATATATATATATATATATATATTCCTCACGGACCTAAGAAAATTGCCGTCTGTCCCTTAGGGGTTTAAATAGTAGACATTTAAAAAGGTTGCTACTTAAAAATCCTACATTTCATGTAATAAGGTCCTGCAAATGTCTTTTTTCTCAGTAAAATAGTGGTAGGCAGGTTTTAAAGCAGAAGAGAGTATGTGTCTCCTAAACTAAAACTGCCTTTCTGGTAAAAAAAAAAATAAATAAAAAAAGGTAGATTCAACTATTAAACCATTTATAGTGCATCATTTGCCATCACTGGAACAGCTGGCCTAGGTTGCCACTGTACTTTGAAATAATTATTGTAGCAGGCTTGTTCAGAATTTATCACATAAGCATTTACTTTCTTATTCTGCCCCTACATCACTCAATATAGAGCATAAAATGGCTTTGTGAACTAAAGACTGTTAGTCACGTACTTGCAGTGCTGTATCATTCCATGATAATTAATTGCAATTAAGCTATACAGTAATATGAAATCTTTATTTCTACATTTGTAGTGTACGGGACAGTAGTAAAGGATGGACCAGGTTTAGTATTGCTATATATTGGAACATATTGTTGGTGTTTATTTCTAGTGTCTTTTAGCCCGCTAATATTACTAAATGAAGATTGTGCATTGTGTTAAATGTTTAACTTGCAAATGTTTTTTTTTTTTTTTTTTTTTTACGAAACCAGGTGGGCTTATACCGATATCCCACTCACTAAATTTGGCTGTTGTCATTCTTAAATCATTGTCTTTGCAGCTTTTTTAGTCACAAAGCTTGATGGAATGTAAGCACTATTTGCAATGTAAGCACAGTTTGTATAAGAATACCTGCCACAACAGATAATTGAATGATCAACCATTCTTATTCTCAGATCGTATTTTCAGTACAATTTTTCAAATGATCAAGAAATGCTACATAGAGGTAATTTGCCGATGGTACAGATATACCATCCCGTATATAATATGAACCCTACACTGCTCCTCACTGATCATCTTTCTGCAATGCTCTTAAATAAAAATACAAATGTAGAGATATTTTTTAATGTGACACCATTTTTTGTCATTATTTATTTGTTCTCACATCTTACCTTATCAACAGACCAGTGTGAAGATTGGATTAGAGCAGTTGTTTTGTACTGCAGTAAATTTTCACACACGGTGGAATTCATGGACTGGTAAGGTGGCAGCTGATGATCAAGTGGCCAAAGGTTTATGCAGAGGTGGTGCACTGCTGCTAGTGGTTGACTTTCAGTGCAACCTCACAGAAAAGGATTGTTATCTAAAACCATATATATTTGTCATATCTCTACTTTCAACACAATGTAATTCCGTTTTTTTATTCATTTATCATACACTATATTTGTGTGTGTAAAATTTCCCATTTTCAAAAAATTATTTTGTACATTGGTTAAACTGTACACAGGTGATGCAATATGTCTGTTTACTGAACAACCAAAACACAGGAACTTTTCCCAAAACATTAACAATGAGAGAAAATAAAAACAAGGGAAAAAACGAAAATATGACTCACCATCTTCAGTGGGGACATAGATGTTTAAGTAAAGGCAGTCTTCATTTTGGTCTTGCACATAGTTTACCACAGTATCCAAACTGGCTGTAAACCAGACTGGCAACATGTCATTAAGTAAAAAACGGTCTTCCAGGTACTGGGGACAGACGGCTGCAAACTGAGTGGCATTTCTGATGCCAGTCCATGAAGAAGGGGGCTCAGGAGGCTGGAACCTTCTTTCCCCAGTTGGTGGAGAGGCGTAAGGAACTCCAAGATATTGTTCCACTGGACCAAGGATCTCATTGGGTAAGGGTGTTTTTAAACCCCGCAATTTTCCATAATGTGTTGTTATTATTGAATACTGTGCTTGGCAGTTGATAGAAGTAAATCTCACAGCCAGAGTGGTTATCCAAAAAATCAAGTTTACATTCACCATCACACAGAAAGGTGTGAAAGAGAAAGGTAGCCATATAATTCCCTTTGACCTAGACATTGTCTAAAATAGCATTTGTAGGTTATGGTCTTCCACAGCCAAAATAATTCTCTTGTTTAAGCTATAACTTAGCAGTGTTTAATGATTGCCATAAACAGCACCCATGGATAAAACCAGCTTCTTCAGCAGTGGAAGCCATCCCAGTGCATGGATTTCATACTGAAGATAGAAGTCACACAAGTGCAATTACTTCCCAGAATTGATTAAAAGCCAGATCGATCAGCCTGCGGGTGAGAGAAAGCACACAATTTAAATTAATGACTTACTGGGGATGCATAGTTAAGTTTCGCACTGCATCACTGATAGATACAGATACCTCAATAATCACCACGAGTAAGATGCATCACAAGCATCTCAGTTGGAGTCTCTAGCATCATAATCATGTTTTTAGTCCCACAAGCAACTTGTTTGATGTAAATATACAGAGACAGTGTGTGTCTTGGAGGCATATGTATTTTTTTTTGGAAGCTAGAGAACAGCATGTGGCCAGGGAAATTATAAAATGATTTGTCTTGCCCTCTTTACCTATAATTCAATTTCTAAAAAAACAACCCACTTTATTATTAACATTAGCATGATCTCTAACCCTCGAAGAGCTAACACTGCAATTACTGAAGTGTAATTGAAGTGTAAGGCTTGAAAAAAAAAAAAGTTATTCTACCTATTCTACCATATATATATATATTTTTTTTTTAGCATGATTGCTTGAACTGTCACTGGATGAAAGAATGATTTGTTGTTTTTCCTGAAGCTAAAAAACTAAACTCCACATTAATTAAACAAACAAGGCAATGTAATGGTCCATCCATTTTTATGTATTTAAATTTAAGTCATCAAAACATAATTTCATTGAAAGGGTTGTCACGGGATATATGGGGTGTCAAGTTTAAACATGTAACTGTTTTAGTTTAGTTTACTACTACTAAAGCCCCTTTAACACTGGCACTCCTACCCGGGTCCGGACCTGGGTCCTGGCTAACCAGGTCACAATCCTGCATAGTGTGAAACCACCTACCCGGGTCGGACCTGGGTTAACCCGGGTCCCAGCAACCCACCTCAGGATGTGGGTCTACACGCTTTGACCCGGGTTGAGCGAGACAAAATGCTTGACGGCCGTTCGTGAGCAGACGCAATAACAAACAGCAGTGCTTGAAGTAGTGACCATTTTAGTCACCATGGCGACTGTTTTTTTTTTTTCTTTTGGCGACGGTAAATATTATTTTAGTCGCCTACAGGCGACTACTTTGTGTTGTATTTTTTTACATATGAACTTTTCTCAATAGTTCATATGTAAAATGTTGTTGACATGTTGTTGAAGCTGACACCCTGGGATCCTTCAAGAAGCTGCTTGATGAGATTCTGGGATCAACTAACAACCAAACGAACAAGATGGGCCGAACAGCCTCCTCTCGTTTGTAAACTTTCTTATGTTCTTCTTATGTTCTAATACTTAATAACAATTTGTATTTTTTTATTATTATTAAAATACCTTTAGACCCATGTTAAACATAATACGGCTTTTTAGTGCCTACGTCACAGGCGCATCTGTCCATACAGATTGTTATGTTACTGTATGCGGAATCTCTAGACACATAATAGAAAAATGCATCTAAATATTTGTATTATGATTTTCACTACATCAATCTAAATGGAAGTGGCAAACTTATCACTTAATGTGCAAGTATTTAATTATGTAAATAGGTAAGCTTCACAGCTACAACTACTGTACAATCAGAAAAGTTTGCTTTACTTTCAGCATGTTTTTGTCCCGGCATTACAGGACAGCACAAACAAAATGAAAGATAATAAAATAAAAATAAATTTAAAAAAATGCAGATTTTGCATACCTTTTGAAAACAAAGTTTAAGAACAATTCATCTTTTTTCTTCTGTCCTCGTAGAAGTTTTTTTTTGTTTGTTTTTTATTTACATATTAATTCTGATACAGCATGTTGTACATTGAGAGGTTGGTAAAGTTGAGTGCTTGAAAAATCACAGACACGTCAACAAAAATCACATATATTGCAAGTCACAGGCATTAAAAAAAAACAGTATCCGTGACTACCGTGACAAAATCCCAGCCTTATTATTATTATTATTATTATTATTATTATTATTATTATTATTATTATTATTATTACTTTTCTCGTCTATCTAGGCTTAAAGTTAAAAAAAATGACAGCCGCTTGTCTTTCAAACAGTCGTGGCAGTGGCATCCCACAACCACACAACTCCTTGTCATTTTGGGAAGATGACTTAAACAGTGTACGGTAGTTACAATTAAAACAAAGCACGTCAATTACAAATGGAAACGCTGTCTGACAGCTGTTTGTTTTCAGCGGCTCCGAGGCTATGTGTGTGCGCGCCAACTTACCCAGAGGTCCACGCACACCTATTAGAAGATTAATAAAATGTTGTCAAACATACAGCAAGAAAATACTGTCTTTCATTTCAAAGACAAAGAAAGTTGCACCAATATCTCTAAGCAACAACAATACAAACTAAGCGAATGAGTCAGAAATTGCAGAAAAACCAATTTTAACCCCACGACTTTGGAGTTTTCGTGTTCTGAATGTGTTCAACCAAAAGTTCACATGAGATTTCAGCCATCACGGTGCCAACAGTTCAACTGATTAGATAACGAATCTGGGGTAATGTACTGCAGTTATTGTAAGCAAGCATAGTAACGAATTTACTGTTCACTATTACCTATTCTAAAGTTTGTTTTGGACTGCTTTTTTAAAATATATATATATATTTCGTTTTTCCGCACAGAAAAAAAAATCTGCAAAAGTATTGCATATATATGGAAATAAAACATACTTAGAGATTAACACTATTGTTTAAGTAAATAATGTATACATTAATATTATATTATTTTGAACAATAGTTGTATTTATATTTAATACATTTCAATGCAGTTATGGGCAACCATTTTCTTTTTCTGGCAACCATAAAGAAAAAAATAGGAGCCTGCTGGTGCCTAAAATAAAAAGCTTACTTTGAGCACTGAACAGCCACGCCTGCGTTACGGTTTCACTTCCGCAAGGAACATTTGTTTAGTCATATTTTTGTTGCTTGAGACACAACATGAGACATATTGCAGCATGGACGAAGAAACATTTGCTCTAATTTTGTTACGATGGAAGCGTCCGTAACAAGCTGCTTCCGGGGCACTGATATGCGTATTGTTTACTTGCGTCTGTCAGTCAGGTCAACCCTGCTTTATCAAAAGCAGTGTGAAATCTCGTAGCCGACCTACATGACACAGAGCATGCCAGTGTGAAAGGGGCTTAAGTGTATAGCCCATTAAAAAAAGAGTTTACACTGAACTCAGATATCATCCATAAAAATTTTTTTTTTTTTTAAATACTCTATCCCGATTGGTCAAAACAGCACACAGGGGATATTACAGCATATCACCATGGGTTGGCAGTTCTTTTAAAAAAGATATCATACGTCATTAGCCTTTAAAAAAAAAAGATGTATGTAAATGTTGAGCCTTTGGGAAGTGTACATGAGATATTGAATGAGTCTGAATCGGACACCAATGATTCATTAAAGTATTGAAAAAAAAAACAACACTATTCAAATCAATTCAAAACTCGCCACTCTGATTGCTCTGCTCCTTCTCCCTGAACTACTGCGTTTCCCTATCCCATTTTGAAAATAAATAGTTTAAAAAATTATCTTAAACTTTCAGCTTTTTAAAAAAGATTTGGATCGCTCTTAAAAGAGACTTTGGTAGTTAAATGGATGTTTCCTCTGCCCTTCTCCTCTGGTCGGGTGCGTCTTCTGCCCTGCGCAGCTGTATGATCTAATGCCATATCTTTCTCTCCACATAAATTTGTCCAGATACTATGGTATCATCTCTTCTGATGTGCCCTGCATTGTTTTAAATTTTTTCTTAACACTGGCCCAGTAGTTTTCCATGTTGTCCAGCCATAAACTTAGTTTGATAAGTAACCAGGTATTCCATAAATTCAAATAACATCTTTCTCGCAACTGTGCAGTGGTAGCACAAATCTGGTATGGATACCTCCTGTCACCCTGGATAACAAAGGACAATTAAAAATAAATAAATAAATAAATAAATAACTACACCTAATATTGTTGCAGGTCTTGTGAGGAAGGGTCTGCGTCATTTAAAGGCAGACTCATTATGCTGTGTCATAATGAAAATGGCCAGTAATATTTTACTTTAAAATGTAATTAGTAAGCCAAGAACTACAAGAAGTACAACAAATCAAATAAAGAAAAACTGCACTTTCAATGGCAATGTTCAATTCAACATCTATAAATCTTTTTTACTTTTTTTTTTCAATTGAGTTAGTTAGCCCATTTTATGAGTGCAATAAGGTACTTCAGGGTATGTGATATACTCTAATATCACCACGATATTAAAGTATATCACACACACTGTCGTGCCTTATTGCTTACGTATGCTATTAATTTGCTTTATCACTGGTATATTGTAGTACGTTGTAATCTGAGCACTACTTTTTTTTTTTTTTTACAAATGTACAGTTTACTCAATGACACAGTCCCTAGATTGTGTGGCTTCTTTTAGAATCAATTGATATATGTAAACAAAGTTTAGTTGTAAATGTGGAAGCCCTACTTTAACTGAGTTTTGTTTTTAGGCAATTCAATTTGCAAAGTCCATAAGAACCAAATATATTAAGAATGTTCCAAAACACAAGTGATACACCATTTGATAACTAAATGCTAGATTTGGAATAGTCCTAGTGTACCTGCAATGTAAGTTATACTCAGTTAGCATTTTGCTTTGAGACTTTGTGATGTCAGTATCTGTTGATTTTGTTTTTTTACAAGGTAATATTATTAAAGGATATATTGATTTGTATTACCAAGCCAATTAAACAGTACTCATTGGTAAATTTCTAACAGACAGACATATAGAAGTGAAGGCAATGTGGTTATCTATACAAACACTGTATGACAAAAAGCTTACTTCAGAACATATATTGTCATTTCTATTGGTATTTGGGTAGCTAATGGACTTCTGGAGAAACGTATGTCTCTAAAAATGTGTGGCATTTCTGTAATATTTTCTTCAGAAAATTCATCAACTGCAAGAAAGAGTGAACTTAATAGGATAATCCATTTTAGAAACGGTATGAGGTATGTGTTTTTTTTTGTTTTGTTTTGAAGTTTGAACGTTGGAATCAGGTGTGGCATTCTATGCAAGGGATGACATCTGTACACAGGATAAGATGTACTGAAATTTTGGTTAACAGTTCACTGTGATTGTGTGATTTATAATTCTCGCTATTGTGGCGGGGCTGGGTGAGGGATTGCAAGTGAAAAAAAATGCTACGATGAGCGTGATTCAAAAAGATTGAGAACCCTTGGACTGAGGGATTAACAAGGTTTCTTACTGAAGTTGTTTACATTTCCATCTAATGAAACACACTGCTTCTGAACAGTAATATCTGCTTGCTTTGCACCAATGGGACCATTTGCTCATGTAATCTGATCAAATGCAGTTTCTCAGAAACAGTTTGGTGCTGCTTCAGCAAACCTAATTACTGTGTTTTCCTGAAAGTATAATTTATTTCTTAACCCTATAATGTCACAGTAAATGAAGATCATTTTTATAAATAGTTACTTGAGAAAATGACACGATATGATGGTACTAGCTTATACAGATCTGATATTAAGTAGGTTAGCCACACGTTTTTAACAGATTAGTAGTCATCCTTTGTACTTTCTAGGATTCAATGTGCTAAAACACACACATTTTGTTATCCTAACAAATGCCCACTTAATGTAGTTGCTTGGGTTCTACTGTTTATACACAACATATTAACTTCTCCCATGTTCATTTAATGGGAGAAGCTCACATAAAAGTATACATTTTTTTTTAAATTCTGGTATTATATGCATTTGTGTTTATTCTTGAATCAGATTGTTCTTTACTGCGACTATCTGTGCTACCATTCAATATTAAATTCTAGAAATGTACTGAATGGTTTGACTCTGCACATTTAACAGCATATGTTAAGAAAAAGAAAATGGGCTCCTTTAATCTAGGACATCATTGTCTCACGCCTGGACCTCTTGGTATTTCAGCCATTAAAATAATGATCGCAGTCATTTATTAGCATGCACCTCCATTAACAGAGTTGTCATAATTATTCTGGAGATAGGAGCTTTTAACTGGCTCTCATCTTCTGGTATTGATTTATAGAACATCAACCTACAGTATGTATAGTATCTCTGTGTGGTAATATACTGTATGTTTAGGGATTCTGTTTTTCTATTTTTATTAATTTAATTTTTCTGTGCTTATTTTTAGCTATTTTTGAGTTTTATGTAAATTGTTTTTTTTCCAGGGCTTTTGCTTTTTATATACTGTATGACATTATTGTTTTCGGTTACTTTCCAAAATGCTTGGCCATTTTTTTCTGTAAAAATATGTGTAGTAGTAACTCGACAGTACTTGCACATTTAAGTTTTACCTTATTTCCTTTACTGACTTCAACAACGAAATCCTTATGGTTACGAGCACATTCTTCTGGGGTTTTTGTGTGAAGGCATTTTTTTTATATTTCACCACAATTTGCAATTATGTTTTAAATCCTATGTATCTTAACTGTAATACAGCTTTAAATCCCACGAAAAAACCTCAATTCATTTTAAATCTGGCAAGCAGAGTCTGCAATAGAAATGTAGGAATGTGTTATGGTGCTGCCACTCAGTAGTTGGGGCAATATTTGATGACTCAACTCAAGTCATTGTCAAATGACTTGACTCGAGTCCCTGCAAGAAAAGACTCGACTTGACTCGACTCCCGGCCCAAAAGTCTCCACTCGACTCGAGTCATAAATTACACGATCAGTTTCAATAACCCCAGCCCTTCTTCTGATGCATACAAGCCCTGCCTCTTTATGAGTGAGAGGAACACAAGACAGACAGAGATAAGAAATTACTTATTTAGTGGGTCAATCAATAGATTTTATTTAAGTAAGCTTAAACCTTAAATGTGGTAGAAAAAATAGGGGTTTAGTGTTTGTTGTCTGGTTTAATGTATATTGATCTAAAGTTATACTATGTTAATATATATATATAAAAGTTTTGCATACAAAATTTAATGTAATAATGAATGCACTGAGGGGGCTCCCGAATGGTGCATCCAGTAAAGGATATGCCCTATAGCTTGGAGGTCGAATCCAGGCTATGTCACTGCCGACTGTGGCCAGGAGTTCCCAGTGGGTGGCGCACAATTGGCCGAGCACTGCCCGGGTGGGGACTGTTTAGGTCGGCTGGGAAGTCCTTGGCTCAACGCACATCAGCGACCCCTGTGGCTGGCCAGGCACCTCCTGGCCTGCCTGTGTGAAACTCAGAACTGCGTGAAACTCAGAACTGCGTGGTCCTCCAATGCTGTTGTTCTGTAATGGCTTCACGGCGGGCTTGCAGTGTGAAAATAAGCAGATGGATGACGGCACACGTTTCAGAGGATGCTTTTCAGAGGAGTCGTTAGTGCAGGGGTTGCAGTGATGAGACGGATTGAATAATTGGGCATTCCAAATTGGGAGAAAAATTGGGGAGAAAATAAATTGCTGATTCCAAATAAAAAATAAAATAAAAAAAAATAATAATAATGAATGCCCTGTACAAGAAATGAACACACAAACAACCCTCTGGAGCTTTAATAATTGTATTTATTTTTTTTATATTCCCATAGCCTTCTACATCCACTGGCTGCATACAGTACAGATGCCCAATGAAGCTGTTGCACGGTCATCTTTGTTTTCCAGAATTCCTGAATTGAGTTAATCAGCTCTAGATGTGTTTGATTAATTAAAGGATTTGCATGCTGGATAGATGTTTTACAGTTAGTTTGTGTTGAACATGGAAAACAAAGAATTAACGCAATATAAGATGTAAGTATTTACAGTTTTGTGCACTCTGTTAGTTTTGCAGAAAAAGTGGCAGAGAAGGTATAAGAAACTGATAAGTGTAAGATTGCATGAAATAAGTGCTGATGGCAGAAATCAGCCGAACCCACAAGTCTGTGCATAAAACAACAGCGGCAGTTTAGCAGCTGAAGAAACTACAATCACCTAGCACTGGAGGGATCGATATGCATAGTTTAGGTATAGTGTGAAAACACAAAAGAACACACCAAGATAGCATAGTTTGGGTATAGTGTGAGAACACAAAAGAACAAATACAAAACATAAACCAATCAAGCCAGAACCAGTTTACTTTCTGCAATAGCAACCTTTAGATCACTTTATCACACGACACGTCATTTTCGCTGTAGCCCACAGGGTGTTGTCCCGTGGTGATTGGACCTACAAAGGAATTTTTAAGAAGTGGTCTGGATTTTGTCATGGTGGGTGAATAGGTCAATTATTACACCAGAAACAGAAAAATGTGTTCGTTTATGCTCCTGGGGGTATTTTGCATGTGTTTATGAAACAGCAGCTACAAATACCAGTCTTTTACGTTAGTAGGGTTGTTCAAAATACAATTGACCTCTTAATATTAATCTCAAATTAAGTTGAATTTATTGATTTTGAACTGGAGCCTGTATGTGCAAGTATCCAGTAGTTTTAAAACTCTGACTTCACCTCAGTTGCATTACTTGGGCCTGTTTTCCTTTGTAACTGCTATGTTTTAAGGCCTAGAAAGCTCTCTATATCAAATATCAAATTAAATGCCACAAAAGTTCCTTTCATATGGTTAATGTATCTGAAAAAAATCTATCAGGTAGTTTCACTGTTGAGAAAAAATTAAAAACACTCAGGCTGCCATCAGTAAAATTGTAAATAAATGGTTAAATGCATTCTTTTGTTTTGTGGTATCCATCACTGTACATCCAACCCAACCGAGTATAGATACCCTGATGGCGTTTGAAAGGCAAAACAAAAGTTATAATCCCCTCTTCCTAGAACCATCAAAGCAGTCATTTTGACTGCCTTTTACAATACATGTTTTGAATATAACCTACGATATTCTATTTTATTTTTAAATACAAGCCTGTTGCTATCTCTGCTGGACCTGGCGTTTTGTACAAGGAATGCATTGAAGCTAGCCACTGCACTTCGGCAGAAACATTTTGATCAGAAAACTGCAAAGCAGCTCAACCTGGATTCTGTGCTGCACAAGTGACACACGCAAGAGAAAACATATGTTACTTTCGTTTTAAATTAAAAACTACTTTCATTTTTACAGTTTTGTATGTACATATACCTGTTTACACACTAGTTTATTTTGAAATGTTTATTTTATTATAGTTTTTCAAAAAGTAGTGCTTTATAAATGGCAAGTTCAAAAATAAACCCTTTTATGTTTAATTGTTCATTTAAATACAGTGTTTCAGCTGTGCAGATGTTTGATATGATGTGCTTGAATAAAACGTTTGAGTTGTATCCAATAGTTTGTCTTTCATTTCAATATTGATGCTGTTTAAAATATATGTTATATAATGTTCTTTTCTTTTTACTTGTAGATTGCTAATCTGCTGTAAAATGAATCTGGTTAAATCAAACTGTCTCAAACTGTCAGAACTAATGACTCAAATTGACTTGAGCCAGACAGGTGACTCGACTCGAGCTTGGCATGTAAAAGACTCAACTTGAATCGCGTCCCAATTTGTGTGACTCAATTACAACATTGTGTTGGGGTGGGTTTAAAGTGTTCAGAATGAATCAATGATAGATTCAAATCAGGAAGGAGGGACATTGCCCAAGCTGCTCTGGTAAATGTTTTTTTTTTTTTTTTTGGTTTTTTTTTTGTATTGGGGGCGATTTATCGGTTTTTATCTGTTAAAACCGAAAATCAGAATAAATTATATGGATGGCATTACACCTAGTTCTAGAATGATACCAATAATAATGTATAACATTTTATAGTCTTTCATATTTGTTTAGAGCAGGGATTCTGAAACTAGGGATCAAGACCCCAATTGCAGTGATTATTTTGTAGAGTCTGGTTTACATTATAAAGGTATATCCATTATATCAATTCCTTCCATATAACGTAGAATTAAATAATTAAGTACTGGGCCTGAATTAAATCAGTTTATGGCAGCATTTTAAATGTACACTACAATGATTGTGGCACTTAACCTACCAATTTACTTATCTGTCAACCACATTTTTGGAAGGTAAATTTATATAATAAATACAATATTCTGTGTTTGGATGCTTTATATTGCTATAGTCAATAAGGAATACAGTATTATCATTTCTTTATTTGCATTAGAGCAGTATCGGTATAGTTTTAAAATATTTGTTGACATTTTTTATTTTTATTTTATTTTTAGGGAGCGTGTCTGTCGACTTGGAAAGGGGGAGTGCAAGAAACTGATAAAGGCAACTATAAAAAGTGTAATAGCCTAGTACTAGTGAGAGGAGACTAACTAGCTAACTACATTGAGAATAGCAATTTGATGGACTATAATGTTATTAAAGCAGGATTAAATGGCTGCGAAATAGACATTGCTTGATTTGTGTCACATGTAAAACAAGGAAAGCCAGTGTCTACATGTAGAACGATTGTAAAGTTGTTGTTCAAAGTAACATTACAGTTAAAATGTAAGGCTGTAGTTAATGCATACCCCATAAGTGAGCACTAAAGTATTACAGTATTTATTGAAAGTACTCATGACTTCAAGGTAATGTTGCATTTTCCACCTAAAATATATTTTACTCACATATGGCCCTATTTAGCAACATTCATAAACCCCTAAGGCAATCGCAAAACACTTTTGTGGACAGTTATTGTACCAAAATCATGCACATGTGTGGGCAAACAGACTTATTTATGTGACTTAGCAACCTTGTTTTATTGCCCACCCTGCAAGTCAGTGTTAGCGCTGGACATGGGCTGAACTGAACCATCAACAGTGTTAGCCTAAACTGCGCAAATTACATGGTCGACAATAAATGCTGGTGAAACTACCAAGGTAGCAGGTAAAAGAGAGAGAAAAAAAGATAAATAAAATAAATATGGAGTGTGCACTCAATTTCTACGTGGCCAGACAAAGAGAGAGAGGAGGAGGAGGAGACGTCCCCAAATATTTAGAAGTCATCTGTCTTTTCTGAGCCTGTCTGAATGTATGCAGCAATTTTGCCTCTACACAAACAATCACTGACATCTGCCAACTGTGTCAGGCTGACCTTGAAGGAGACAGAGAGCACACTTTGCCTGTAGCACTGAGGGTATCCGCTGCACTAACATTTTATGCTACTGGCTCGTTCCAACATACTGTGGGTTACTGTAAAGCCATAAATATTTGCAACAAAAATATTTGTCGAATCACACCGATAAAACCTATTTTACTCCAGAAACGTTGGCTACCTGTTGCAATATACTAAGTATGTATTGTTAGTGAAATATGATTTCATGCCAAAAATATTTGCAATTTTTTATACGTGAAAAACACATAATAAAAGGCTTGCAAATATTTATACTGCAGAGATGAGACAGTCAGCTGTGCAGTGCGAGATGTACCTGCAGCTTTAGTAAAGCGGACAGGATAATTCTTCCATTTCCCTGTCTCTCACGATTTGCAACAAAATAGCAGGGTTTTCTTGGGAGGTATGGGTTTCCTGGTATCCTGGGAGCCATCGATTGCACACATGTGCAGCTGCACGCACCAACACAGAATAGGCACCTCTACATAAATCGTAAGGGGACCTATTCTGTCAACATGCAAGTAGTGTGTGATGCCAACAACTACAAAACAAATGTGTATGCAAACCATCCTGGCTCCGCTCATGACTCATTTATCCTTGCTAATTTGCAGGTGGCAGCTGCGTTTCAGCGAGATGACAGTCTGAGAGGCTGGTTGATAGGGGACAATGGGTATCCACTGAAGCGGTGGCTACTGACATTGTTGCTCAACCCCACAACTCCTGCTGAACAGAGGTATAACCATACCTTTAAATGTGCCATACTGTAATTTAGCGAACATTTGGAATCCTCAAAATGTGATTCCGATGACAGGATGTCTCTGGGGGAACACTGCAGTACACTCCTCAGCAATATCATCCTGGCTGGTTGTGTTTTACATAACATAGCTCTCCGTAATGGATGCGATGTTGAACTTACAGAGAAAAGATAACAGGGTTTGAGGGAAGCAGATACTGAACTTGAAGCCCCCTTGGTGGAGGTTGCAGATGCCAGGCAAGTCAGACAAAGCCTTATAAAATGACTTTTTTATTTTGTAAGTATTCAATATGTTTAAATGTAAAAATGTCTCTCCAACAGTTTCTAATTATTTTTGCTTGCTTCTTTGGGTCAAATTTTCTTTTTAAAAGTTTTGGAACATTAATTGGAATAAAGAAACTGTATCACACACACACACACACACAATACCTCATTAATAAAACAGTTTGCTCAAAAGTTTGATTTATGCCAGAATTTTGGTATTTTCAAAGGTAATCCATCTAATCCAATCAATGATCTCACTGCTGTGAAGACAGCAGAGTTTAATTATGTATATATTTGAATAATGATATCACAGACTTTCATTTATTGTTGAATAGACTTGGATTTACAGCAATGATTGTGAAAATGCTCCTGATTGGAACCCATTTATGAATGATCCTGTATAGTGTTGGGACGCCCTGTCGAAGGGCAAAATATATATATATATATATATATATATATATATATATATATATATATATATATATACAATTCCCAATCCATTGGCCTAGTTCAATTAACTCTAATCAGACTAAATAAAGACATAATCAGATTTCATGTCATGGTGCTGCACTGACGCTGGTCTTCAAGTTGGATGCGTTATGGTTAAGAGACCGTCACTGGTACTGATACAAAGTGTTTTCATTTTACAGCATACTTTTTCTTTACATATTAATATGGGATGCATCAATAACTTATCAATTTAGAAAAGTAAATACGTTACAGATTATACAGAACTGCTAAACAACGCCTTTTATTTTCAGCATTGAGAATGTCAGTCAGTTTGGGTGATTATGGTCTGGGGGAATTAAAGCAAACATTCAAACGTCTATAATAAGGTGTCTGGATTGAGTACATAACCCTGTCAGATGTGGGGATTGAAATGGCTCAGAGCATAAATGCTTTACAAACATTGCTTGAGAGCACCTGAGCTGATCTGTGACATAAGAATAGCTGCAATCTGAAATGGGAGAATGATATTGATCCATGTGGCCTAGAACCAGTTTGTTTGTGCTTTGCTGTCTACTATCCTTTAAACTACCTGTCTGGTCTGCAATAAGTGCAGAACCTAACATCAGGTCCCTATAGAATTCAGTCCCATGATAGTGTTTAGCTGCATTCGTGTAAAAGTTGCAAGACTTGGATAGACAAACTGCACTGCTTTTTAAATTGATCTGGAATGCATTTCTACCAGCCAGGTGCAGTGTATGTATGTTATTACCATTAAACAACTACAGTAACACGTGAGACTCTTCTTGGCTGACTTGTAGTTTTTTATCCAGTGTGGTCATAACTTAAACATGTACGCATAAAAATGTGTATTGTATGCAATCAATATGAACAGTAACTGCATTAAAACCACCAGTGCCAGTCTATAGATACAACACTCAAAAGAACAGATAGAAAAAAATACTTAAAAGGTCCATATGTGATGGTTGTCAACCCTTCGTGTAGGCATTGTAGAGCACTGTAGATATCAAAGTGCAAACGGTGGAATAGGGAGTGCACAGTTCTCATTACATATCAAAAGATAATAATGGCTGAGCCTGCTTAGTACTTAGATGCGGGGTTCCAAGGAAAATCAGGTGTTTCAGTTAGTGGTGTGTGTTGCTGGCTCAGTATGGGGCACTGTTCTCTGCTGCATGGCTCAACTTAAGCCCCAGCATGGTGTTAGGGAGCACTGTGTTGTAATAGATGCCATTGATGAATCAGTAAACAGAGGTACAGTTTACTACATCAACATTTCCACTGACAAATAATTTTTCTAGAATTTTAAAGTCATCATACCGTCATTGTACTATAGTTTTCTACATTTTGGTAATGCACACTAATGGTGGTTGAGTGATTGGGTGGGTGGGTGGTTGGTTGGGGGGGGGGGGGGGGGGGGGGGGGGGGGTACTGTATGGACGGACTTGGCCAGTGACAGTTTGATACAATTAACATCGTTCCAAATGTATCAAATTCAAGGGGCAAATTAAAGATTGGTCATATTACTGCAATTAAAAAAATAAACTTAATTTAATTGGCCCAAACATTTAACAAATAATTACATTTAACCATCCTTGGAGATCAAAAAAAAAAACAACAGAGATGACCAGTAGATGCTCCAGTTACATGTGTTGTAAACCCTGATGGCAAGGATTAGGTAAGTAAAATTGGAACATTCTTCTGATGCGTGTAACATGAAATATTAGCATAGCCCCTCCTTAATTACCATAAAATGACACCCACTGGTGTGGCACTTGGAAGTTTGTTGTAAACCCTTGTCAAAATAAAAAAAGGACAGGATCAAGTGATTTTTTTTTAAAGAACAATAGTGTAACAATGATAGTGTGCTACCTCTATTTTCGTTCTAAATGTAGCCATTGTTTATTAAAAGACAACTGACTGTTAGTCCCAATCACAAGCAATTAAAATCTGGCCTGTTCCCTGACTAATTCTCAGAAAAACAAGCCCTACTTCCCATCTTGCTTCTCAAGTCACCACTTTATGTAGACCAGTTATGTAGGTAAGCTGACCAACCTACAACATGGTTCTGGAAGAGGCATACTCTGTTTAAAGAGCCACCTCTGAATAGGATAGCGCTATTTAACCAGGTACAATTCTCCCGGATGCTCTGAATAAATAATCCCCTTACAAAAAAGCAATTTGCTGATTATTTATGTTTGCAAACAGGCTTTGCTAATAGTAATAGCACTCCAAAATAAAGATTTCCAGGTGGACCTCATTAAAATTCAGCACCAGTCATATAAGCAGTCAACATGAGGGTCTTTTTTTTATGTATCTTGATTTCTACTCCATTTAAGAATTTTTATTTATTTATTTTTTTTAATCTAAGTAGGTCATACAGTATTTGCCCAGAACAATTTAGATATTCAGATATTCAATTTTGCTTAAAACAATATAAGGACAATGAAGTAGTGTAGCAATGTAGCATGTATATGGTTACAACAGAAGTATACCACCTTACACCTATAAATAGCCAATATTCATATCTGGATATAGTAGAATTCTGTAACTTGCACCAGTCGTTAAAAAGAGAAAGTTGTGCATCAGCTGTAATGCATTCACAAGACATCAAGGATGGATTACTGGTTACATATTAGTTGTCCATCTTAAATAGATTGATGAAATGTGCTTTTTCCCTATTATTATTATTATTATTATCTTAAGGATGGTGATGTGGGTGGGTAGGGATTACTCATGCATAATGTGTCGAGTCCACTAAAACAACTGTTTCTGTGTTGGGTTATATGGGTAATTCCTCACACTGCATTCTTCATGAAGAAAATGTCCAATGTTCTGCAACGCAACAATTTAACCAGTTTACAAAACTTACAAGGAGCTTAAATAGGTGCACACACTACCACCTTGTGGCTCTATTGTGAACTTGCTGGTGTTGAATACATTATAAAAGTGTTTTAAAACCTCTAAAATTATCCGTATGTTGCTTATGTGAAAAAAAGACAGCGTTAGGATACGTTGCATTTTGTTTTACATGACTACATTTCATTTAACCATGCTGCAGAGCCAACCTGAAACACTCCTGTTTTGTTGGTCATTGCAGTGCAACCATCTTTTTACTGTATTACTGTATGCCCACTCCATGACCCTTAAATAACTAAATACCACATGAAGATAGTATTAGTAAACGTACGGTATGATATATTATAACTAGATATCCGATTATGATGATGCGTGTAAATGCAATAAAGTCTTGATTAATATGCCGAACACTGCATGTAACTGTTACAGTATATCCACAGTGCAGGGATGTGTTTTATTTGTTACAGCATGCTGGGTCTTGAAGCAGGTTGTTTTGACCTCAGAAATATGCAAACGGAATACAAATGGCACAAGTGATGTCTGTCTCAAGTTTAAGCATCTGTAGATTGTGTACTGTCCTGGAACATGTTGCAGTTAGAGCTACATCTATTACTTAATTGTGGTCATGTGATCTACTTCATGAAGGGAAATATTTAAATATATATATATATATATATATATATATATATATATATATATATATATATAATTATTAAAAAGAACAACCCTGCCTTCATTTTACTAGGGCAATAAAAAAATGCATAATAATTAAATAATAATAATAAAATGTGGACAAGCAGTAGGTTAAACAGTAAAACCAAAAATAATTACTGCGATGTGTGTTATTTAATTTAAAACAGTAGAAATCTTGGTTGCTACAGAAAAACGCAAACACCTTACATGTTTTTTGTATACCCTTAAGTAAGTATTCACAGAAAAATAGCCAAATTCTCGTTTTGGCAAGAAATTGACAGACATACGAATTGTTGTTTTTATCAGAATCTCCTTGTAGAAAACATACTAAGATACATTACAGATACCTTACAAATTGATTCTACACAGCTTTGAACTAGAATGTTCACCCAGCAGCCCTCGTACATTACCTATTCACTAACCAGAATGCTTAACAAATGGCATTTTATATCACGTCTGCAGTAGGTCATGTCTAAAATACAGGATACTAATTTAAAATACCAAATTCTGACAAGTAAAAAAATGACATGACATAGGTACATCAGTTGACATTCTAGCACACACACACGTTTTATATATATATATATATATATATATATATATATATATATATATATATATATATATATATATATATATATATATAAACATCTGGCACCATGGAAAAATGTCTGCATCAACGATAAAAGCAAAAATAAAGATACATAAATAATTCTGTATCATTAAGCGAAGGAAACATGTTACAATTTTCTACAAATGCACCTTCAACCAAAGCACTGAAAGCAAGCCAAAATCAGATTTCGCAACTCACCTCAGTGTATCTGCAACATCTAAACTCGTTCTCTTTACAGCCCGGGACTCCAGATCAAAAAAAGCGAATATCACAACGAAAATCTAAAACTCCGTCTCTTGTCCTCTAAAATCCAATACAATCTCCCAGTCCAAGAGAATGCAATTACACCCAAGACTCTGTTTCTGAGAAGAATAGCTGCTTTTTGCTTGTAAATTATCTACATTCATGTAGTAAATTCATTAATTCACTGCAGGGGAATTGCAAGTTGTAAGGGCTCTGTCTGCCTTCATAGAGAGACAGCGAGGCTGGTCTGCAAAGAGAGATTGAGGGAGAGAGACCCAAGCTATACCAGCCACTCTATCTCCCTTTGCTATTGGACCAAACTGAATTAAAATTTACAAAGCCGGCAACCAATAGATTGCTGCATTCCGCTCCATCACTATTATACCGATTAACAATATCCACCACCTTTATGCAGGAAGCTACAAAACGCTGCATTTTCGTAAACAGGTATGTTTGTGACGTGTGCGTTATATTATTACGCGCATTTTAATTACGCCGAATATTTGAATAACCTGGGGTTGTGTGTTGTTTTATTTTTTTTATTTTTAAAGATGTTTTTGTTTGCGATATTGTACTGAACTGCAAGATATGTTACACCTAACAGCCAATATCATTCTGCATTTTGTTTGTCATTAAAGAGAACCCTGTCCAACATACGTGGTATTTGGAAACCCATTTTCGCACATATATTATATAGAAAATGATTATGTCCAACGTATTTTATTTTACATTTTACTTTAGTTGTTGTAGGCATTGGACTAAACATACTGAAAAATTCAAAGCAACCAGTAGACGACATTTTGAAGTATTTTTGTACTATTACTAAAAGCACAACCACCCACTTTATAAATGACGTCAAATATTAAGTAGTTCGTGCTTTGTTATTCTGATCCATGCACAAGTGGTTATAGTCTTTTGTAAGAGGTATAATGACGTTTAAGAGCAAATGATAACCTTTATATTCCGTGATGGAAATAGTTTTTTTTTTTTTTTTTAATCAGAGGAAGGGGTATTGTATATTGTAGGTTACATTTCAAGGATGCTGTTTGCATGAGGTGTGAATTGTATGTGTGAGACAGCCCATTTACCTAAAAGTATAATCTCTATCCCAAAAATTGTACCTTTATTGAATGACTTTCCTTCAACAAAAAGACACTGTAAGCTTCACCTGGTTTACAGAGTACAAGACAGACTGAACCAATACAATTGGCAGATAAAATATTCCATCTGTAATCTTGTTTGTACATGTATAGGAGTATAGCTAATTCCACTTCTAAATGTTGAGAAAATGTATGCTGTTGAAATGATTATGTTTTTTGTTTTAATAAAGCACGGTTCATTGCTTTTAATGAACCATTGTTCATTGTTGTGTTGTTTGAAACTAAAAACACAGTTGGTGAGCGTTATTAGGTACTACTGTATTTAACCAAATACATCAGTTAAGTGAACTAAACTGCAATAAACCACAGTAACCTGCAGTACAATGTTGCACACAGGCAGCAGTGTGTGGAGTAGTGGTTAGGGCACTGGACTTGACCGGAGGGTCATGGGTTCAGTCCCAGGTGGGGGACACTGCTGCTGTACCCTTGAGCAAGGTACTTTACCTAGATTGCTCCTTTAAAAAAAAAAAAAAAAACTGTATAAATGGGTAATTGTAAAATTATGTAATTGTATGTAAAAAAATAATGTGATATCTTGTAACAATTGTAAGTCACCCTGGATAAGGTCGTCTGCTAAGAAATAAATAATAACAATAATAATAAGCTGTGTGCTGTAAAAAGGTGGTTATAGTATTCTGTAGTATTTACCACATTACTGTAATTTACTGTAGTATTTTAAAATGTACAGCAGTAAACTTTAGTAAAAACGTTGCTCTTTCAAACAGTACTAGATATATATTAAAAAAACTGTTTGTATAACAGTTTACAATAGTTAACTGTTGTATGTTTTCAAATACTGCAGTTCAACTAATGTATCATGGATTAAGAGGAGTTACACTATTTCCAGAACTCTTCATGCTATAGTTAATTTGTCTTAGCCTGTGACTTTCTAAGACCAATTGTTTTGAGGACATCATCACCACCCATCAAAGCAGAAATGGATTTCAAGTGCAGTGCCATAGTTCAAGTTTCACAGAACCGTAGTTCTGTAAGAAAGACCTTCAGTGACATAACTTTGGTTTCAAAAGTGGATGGCGACAGTTTCTGTAACTGGGACATATAGCAATAGAATTTAAAATAAATGTTCATTTCATTCAGTTTAGCACTTAGTTTACCTTTGTGGTCATGAACACCCTCTTCAGTGGACAGGAGGGGGCATTTCACATCCACTCTACAGCAATAAGACCCCAATGTTCAAATAAAAAAATATTTTATAGTATTGAGACAGACCATAGACATTGGAAATGGTATCACGATCAAGACATTTCATAACAAAAAGAAAAACAAAATCTGCTTTCTCATCTCTGCTGAGACCACCCACAACGCATTGCGTGCCAAGGCTGCCTCAGTTAATTGCCATTTCCGCTGGGTCCTAGTGGAAACTACAATAGTGATCATGCAAATAAATATTGAGAAATAAAAGTTGTAGTACTGCTGTAATCTGAGTGGGACATGTCCCCAGTCATTGAAAAAGTGAGCGGGACATGTCCCCTGTCATTGAAAAAGTGAGCGGGACATGTCCCCCATGTAAATTATGCCTATGGAGACCATAGTTGTTGCCCTGCACAATGATGGTGAATTCATGTCTCACTGTAGAGTTAAAACACGTTGTCAACCTATAGCCAGCAAACCATTTCAAGATGGTCTGATTGATTAAGTTGAAAGCTGTTGCTTTTAAAAATATTGTTTAACAATGCACTAATTCTGAAGTATGACTGGCACAGAACTGAAGTAAATTACAGTAAATATAAGATTTGTACTGCCAACCTACTGTGTTTCGCATATTCTGAGAACACAGTATTTAACAATAAAGAGATACAAACAGTAACTATTACAATAATTACTTTAAAAATAAAGTTTGGGCTCACAACAGTAATATCAACAATCATTGAAGCATTGAAGTACCACATAGCTAGGGTAATAGAATAAATAGCAATTTAACATTTGCTTTGCACCTTTTAAGAAGAGGTGTAAAGTTTTTGAAGTGTCAGTAATTGCCTAAGTGCAAAACAAAATCCTTACATCACATTATAATGTTTACACAGAGGACAGGTATGTCTTCATTTGAATCATCCAATTCAACCATCCAATTCAAGGTTACACAGAGGACATTCTGTGGGTCTCAGGATTTGGACCGTGTCATGAGTGACACAAATAGGTTAATTAGCCTGTTGGACTCCAATGGGTCTGGACATAGCCTAACTACTCCTGATAAGAGACATTTACACTGTGTAAATGGCATGTCAGCCTCAAAAGTTCTATTCTATCCTAAAAACTCCAGGATGTTATGATGCCATTAGCCTTGCAGACCCTCTGGATAATTCACATTTGTTGGTCTTGGAAAAAAATATCGACCTATCCTTAACTGAACAGTGTTTAAACCACCTCCTCTTCCTCCATATTTAGAAACATCTGACTGATTCTATAGATCGTATAAATGATTTAAGTAACTTTTGTGGCATTGTCAAATCCTGTAAACTGCAGCTTACTAATAGCTTGTGCCTTTGTCTGTAACAACCAATTGTGTTTGTGTCTGAACAGCAAAGTCAGTTGTTTTAAGAGCAAAGCAACGCTCCAAGGTGAACTGTTTTCTCAAAACATTTCAATGCTGTTTTTTCTTATAAAGATATTGGGGGGGAAACTAATTTTGATTGAAGGCTCTTATCTGGGGAAAACATTCACCTCCTCGATGTTGTTTAGAACTACGGTGTCAATAAGTGTAAGTTCTGTCTTTTTTGTGAAATGAATGTGTAATATTATGCTATGGCTTCATTTTGTAATCTGGTTATTTATTTTACAGTTTTACATGTCAGTTGTTTGTTTGAAATAAAAGTGCATTCTTAAAATAATATTTTCATTTATTCCTGAAAACCATTGCTACCACCCCCCCACCCCCCCACCCCCCCACCCCCCCTGGGCCCCCCCATCATTTTTGGAAAGGCTTCGGTGCCGTTGCTGTGATAGCTGAAGGAGATGCGGTTTACTGAAACAGGAAATATGAAAATTAGATTAAACCCCTTTTAGGTAGCCAATATAATAACCAATGAGTGTGGAAATGCATAACTTACAGGAACAAAGTAATGATTTATGATTTACCTCACAAATTGCTTCTTATTGTAAGCTACTATCGTCACTACCTAAATAACATGTGATAAACTTACATTAAAATCACAAGAATCCCATTTTCTGAATGCATTGAATGTGCATTATTCAGGCAGTGTGAATAGAGAATTGGATCTGCAGAGGGTGCAGAAGCCTACAATCCGATTGTATGGCCTTGATACACATTAGGTCAGTTTTGCAATGCAATGAAGCAAAGCAGAGGTCGACAAGCACAGCAGGTGAAGAACATTGCTGCTGGGGGTTTATGGAAAATGTATTGCACTTAAATCACATTAGTTGGTGGTCCAATGGAGCTTTGCTGTTTTTTATTGAATCAAACTCTCATTATTGTAGTAACAAATAGATATTCACATGACATTCCAGAGATCAGCTTTTTATTTACGCCCAGTTTTGCAAACTGCATGTAAGTAGAAACTTAAATTACATCATGTGTTAACTTTGCAAACTGTCCTTCAAATGTCAATGTATTTATATCACTGATCATGAGTTGAACGTATTTGATAGTTTCCATTGAAATCCAACTTGGGCTAATAGTTCTTGATTATCTCTGTTTCATGAGGAATTTGGAGAATTGTGATTACTTGGGCCAATGTTTTCCAGAAATGAAAGCGTGTTAATTAAGGAACGAAAAAAACAAAAAACAGAATACAAAATGTACATCCCATATTTCAACATGGTTATATATACACAAAGATTCTAAAAAAAAAGATATTGGGCTTGATTTTCAAGACTCTACTTCAAAAGGTAAATTGCAAAATGTTTTCAAAAGGAGAAAAACACTTGTAAATGTTACAAAACTAGCAGTAAATTTAACAGGTATTTCAAGGCAGTTAAATTATTGTAACAAACAGTGAAAGTAAGACTCCACAGACCGTAATGCAATTCACAAATTCTCGGTTTATTATAGCAAATTACAGTAGTGACAGATAGCTCTCACTTTTTCAACCCCCGCACTACCACAGACACTCATATTTATACTCCCATACAAGGTCATAACAAGATACAAGTAAAACAGCACAAGCATAAAACATTGCCCTTTACAGTAAATACAAAGTATTACATTAAACATATCCCACCCAACCACAACCAGTTCCCTGCATTGCCGGGTGCACTGTGTTACATGCTGCACGTGAACTAAGGGAGCCTGGTGTGTGACTTTAGCGCCAACAGTCCAGCAGTACTCCTGGCCACAAATAATAATGCTGCCCACACTCACAGTTTAGTTCTCATTTTATAACTTTAAAGGTTGTTTTGGTACTTTCTGGGGAAAAAAATTACACTTTGGAGTGAAAAGCTATGGAAAAAACAGTCCCATTGTTATCAAAGAGCAGGAAAATTCAAATTAAATACAAATGTGAAAATCTAGATCATTTTCCAAATTATCAGAACATATACTTTGTCTTGCTCTTCCTCATCTTGAAAATGTCAGGATCCAGGATTCAAACAGCAGTCCCTTTTATTTGAGTAATACTTAGACACATCAGCGTTACAGTCAGCACTCACATATCCGACCCTATAAAATCTTGACTTCTGTGACGGTTAAATGCGTGTGACGGATATCTGATTATTTCATTTTACCCAGTTCCAACCCATGTCCATTTTTCAGGGAACACAAAAAAGATACAATATCAAAAATACATGTCTGAAAGGAATGTGTTTTAAAATAAGCAGGCTTCCATTTAGATGTACTGTATTGGTTTTGTTGGTACAGTATTATATTTTCAACAGAAGTATTTTAATTCAGAACGATATGATCGTGAAAATATCACTTGCCAAAAAAGATGACTGTGGACACGTGAACTGCAATACAGCACATACTTTTAAATCCGGTAAGTATTGTAGCATTATGTAAAATTTCCCATTAACGACCCAACAGCAAAATGAAATCAAAATGTTACCCGCACAGAACTGCGTAAAACATAAAAGGCAATGCAACTTAGCAAAAGATTACTAAAAAAAAAAAAAAAAAAACAGTTTCCACAATTAATACAGTATCCAAAGTCAGTATTCAATGGGGATTGATTTTATTCTTAATACAAGGGCGGTAAAATGCGACTGACGTGTGTCTGGGTAATAGATACCCGAGTGCTGACTGTATCATAACACTATGTTTTACAGTCTTATTGATAATGTTAGATGAGATACAGGAATAACTTACATAATCTGAGTAGCCATGTAGAGTGAATTAGTGGAATGAGGAAGTGTATAATAAATCAGAAGTTCCAAGATATGTACACACAGAAATGTGTTGGTAAGTTTCTGATTTCATAAAAAAAAAAATAAATAAATAAATAACAGCAGCCATGTAGGAGAAAACTTTCTTTGTGCATTTCTTCAGACAGTGCTGGCGTTAGGATTTACTGGACCCTAGTGCAAGACTGTGAAGTATACCCCCACACCCCAAGAAACCATTTTGAAAATAAATACATGACCATCAAAATTTGAATCGTCAAAAACGTATTTTTTTCTTAACATTCTAACGTTAGTGATGACTATGAACATGAAAATGTTTCTATAAAAGAAACACATGTCTGCATCTCAAAACGTAGCCAATAGTACAAATTCATTCAATACAACTCATAAGCAAACAAAAAACATTCATTTACCATCCGTTGTTAGTATCACATCTGCCAGCTGAGCAATTACATGACCTTAACAACAATTATTGCTAGAGCGTCCCGCCTCCAGACAGACAATCTGTGAGCTCTGATTTGCAAATTTGTGTTTTGATTGACAGTCTGCCAATACTGCCTTGCTATGGTTTATTTTTGTAATCCCAGTCGATTATACTATACTTCAAAGGAAAGATTCCATGCATTCTAAATACGGTTGGGCTAGAGGGATATAATCCCTGATATTATCCCTTAGAATCTTTGTAACCGCATCACAAAAACAAATCAAACAAGATCACTCCCTCAGCGATTAACAAAATGTCGTTTAAAGTAAATTTCAAACTTTTTAATAAGATGTAAACTGAGGAATGGCTAAATCAAAAAATCGCGGAAAATACGAGCACCTCTGAGATGTCTACAGTCGCTGTAAGTAGTACAGAGAGAAGTACTGTCGGACAAACTGAAAAACCTGCCGTCAGTACTACTATTACTAGTGCTGGACATGGGAGAGTTACCCAACAGCGACTTGATTTAATTGAAATAGAAAGAAATGAAAACAAACAGCTTGGGCAATTCATGTTTTTCGAGACTGGTTAAATGAAAAGAATAAAAACACAAATTTGGAGGAAAACACTTGCAGAGTTTAAATGAATATTTCAGAGAATTTTATGCAACCGTCAATAATATTAAGGCAACAGTACGGTATATCGAGTATCTTTCTTTGAGGGCTGAAATATTCAAAGCAATTACCAAGGAAAAGACTAATAATAATAATAATAATAATAATAATAATAATAATAATAATAATAATAATAATAATAATAATAATAATAGATTTTTTCACAATCTTTTGTTCTTTTGTTCTCTCTTTATTCAAATAAAAGTATACAGTTTTAAAAACGCTTTTTTGTACATGTAGCGTTCTCGGTTCCCGCAGGCAGGCGCATCACACAGGGCGAGGAAATCCACACACAGGCGGAGAGCGGGCGCGAACCCGGGACTTCTCGCACTGAAGCATAGCGCCGATACCGCTGTACAACAGAGCCGGCTACTTTGCAAGGAGCGTATATCGGGCTCTGTGTGTGATTACGTCACCTACCAGCCCTACTGCTGCCTTCCCCCGTGCACGCTACATACACATTTTATAGAGAAGATCGTTGTTATGGAGGACTATATTTATAGAACGTAAATTTTAGAGTGCTTACGTGGAAAGATATGTTTAAAAAAAAAAAGGTAAACCTAAATAAATTCAGTTAAAATCAATAAAAAAAAAAATATATATATATATATATATATATATATATATATATATATATATAATTGTGATGTAACATTGAAGTATATAAGCAATGAGACCCTCCACGTTGGGCATTACCAGGCATTATACGACCGTTTGGTTGTAGTAGCGTCCTCGACTTCGTCTCGAGCCACATCACCCAAACGTCGTATAATGCCTAGTAATGCCCTCTGTGTCAGGTCTTATTGCTTACATATATTTACGTGTTGTCATCAAAGTGGGCTCAGAAAACGATCAAACAATTACATGACAAAATACTTTTTTATTTTATGTGGTCAAGATTTAAATTGTTTCAAGGCAACAAATTATATTACACCGGTTGCTCATTTCTGTAGTTGTTATATAAGTGTTATGTGTGTTGTACAGTGCTTTTAAATATATGGGCTTATTTTGAGGTTCACTGCAGCTTGCAGTCGCTGAACAATACTGAATCATCTAAAGCAGATGTGCCTACAGTATAATGAGGTTGGAGCATTTGCTGCATAATTTGTAGCACCTTTTTTTCTAAATGTATTTCTGTTAACCTAAAATTCTTCATCTGAGTTGTTTTTGGACATTCTAAAACATTAACATTAAACAGTTACTTATGTGTAACAACCACGTAACTACTGTAAATTGAATATTTTTGTGGTGAAAAGTAGCTGGGGATCTCAGAACTTTCTCAAGCTAGGTCTTAAAACATCCCGAGCATTTAGTTCTGTGTGAGGAAGTGTCCCCTACATTGTCTCCTAAGCCTGTCTCCAGTTAATTTCCAACTATGTCCTCTGCTCCTGCTTCCTGTGCTGCGCTCACATTTGTACCATTAAAGTATTACCGAATGGTTTAAAACACAACACATTACTTTCCATAGTTTCCTGCTTTGTTGTATGTATTCTTCCCAAATCTTTTTCAACATTGTTTTTATATTTGTATTAACATATTGCTGGTCATAAATCCATTTTTACTAATGGTTATGCTGCTGGTCTTGTCATCAAAATGTTTTCTGAATTTGTAAAGTTGGATGCTAAAATCTCATTTAATTGGTTCCTGACTCCTCTCTCAAAGTTCAGCATTTTGATTGGTTTATTTGTCCTACTTGCTTGCTCCAGCACAGGTTGAATGTGCATAAGAACAGCTTTTATTAAGCACTGTGTAAAGAAGTGTTCGCTACCCTCTGTCCTAAGTATGTATGTTAATTTCAAACTATGTCCTCTGATCGTTTCCTGTACACAAAGCATGACAAAATGTATTTCACCATTTCCTAGTGAACACTGAACTTGAGACCAAGGGATTTAAAAATTGTGGTATAAGCTTGTAGATCTAAATACCAGGTGGATATATTTTAACCATTGCAATCTGATTACAAGTGTTGAATACAGTACAAAGCTAAATATAGTGACCTCACAAGACCTTATCAAGGCATATCAAATATGTCATTATTGGTATTATTGCTGTTGCAAACTGCAGCTTTCTACAGAAGCAAATCAAAATGTATCTTTATTATTCAAATATAATATAGAAGACTTCCCAATCACTTTTCTAATCTGTGACAGGATGTCATCCACATACAATTTAGAGTATAAATAAGAAGACTTCTTAGCCTAGTAGAAAAACATTTTGTCAAAAGCGTGGCAGTTTATTTATTGTATTGAGCTGTAATTCAATGGTATGTGTAATTCAGCCATAACTGGAAGCACTCAGTTGTACTCAAATTATACAATCAAGTGTTTAGATATATGCACATATTACTTTACTGTTATTAACTACAGATTTCCCAACTGAATGCTTGATACTCAGTGTAAGATTATTTATAAATGCATCTGTGTAAAAAAGTGCATCCTATTTTCTGTTCTGAATGCCCCTTTATCTAATCTCCATTTGTGACCCCTGGTCCTTGTTTCTTTTTTCAGGTTGAAAATGTCCCCTGGGTCGACATTGTCAATACCTTTTAGAATTTTGAATGTTTGAATCAGATCACCGCATAGTCTTCTTTGTTCAAGACTGAATAGATTCAATTCTATTAACCTGTCTGCATACGACATGCTTTTTAAACCCGGGATAATTCTGGTCGCTTTTCTTTGCACTCTTTCTAGGTCAGCAATATCCTTTTTGTAATGAGGTGACCAGAACTGAACACAATATTCTAGGTGAGGGCTTACCAATGCATTGTAAAGTTTTAACATTACTTCCCTTGATTTAAATTCAACACTTTTCACAATATATCCAAGCAACTCCTAGGTCTTTTTCATAGATTTTTTCTTCAATTTCAGTATCTCCCATATGATAGTTATAATGCACATTTTTATTGCCTGCGTGCAGTACCTTACACTTTTCTCTATTAAATGTCATTTGCCATGTGTCTGCCCAGTTCTGAATGCTGTCTAGATCATTTTGAATGACCTTTGCTGCTGCAACGGTGTTTGCCACTCCTCCTATTTTTGTGTCATCTGCAAATTTAACAAGTTTGCTTACTGTACCAGAATCTAAATCTTTAATGTAGATTAGGAATAGCAGAGGACCTAATACTGATCCATGTGGTACACCACTGGTTACCTTGCTCCATTTTGAGGTTTCTCTAATCAGTACTTTCTGTTTTCTACATGCTAACCACTTCCTAATCCATATGAATGCATTTCTTTGAATCCCTACTGCGTTCAGTTTGAGAATTAATCTTTTATGCGGGACTTTGTCAAAAGCTTTCTGGAAATCTAAATAAACCATGTCATATGCTTTGCAATTATCCAAAATCAAGCAGGTTAGTTAGACGCAATCTCCCTTTCCTAAAACCATGTTGACTGTCTCCCAGGATACTGTTACCATATAGGTAATTTTCCATTTTGGATCTTATTATAGTTTCCATAAGTTTACATATAACAGTAGTCAGGCTTATTAGTCTGTAGTTACCTGGTTCGGTTTTGTCTCCCTTTTTGTGGATCGGTATTACGTTTGCAATTCTCCAGTCTGTCGGTACAACCCCTTGGTTAGCGGTTTGTAAATAACTTCTTACATTTCTTTGAGTACTATTGGGAGGATCTCATCCGGCCCAGGGGATTTGTTTATTTTAAGAGCTCCTAGTCCCTTTAACACTTCTGCCTCTGTTATGCTAAAGTTATTTAAAACTGGATAGGAAAAGGTCGACATGTGGAGCATGTATTAAATCCAAACATATTACATTGGCTGAGAGCTGCAGTATATCGGTGACTAAAAAAAAAAAAAAAAACAGATACAGATTGCAAAACGTAATGAGTGCTGTAAAAGGGATATTTATTAAGAATGTGTATCAGTGTGACAAGCCCAGTCAGATCATGTTTCATCTCCAAGCACTTGAGATATATTACTGCTGTAAAATAACCTGTATAGAGAGAGAGAGAGAGAGAGAGAGAGAGAGAGAGAGAGAGAGAGAGAGAGAGAGAGAGAGAGAGAACAAAGAAAAGTTTACTTACCCCAATGGAAATTTATAATTTCTAGAAATTTCTCAAAAACAAATAATTATAGGAAAAATCTTTTGTAGCAAAAAAAGCTACAAGAAATAAATGTATACAATTATTTATTTCAACAATTTTTTTTGCAAAACTCCAAAAATGCTCATTCAAAAGTACTCATACCCTTAGATGCTATGATAGTATTAACTACTAGGTGCTAGAAATTTCAATATGATAATGCAGTTTTGGTGAACACAGTCGATTCAAATGTCTTGTATATATATTATTGGCACCCTTGATAAAGATAAGAAAAAAAGGCTGTATAAAATAAACAACACAGGTAATGAGGTATATTTTATGCTCAAATATATGGAAAAGCCATATTCTTTTATTCTAATACAATTGCTCAGAGAAAAAGTTTTTTAACAAGTAATAAAAACATTCTCAAAAAGATAGGTGTCAGAATTATTGGCACCCCTAAAGATTCTTATAAATAAAATCAAACAAAATTAAATCTGCATTAACATTCTACTTCTTTAAGTTCATCTCAGTCTTAAGGAACTGTATTGTGGCCTTCCATGGCTCCCTGTTTCACTGGGGCATAAAAATGAGGTAACACGCATATGAAATCCATTTGTCATCCATCACCATGGGAAAGGCAAAGAACTCACAAATGAAAATAGACACATGGTTGTTGACCTTTATAAATCAGGCAATGGGTACAAAACAATAGCTAAAAAATGAAATTTACCACTTACCACTATTGGGGCAATAATTAAGAAGTTCAAAACCACTGGAACAGTGGTAAACTTGCCTGGTAGAGGATGCAAGTATCTTGCCCCCACGCACAGTGAGGCAGATGGTTCGGGAGGCAAAGGGAAATCCAAGGGCCACAGTTGGAGAATTACAGAACTTGGTTGCATCTTGGGGGTCACCAAGTCTCCAAATCTACAATTAGACGCCACCTCCATGCCAATAGGCTATTTGGAAGGGTTGCCAGAAAAAAGCCTTTATTGAGAGCGACCAACAAACGTAAGCGTCTGGAGTTTGCTAAACGGCATTGGCACTTCGATTGGAACCGGGCGCTATGGTCAGATGAGACGAAAATAGAGCTCTTTGGCCACGCACACCGGCGGTGGGTTTGGTGTCGAAAGAAGGATGCTTGTGCAGAAAGGAACCTCATACCTACTGTAAAATATGGTGGTGGATCTTTCATGTTATGGGGCTGTTTTGCTTCCACTGGTCCTGGGGCCCTTGTTAAGGTCAACGGCATCATGAACTCAATTGAAGAGGGCAGTCCATAAGCGCAGACCGAAGGATACCAAGGATCTGGAAAGATTCTGTATGGAGGAATGGTCTAAGATCCCTCCCAATGTGTTCTCCAATCTCATTAAACATTATAGAAAAAGATTCAGTGCCGTTATCCTTGTAAGGGGAGGGTGCACAAAGTACTGAAAACAAGGGTGCCAATAATTGTGACACTTAATTTTTTTGGGAAATAAATGTATCATTTGAGAAATGTGTAATTTTGGTTGATTCAATTGAATCATTAATAAAGTCAAATATATTCCACATGTTGGAAAATTACAATATAGCTCAGTACTGGTATTATTTATTTTAGTCTTTTTTGCTCATCTTTATCAAGGGTGCCAATAATTTTGGAGGTGACTGTATATATATATATATATATATATATATATATATATATATATATACACACAGTATATATTAGAACCTCATTTATCCGCACCCCGTTCATCCACAACTTCAATTACCCGTAGCTCCCTGATGAGTTTGACCTGTGGCGTTGACACCAGGACAGCAGTGGTACAGATGTGAGGATTCATGTCTTGGTATGAACAGCTGAAGGATTCTGTAAAATTAGTTCTCCTGAGGCAGTTGCTTAGTGAAAGGCTTAGTGGTCTCACTGAAACAAAAGACTATGGTAGACTTTGTCAAGGCTCAAAAGAATGATTGTTTTGTGAATTGTTTAAAAAAAGCTGTTATGAATAATAATAAAAAAAAAAACTTTTGTTTGGATGTATTTTGTTGAAATGTAAGACAAGTTTAAATTACACAGCAGGCTTGTTTATTTAGTTTTAAAGTTACATTTTTATAGAATTGTATTTTTTGTTTGAAATCGCAGAAAAGAGCAGCGAAAAACAACATTACTCCACCGGTAAGATAGTTCCATCAGCCCAGCCAGCGCCTGGGATGAACATTTGAAACCAGGACAAAACCATGATTTTCACAAATGGTTCAGGACTCCAGGTCAGCCTTTCTAAAAATGGGCTTTATTGTAAAGCTGTTATTTTTAAAATGTGGTCAGAGTTCATTATACTACAGTATTACAGTGCTTGCATATCGCAAAGTTAATTTACATGTACTGTATATTGCATCTATTTGATGAAGGAATCACACAGTTTAGGTTTTTTTTTTTTTTTCCACAGCAGATGCCTGACAAGTCTCTAGTTTCTCAGAAAATGGCCCTGCAAAGGAAAAAAAACCTTAAGGCTAACATCAATATGGATATTATTTCCTGTCACATACTCTAGCACAGCACAACAGTGATAACTCCATTAGACAAAGGAACAAGAATGATACAGCAGATAAGGTGAGTAATTTCTCTATTAGAATGGATGGATCACAACTGCCTGACAAAAAAATGTATTTTGGTATCAAGGCATCTGGACTGGGGGCTTATTCAGTTGAGTAAGGAAAATATCTATTTTATTTGCAGTATTTAATCAGCTGCTGTATTTAAACAGTTTTTAGATCATTTGAATTGACCTTGCTGTCTTAGCTATGAATATAGTGTAGAAAGATGTTATTCTTCCAGGTATTACTCTCTTTGCTACAGTTGGTGATACCATCTTGTGAGCGCTTGTTTTAAAAAAGCAAGAAAAGTCTTCTATAAGCTATTTCTGTTGTAAACATATAACATATGATGGTCTTGTAGGTCAGTATCACTCCCATAATCTGGGCTGCAGCCATGTGAGTGAGCTGTGGAGTGCAGGGTGAGTCATGCAATCAAGGGTTAATCTTTTACGGATATCCACGGGGAGCACTGCATTACCTTTGCACTCCCACGGGGTCAAGTGGATCAATATGCAGGGGAAAAGTCACTTCATTACGAGTCAGCTACCCCTACTGCCTGTACAGCCCAAGCAGAGAATACAAAATTGATCCAAAAAAAAAATGTTTCCCAAAAAAATTGCTGCACTTCAACTTGTACTTTAAAAATATATATAACTAATTAGTTAAAAAAAAAAAAGAAAGAAAAAAACAGAAAGATCTTCATCACATCATAAAGGAAATCAGGGATCATTTAACTAATACTATTATTATAATCATTTTAACACTAGAACTGCCATGACAGTCTTTTGAACCGTTTTAGTAATTAAAATTAAAATTTCTTTCCGTTTGTGAATTTCTCACGCATGTCCATTCTTAAGTGTTACTAAATATTTGAATTAAATATCCATACAGTGTTTCAGCAGCAGAATCGTAAAAATGAATAAGTTATAAGCACTTACTCCTTAAAACGCCACAGCAGCTTTTTAAACCACATATTGAAATCAATAAAATACAGCAGACAATTTAGTCTGGCCTTTGTAATACAATCAAAGTCATTGTGAAGAACATATTATAATCCTGCTGAGTGCTTGAAACACTGATGAAAGTCATTCTACACACCATATATTATTATTATTCTAAGCTCTCTGCACAGATCAGTGACCATCGGGTCTGATGCTAAACGAAAGCCAAAGACTTGCATTTTACAACGCAACAAAGTATGGGGTGGATGTACTTGATCAAATGGCACAGCAGTATTCTGTCAAAGGTGGTTATCGCAGGTGGCCTGTGGATGTTTTTTATAATGTTTTGGACCTGACTTTTGTTTTGTACAAGGAGTGCACCGGGAACACAATCTCCCGGAGTGACTTCATTTTGCAGCTAGCCCTGGAGCTACGGCCGAACCATTTTGATCAGAGAAGCGCAAGCTGGCTTGCAAATGCAACAGAAACAGAACTTTGGATGTCTGCTCCCTTTGTGAAAAGGCAGTCCCTGGTACATGCACAGGTAAAGTTAAACAGAGTGTTTTTTGTGTGGATTGTACTAATTAGACAGCTGTAATAGATGTGCCTTTGAACTCTTTCCCTCAAAGCGCATTTACGTTGCATATGTTATGTTATATTTTAGTTTTATGCTATTTTTATAACTAGTTATTTATTTTTTTATAATTTTGTATGTGCATACAGCTTTATACACCTGTTTACACAGTAGTTTATTGTGTAATGTTTATCACAGTTTTTCATATTTATGTATGCAACGACCCTTTCAGCCTAATAGTATTGCACTTGGATGGACAGGTGTAATGCGGTGCTTCTTACCTCTCAAAACCTGGGCTTTAAAGTCCTGAGTTCGGTTTTCACAGGGGTTTGAATATAGATATCTTCAGGACACATCTACGACAAACCATGGGCTAACTGACTACCTGAGAAAGCGCACATTGCCTCCACCTGATGGTTGTGTCGATTAGGTCAAGTGTTGCAAAAACCACGGACAATAAAATACATACATATACTAAAATGCTGTCTTCAATAACACAAGAGACCACACATATAACATTTTAGTAAACCCAACGTGTTTACTATAGGTTTAGGGGTTTTAAATAAAAATCAAATAATGTAACTAATTATTATAATACTTTTAAGTGCCGTGTCACAAAAATAGTTACTTGGTGGACCAGTAAACAGTAGAGACACATACAACTGCAGGACTATTCATGATTTGCACCTGATGTCACAAGTCACGTGCCAGCAGCTTGTCAGCCATTTTGGACATCAAAAACCTCCAGACGGCATATTGACAGCCTGTTTACCAGTTTTAAAAAACTAAAATAGAAAAAAGACGTTGTAGTATGTATGTATAAATGTAAAACATGCTTTACACAGATAAATGAATTAAATAGTTTAATAATTTCCTTGTCGATGTGGAAAATAACCTTGTTAAAACGTGATCTGGAGGCCGTTGTGTTGTGCAGCCACATCAATAACAAAAAGGTTAATTCAAGTTAAGGAGCAAATAAATAAATACATAAATAATGAATTGCCCAAGCTAAATTACACTTATTAGCTTTCACTTGAGTCTGGTGGTCCTGAATCTTTAAGCACTTTAACGCAAGGAAATAGGCAGACTTGCTATCAGTAAGTAGGGTTGTCACCTGGCCCCACAATCCCGGGACACTTTGAGACAGAACGGGATTTTAAACTTGATGCTAAATTGAAATAAATTAACATGTTAATTAGCCCGACACCTTTTCTAAAATGAATCCTATTGCTGAATTGCTGTGCGCAACAAACAAGTCATTCTAATCAGTTCAACATACTGCCTCCGAACAGCTGGGCAATGTTACTGATTGGGTGAGTAATTGTACGTTTTAGCGATTTATTATTAACAAACAGAAAGTAAGCGACTTTTACATATTAGTGACTGCAAATAAATAAATTAAATATTATGATTAAAATTAATAATAATGAAATACATGAAAAGTAATATATTGTATAAATTATTATTATAATTATACAACTGTTTGCCGTGCATGGTAATTAAGCACCATCATTAATTTAATCGAAGGTATCTGAGCTAATTAACACGTTCTTTTCTCTCAGTTAAGTAGTCTTTTTAAAATCCTGTTCTGTCAAGTGTCCCGGGATTGTGGGGCCAGGTGGCAACCCTATCAGTAACCAATATTATTTTCATTTGTATTTTAAATAAAGCGCACACCCTCAAAGGCGGGATTTTTACACAACAATATCACCCTATAATTCGTATAACTTAAAAACATAACAAAACTACAACAACAAAAACCTCCGAATTCTTCTTTGTAATTCTGGTCTATATTTCCTTTGGCTATATTATATGTCACCCATCCTGATACGAAATACAGGTATGCATCAAGGCTTTTGTGTGCCTTGAGATCTTGGCCGGTGGCAGGGATGTAGTACTGCACGAGTTGAAAAAAAAGTGTTTTTAAAAAAAGTTCTACATCTTCGCAGGTTGTCAACAGGACGTCCAAAGCTTTTTGACGTCCAAAATGGCCGACCACACTTAAGTCACATGATTTGGTGACGTATGTGCAAATCATGAATAGTACAGCATAGCTAATGCAGGGATAATATTATGAATATATAATAATAATTATAATACAATTATAATAATATGTCACTTAAATAACGACGTGGTTGATAGGCAACCCGTATAATAAAATAACAGTAGCACGTATAGTATACTTATGCTAGAATATATATACAAGATAGACAATGAAATAACTACAAGGTAACACAGGCAATTTTAAACTATACCACTGGCCAGTATTAATCTCCATAGGGGAGATAAATTAACTATCACCCTGGTAGACAGATAACTAAAAAACACAATACATTAAGAACCAATAAATAATTAAACGTTGCGGGCCCGAGCGGTGTTTGGGTGCGTAGTGGGGTAAAAACAAATGTAATAAATCCCCTTCAGGCAGTCTAGTACTGTCCACTACCTCCTGCCCACTAAAAAAAAAACAATCCTAGTACTGTATAGTACACTACCAGACGTCTAAGGTGTATTCAAAGGTACAGTCGGCCCAAGAGACGCAGCGACGGAATAGAGGGCTATCGGTAGTTTTCTTTTTATTCTGGGGTGCAGTCAGTTGGTATCGGAGGAACTCGGAGCTTGCCGGTCGCCCCGAGCGCTAACCTATACAGTTGGTTCTTCACAGACGACGTGACAACAAAAATAAATACTATATACACTAAAACAAGGGGTTCTTAACAAGGGCGATATACAGGGAAATAAAAATAATAATTTAGAATGTATAACCGGGTAGGCTATACTAGGAATAAGACCCATTTATTTTTTTTAGCTATTTTTTTTTTTTCTCTCAGACGATCACCTCAGCCCCTCACACTCTCGCGCTAGACCTCAGCCCCACCTCTCCACACTTTACTTCGTTCTGATTCGCTGCACACCAACATTCTTTTTTTTTCTGTGTCTTATTTAAAGTGACAGTAATCACACCAGGCTACATTCATCTATGCTCTTTTTGAAAAATAAATAAATAAATAAAAAGGTTTAAATGTTCAATGTATATACGGTGTTTTTGCTGTACAAATGTTATATATGATGTTCATAAATAAAACTATTAAGTTGTATCTGATTGTTTGTTTTTCGTTTTCACATCGAAGCTGTTTTAAAATATAGACGCCAAATGAACTGCTGCGGCTCTTGTAACTAGTCAGAAATTTCGGCGGTTAAAGTATTAAACATTGGACTATCCGTGGAAACACTCAATATGGATATTTGACATGCAACATGAAAATGAATGTAAAGCAGGGAAATTGTTTTGTTATATGTGTTGTTCGAGGTAATATTAAGAAAATTGATTAGCACTAGAACTGCCGACAGTCATTTTGATGGTTTGAGGTTTTCAGATTTAAATTACTTAAGTATGCAGTTGTCCATTCATGACATTTGCTAAATACATGTATTAAATACCCTGACGGCGTTTGAAAGGCAGCATCACGAAAATAAGGAAGTTATAATCCCGCCCACCTAGAACTGCCAAAACCATAATTTTGACTGCCTTTTACAATACATGTTTTTATTTTGAATATAACCTATAATATTCTATTTTATTTTTATATACAAGCCTGTTGTTATCTCTACTGGACCTGGTAGCCATCAATTCCTTCATTTTGTACAAGGAATGCACCGGGGAAAATATCAGTAGGAGAGATTTCATCTTGAAGCTAGCCACAGCGCTTCAGCAGAATCATTTTGATCAGAAAACTGTAAAGCAGCAGGCTGCAGCAGCTCAACCTGGATTCTGTGAGTGACACATGCAAGAGAAAACATGTTACTTTCATTTTAAATTAAAAACTACTTTCATTTTTACAGTTTGGTATTTACATATACCTGTTTACACTGGTTTACACACTAGTTTCTTTTGAAATGTTTATTTTATTATAGTTTTTCATTTTTTGAAGTAGTGCTTTATATGTGGTAAGTTAGAAAATAAACCCTTTTATGTTTAATTGTTCATTTAAATACAGCGTTTCAGCTGTGCAGATGTTTGCTATGATGTGCTTGAATACAACTTTTGAGTTGTATCTGATAGTTTGTCTTTCATTTTAATATTGATGTTGTTTGATGTCATAATGGCTGCCGGTGGCAGTTTTAGGTATGAGTATAACCACGGCAGTTCTAGTGTTAAGACTTATAGATTCATAGGAGGATAAGCTGTCTTTCAACAATTATTTTGTAAGCTACTGAAATCTATTCCATCCTTTTAAGTTGTACAAGTCTTGCTATTTCATCTAAAACTGATTTTGGGGAAGACTACTGCTGGAATTGTCCACAACGGCGACGATGCTGGCTCTAGGGGTCAACCACAGTGCCTCCTTCCTAGCACCTCAGTATGGCAACCGTCCGGAATGGGTTGGGTGGGGGCATTTCGCAGGGGTCGTCAGGTGGGCACCTCCCATCTTCTGTGTTTCGTTGACCAGCCCAAGGTACCACAGGAAGGCTTGACAGTGATGCCTACGTCCTAGCACCACTCCCCTCCACCTGCCGCCCAACCTAGCCTAGTTTACTTATCTTAGCAAACCATTCCTTTTCATTGATGTTAACTTCTTCCATCACTTGCCTTAGCCATCCATTCCTTTTCATTCCTGAAACTTGTTATCAACCTCAAAGATTGTTGAATTCATGTATTCATTTTCATCAACTTACTTTGTTTCATTACATATTCTAACAACTCTCCAAAGGAAGAAACTGTACTTTTTGGAAAATACAAGCTTGCTGGAGTCACGTTACTACTAAAGATCAAAACAGCAGGTTTTCTATTCTATCTCCAGTACATATAGATTTGAAATGAGAAAGTCATGTGCACATTTATTTTATCATTATGACAGTTTTTTTCTTTTTAAAAAAAAAAAAAAAATTACAGTTTTGTAATTCAGGTAATATTTCACAAAACCTGTTAAGGTTCAGAAAGTGTCAAGAAAACAAATACAGTTGCTTCAGGCAAAAGGATCAGCTTTGCAAAGCTCTTCCGTGGTGCATGTCGCAAATTGGTGTCATTGCTCTGTACTGAAGAGGTTTTTTTTTTGTTTTTTTTTAAGCAGCATTAGAAAGTGGAAAACTGTCAATAAGCACACTGTATTTACTTTCAGTCCATGAAACACACACACACACACACACACACACACACACACACACACACACACACTCACACACACACACACACAGACACACACACACACACACACACACACAGACACACACACACACACACACACACACACACACACACACACACACACACACAGACAAACACACACACACACACACACACACACACACACACACACACACACAGACACACACACACACACACACACACACACACAGACACACACACACACACACACACACACACACACACACACACACACACACACACACACACAGACAAACACCAGGCTTACGTATGATAAAAAAAAGTACCAAAAGCAATAATGTCTGTTCCATTAAATTCTGCATCTTCCCTGTAGTGGTCCTGCTGTGAGTGGTATAGGACTGAGAGGAACATCCACCAGAGGGTTGACTGGCAGGATGGAAAGAAGTGTCAATGAGCCGTTAGGGTTGAATTGTGCATCTTTATTTTCCATGATTGAAACCATGGAGTTTAAACTCTGAGCAATGTCTCCAAGGGACTCCAGTCTGTTTTTTATTATCCCCTGTGGTGCATTAGCTTCATTCTGTTTGACCTATAATTGTGGTCTCTTAGTTATTGGACCAGCATGTGGTGATGGAAGATGAGGGCTGGGTCTCTGCAGCGCTGGAATACCCACAGAAGGAGACACCAATCTGTAGTTATAAATTCCTACTGTTATGGCTGTGGCATATTGCAGGTGTAGTCAAGGGACTGGGCATGGGGTGAAATTCTGCCGGTACTTAGCAACAGTGCTTATTTTAAAGATGAGATACTTATTTTATTTGCTTTTCATCCAACGCACATGCATTCCATCCACTCTCAGGTATTTTCACACCAAGCACATTGCGTCAAAGTGGCAGCATCAGGCGTATTTTGGTGCTGTCAAGTTGGTTTAACACCAAAGGTGTTAAATTAATGGAGCGTTGTTTGAATAAAAGAAAGAGAAATTCTGCATTTCCTTGCTGCTGCCAAACACAGATCATATGTTACTGTGACCCCTGGTCACGATCTTCATATACATACAGCACTTGCTCAATTATTTTTTGAAATTAAAAAAGAAGGGTTGCAACCTTTATAAAATAATGATTAATTAAGACTCACAACACATTACCCCCGGTTCTAAAAATACTACATTGGCTCCCTGTTAAGTTCAGGATTGATTTTAAAATTCTTACTACTTATATGGCACTTCATGGTCTAGGGCCTTTGTATTTGCAAGAACTGGTAGTACCTTATGCCCCTAGTCGTACCCTGGAGGAGCAAGTCGGCCTTTAGTAGTTATGTTCCCTTCCTTTGGAACTATTCCAGATCAGGAATGCTGGCACAGTTCACATTTTTAAATCAATTTTAAAAACATATCTGTTTGCGTTTGCTTATTTTTGACCTGGATTGCTAGGCCATTGGCTTCCTTTTTATTTGATTGTTTTTATTGTAAAGCACCCTGGGATGCATGTATTCCCCTGGTCCCACCACAAGTAGTCAGAAATAAATGCAAATTTTCTCCAAAACGAAACACTGCTCAATGAAATACTTTAGACTGGGTGAACATCTTTTTGCAAACTAGATAAACGAGAGGCTTATATCTGTTTTCTAGTCTTTTTTTCTGTTATGTTTTTCTGAAACCCATTTCTTGGACACTGTGGGTCAATTGCAGCGTACCAAATTTAGTGTACTTCATGTGTCTAACTATTGGATTAAACAGATTTAGTCCACTTGATTGGACTAAAGTTAGTACACCTTGTAATCCCAAAGCTGTCAAATAACTTCTCCTTATGAACTGCCAAAAACTAAGGTCATTAGGTCATCCATTGGTTCATTTTGAGAATATTTTAATGATTGTTTAGTTGCCATGACGAGGCTTCTTTCTAACTCTTACTCATTCCACTAGCATTTAGATTGGGAAAATCTGAAAATAGCTTGATAAAAAAAAACTTTCAGGTTTCTAAATAATGTAAGTATTTGCCGTGCAAATCTATTTTAAGAAATTCTGAAAAGACATTTCAAAGCTGATTGCCAAATAGTGTGAGAGGGAAGAAAATCACACTATGATGAAAAATCAGTTGAAAATGGTGTCTATGTAACACTGACATAATTCCATCACATTTCCTCTTGTTCAGCTTTGAGAAGCATTTTTTTCTGAAATAGTTCACAGTAATTATTGTACAGAAACACAACAGAAGCACACAGAATATATTATTGTATCAATGTAGCATGGCCGGGTCCTCTTGTAGGTGAGTACCCAGGGTCTGGAAAGTATGGGATTGATTTCAGAGAATACTATGGAGATTAAAATGGCCAAGTCAAGTACATTAATTTTTTTAAGAGTAGTCCCTGTTACATTCAAAATGTGAATTGTAATTGTTTCTTTGCACAGTTGTTTTTTTCAATATTTTCTTAAATAACATCACCCCTTTTTTAGGATATCTGGAAACAAAATCTAAAGCAGTTACTGCATAGTGTATCATTTAAGGTTTAACGTAAGTGTTATATTACAGCATATAAGTGAGTGATACATGCAGAAGGTACAAAGCTTCCTTGTCTCATTTTTTGTAATGTTTACATGTAGAAAAAAAGGTCTGCTTCATCAGGCTATGCATATGAGTACATGCACTTTTTTGTTATGAATTTCATCCCTGGGACTGGGACTTCATGGTACTGGATCATCTTGTCAACTGATGTATTTGTAAGAAGAGATTGTTAAACCCCTTTCCTTTATTATTAAAATACAAAACAGGTGTTTGTATACACAAGCATAACTGCACGTTATACATTTTATTCAAATTTGCAATATATATATATATATATATATATATATATATATATATATATATATATATATATATATATTGCAAAGTATTCACCCCCCTTTATTAGTCCAAGGGGGGTGAATACTTACGCAATGCACTCTATATATATATCCACCACACCAAATCATTTCTGCACTTTAATTATCATTTTTAAAAGGAAACAACATGCACGTATCACTAGCATTTCAACCAACTCTCGTTCATTGTTCTGCATGCCAAGGCTTTTCGCAGCCTTGCAGATAGAAACAAAGCATCAGGTATCACACAACAACTGATAAGAGATATTTCTAGTTCAGCTGTGCCCATAAATCATCATCAAATTGCCATCACAATCACAAGAATCATCACAAGAAAACTGGTGAGAATATAAGAAAGTGAGATAGTTTTTTTTAAGCACTTTCAAATTAACTGAGACAATGGATGCCAACAATACCAGATAATGCTTAGTTTAATCAATGAGGAGCCTTTAAAAAAATTGTTATCTTAATCCTCAGGACAAGGGCCTGCAGAGCTAGGATAAAGGACAGAGAACAAGGATATCAGATATATTAACTCTACTGACATTTTTATTATTTTAATACAAGACTTCTCATTTTAATTGTGCAGTTTCAGGTCCAAGCAAGGTCATTGTCTCCTACTGATTGCCTCAATGTTTAGTTACAACTAACCATTCCCTAAAAGTGTACAACGCAGTGTTCACACACACACACACATGCACACACACACACACGTGTGACGAGTGAAAAGTATCACATTTAGATTCTGGCCCCTGAAGACAAACTGACTTGGTATAATCACAGTAAATCCCAGGTAGGGCATATTGGTTTTGATTTCAATCCCATTTTGGTATAGATGACCTATAAACTCTTTTAAGCAAAACCATATGGGTCCTAAAGGCAAAAACAAAAAGCAATGATCCAAAGAAGTGTGCAATAAATATGAGCTGTGCCAGCTCTGTTCTTCAATGTGCACCCAGAGCCGGGGAGATCAATCGGCCACTTTGTACTGATGCTGTTAGAAGTCCTTGAAAAAGCTTGAACAAAACACACATTGATAAAACAAAGACACACAATCATACCATTTAGAGACAATACACAAAACAGACATTGATAAAACAAAGACACACAATCATACCATTTAGAGACAATACACAAAACAGACATTGATAAAACAAAGACACACAATCATACCATTTAGAGACAATACACAAAACAGACATTGATAAAACAAAGCAACACAATCATACCGTTTAGAGATAATACATAAAACACACATTGATAAAACAAAGCAACACAATCATACTGTTTAGAGATAATACATAAAACACACATTGATAAAACAAAGCAACACAATCATACTGTTTAGAGATAAAACACACATTGATAAAACAAAGAAACACAATCATATTATTTAGAGACAACACACATTGATAAAACAAAAAAAAACAATCATAACATTTAGAGATAATACATAAGGCAGCAAAAGTGGGAAAAGTAAGCGGTACATATTTTCTTAATTTTTTGAGCTTTAGAGTGTTCTTTAACTGTATGAGAGTTGTTCTGTCAATAATAATAATAAAGCACCAATTGCTTCTTGATTTTAAGTTCTCATTAGTCTGGTTTTTACACTTCCCCTTATTAAGTTGTGTTGAAAATGGCCCTTCATTAGGTACAACATCAAGGGATACGCAATTTAAAAGTAGACAGAAAATATGAAATAAATGGTAATTATAGTATATTTGTTGAACTTACTAAATTAAATAGCACCCATTATTTCTTGCTGAACACATATATAACCTCTCTAAGCCTGGGGTGTCCAATCACAGTCCTGGAGGGCCATTCCACTCCAGGTTTAACAGGTACAATGATCTAATTGCCTATTTCAGGGTCTGGCTGGAGGTTTAATTGGTTCAATTAAACAATTTAGAACAGGGTTGGAACAAAGACCAGGAGTGGAATGGACCACTTTGGCCACCCCTGCTCTAAACTATAGTCATGTGGTTGGGTTATGAAAGGTGCAGGAAATGAGTAGTTGTTTTTTTATTGTAAAAAAGTATCTTTAAAATGACTTTGCAGTAAATCTATATATCTCATATATGTACTGTATAAAGCCAAATATAAATAGTCATTCAAAGTTAACATTAAGTAAAAAAAAGTATAATTAAGGAGAAAAGAGTAGTGATGTTATTACAAGGAAATATAAAAACAGACCTGTTTGGAACATCATACACAATGCTGTACAATCCATGAAACATTTAGTAGTCCTGCATTTTTTAGCTATTGGCGCTTCTAAATTGTTCATAATAAATACATATAATAAAAAAAAACAATCCAGAGTGATAACATACAAAACTGTATGAAAAAAAAAATCAACTATATCCATATTACAATAAACATCCCGTCTAAAGGGTATAAAGCAGGGGTCTCCAATCCTGGTCCTGGAGGGCCGATGTCCCTCCTTTGTTTTTGTTCCAACTGTACCCTAAATTAATTAATTGGACCAATTAAGCTTCTAATAAGCACTTAATTGGTCCAATTAAGTAATTTAGGGTACAGTTGGAACAAAAACAAAGGAGGGACACCGGCCCTCCAGGACCAGGAAGGGTTGCTATGTATACGTACCATTGTGATATCGTTGCTATGAATACAGGTGTTAAGGACCTCTGAGGTTATAGTACAATCTATAACAGTGGTACTCAACTCTGGCCCTTGAGATCCAGTCCAGTCCAGGTTTTTACTCCATGCAGGTTCTAATGTAGTTCATTGAAGCTGCTAAGAGGCAATTAACTAATTTAGAACCTGGTTGGAATAGACCAGGGGCCTGTTTCTATATCCCAAATGTGTAAGTGGAAATACGAAAGGTTTTACGACAAGTTATCACCTCCAATTACGAACACTTATCACTCACGTGTTTCTATATTCCATACGAATCGAATTTGCTTTCAAATTGAAATACGAAAGGTAGCCTCGGATACGTGAAAATGAATGGGCAAAATGGTAAGAATATACTGTAAAAAGCATTGTATAGGGAATTGCTTAATTATCTTTTCATTATTATAATTGCAATATATATTGCACTATATTATAATTGAACTATTTGAACCATTTGATTTGCATTTTGCATACAAATAATTTATAATTCACATAGTAGAATTTTACCAAAGGTATAATAAAGGTCGATTACTTGAGTAGAGTGTTTCTTATTATAGATTGCTAAACTTAAAACTATTTATTAATTAAACTATCAATGAATTGACTGCAATGACAGGCAACAACTTCCACACCCCCAAGACATTATATGAGGATGCCAATAATTAAGGGCCATTGTGGGTTGAAGTAAGAGAATCAGTGGTTGTTGGTGAACAATGGCTAAGGCGTCGTCTAAGAGAAAGCACTATGGCAAAGCAAGTTTATTTGTTTTACTCGAAGAAGTGGAACACCACAAGGACCTACTGTTCGCAAAACTTGGTGGCCGGGTAACGTCTACTGCAAAGAGGGTTCAATGGACTGAAATTGCTGCCAAAATGAGTGCAGCGAGTGATGGGAGGGCCATATCCTGGGAATAGGCTAAGAAAAAATGGGCTGATTATAACAGCCGCACAAGAAGAAAATACGTACAGTGGAGACGTGAGTGCGACAAAACAGGTGGAGGCTCCACCTTCCTCTCCAATGGTTTTAGCAGCACAGTTTGTTCATATCAATGCATCATGCGTACAGCCCAGCCATTTAGCAACAACATGTCTTATAATGAGATCACTGTCCCATATAATCTGCACAGTCATAGAGTGGTACCGTTTCCGACACATAATGATATTCATCCACACTTGGTGCTTTTATTTGAATGTGTGTGCCATCCACAGCTCCAATCACATTGGGGAAACCACAGATGGAATGAAAACCTTCCTTGATTGACTATAATTCCCGTACAGTGGGCCAAGTAATGTAGTCGGATGCGTGATTTGTCAGAGCAGTGTTAAGGTATCACCCAATACATTCTGGAAGGAACCGCTGGCAAGAAAGCGTAGTGTAACCAACACTTGCACTTCTAAAGACAGGGCATGATGTCTCTTTGTTTGTCTTCTTACATGCGGCTCAAACGAGATAAAACGTTCCTGGATGTCCTCCCTCTTTAAACAGTACTTTGCAATTATTTCCTCATCAGATAGCTTGTCAAAGATTTTACGCACCTGCCTGTTACTGTAATTTATCTGCGCTGATGTTCTAAATCTGTAATTCTCTCGCTCTGTGTTATAAATATACAGCATGCATCAGAGAAGCCATTTGTTTAGCAACCATACGTAAGAAACGCGAGAAAACTAGGTGAGACTGACCTTTCGTATTTATACGATGACAAATTTGGTGGTGATAAATTACGAATGGTTTTATGAACGAGTGGTGTGAGTGTTGGTATATGGAAACGCAACTTTTTTCGTAGTTGCAGCTTACGATATTGTATCTGCCAGATACGCATTCGTATGTGTATATAGAAACAGGCCCCAGGACTGGAAAGGATCTGAAGGGCCAGAGCCGAGTACTGATCTATAATATATCATGTGATGGGGTTTAAACGAATCACAAGATGGATTTTAAATATAACAATGTAACCAAACTCCCAAAAAGTTAAAGCATGTAAGCATGTCTCTTGCGGCAAAACGAATAAGGTTATAGTATGTATTCAAAGTGGATATAGTATTTTGTCTTTCACCTGATAAACTTCTAATTGTAACATCCTATACCATCACTTTAAAATGAATTAAGCCTGGGAAAGCAGGATAATGCCTTTCCCAGGGGGTCCAAGTTGGAAATACAAGCCTAGATGGTATGTGACCCCATTTTAGGGACGGAAAGCTTTTGTGTTGCTACACCCACTGGAGTTCTTCAAGCAAAGGAAAGCCTTTAGTTTTATCATTCAAAATGTTAAATGTTGGATGCTTTACCCATCTACAGAATAGAAAACAAAAAAATATGTAACAGGGTTACTTGGTTTTGTTTTAGTTTTTTCACTAAATGGTTTGTTTTTCTGATTAAATCATATATCGCTGTTTATTTATATTTTATGAAATGTTTGTGTTTCACTTAGTTTGATTTGTAATATTTTGTAATTGAGTACTGTTTTGTTTCTTTATTATACATGTGTGGAATGTCTACGAATTCCAAGGACATTAGTGACAAACAGTCTGATTGGGAGATGATTGCCAAGTGAGAGCAATCAAGAAACTCCCAATCAAAATGCCCCCTACAAATTTGCAATGATGGATATTTAAAAATGGTGCAGTGTTTGTGCTGGAGAATAGGCACTTTGTCTCTTACGGAAGAGTCCTAGTACCAATTAAAAATATAAATAGGACTTTATATCTCCTATGTAGGACTTTCTAACTCTTATGTAGGACTTTTTATTAAAAGTCATACATAGGAGATATAAAGTCCTACATAGGAGATATTTTTTCTTTTTTTTTTTAATTGCCACTAGGACGCTTCCGTAGTCTCTCCCTGTTTATCTCAAGGTATGGGACTAATCAGAGGAGGCACCTGACCAAGGGCTGAATATGGAGCATGTGGAGGAGGGGATAGTTGAACTGCATCTGCAATGTGGGGTAGCAGAAGTGAGTGCAATGGATGCCTCTACCCTCCCCATTCCAGTTGATGTAAGTAATGTTGATCTAACTCAGGAACAAAGTGCGCAATTGAAGGAATTGCTAGATAGGCACCAAAGTGTATTTTCTACTCATGATGAAGATTATGGGTACACATAAGCTGTTCAGCACCAGAGCCCGACTGCAAATGCAGCCCTGAGTAGAGAGAGGCATCGGAAAATTCCACCCAAGTTATATAAAGAAGTGAAGTCTCTTTTACAGGGTATGCTGGAGGCTGGAGTAGTTTGAAAAAGTAGCAGCCCTTGTGCAGCTCCTATTGTGCTGGCCCAGAAAATGAATGGTCAATGGAGGTTATGCATAAAGATGCCTTTCCATTGCTACAGATAGAAGAGTCTTTGACTAACTTGCAACAAGCATAGTGGTTTTCTTCATTAGATTTAGCTAGTGGGTACTGACAAGTCAAGGTAGCTGAAGATTTTGGAGAAAATGGCCTTTACCACCCCAATGGGGTTATTTGAGTTAACAGGATGCCCTTTGGATTATGCAATGCACCAGCAACATTCCAGCGCCTGATGCAACTTTGTTTGGGGGACCAGAATTTGGAATGTTTGCTTGTCTTACTTGGATGACAAATTTGTATATTCTTCCGACTTTGCCTCTCACTTACAACACTTAGATTTTGTCTTTAGCAGGTTTAAGCAGTATGGACTAAAGTTAAAACTTAAGAAGTGTAACTTTCTGTAAAAACAAGTCACTTATTTGGGACATCTAGTGTCAGAAGAAGACACTTGTTGCAGAGGTCAGTGGAAGAATGGCCAATTCTTGGGTTGTGAACTACTGCCTGGAAAAACGTTGACTCAATGAGCCGAGATGCAGAGCCGGGACAATGTACTTAATCAAGTAATTTTTCTTCATCAGAGAAATTGTACTCCCAGTGCAGCAGAGTAGGCACAAGAATCTAAAGAAGTTATTGAATTTCGTGGGACAGGTTAAGTGTTTGAAATGGAGTACTGTTCAGGACATTCCAAGATCATAAGGAACAGAGGTTGGTGTATCAGTTGCTGGCCCCAAGGGAGGCATGGAACTGTATCATGCAAAAGCAGGACATTGGGGTTGGCACTTAGTGTTAGAGATGTGTTTTGAGAAAATTGCCACCCTGTACTGACAAAGCCCCCTTAGTTTCACTACATACCTCTTATTCCTTGGAGTTAGTAGCCGTGGACTTTTTAACTGTAGGCCAGGCAGAAAAGCCATTTTTAAATGTTTTCGACCGTTTTACTTAGTTTGCATGGGCTGTGCCGACCCAGAACCAAACTGCACTTACCACAGCAAAAATCCTTTGGCAATATGTTATTCAGCCATTCGGGAGCCCTTCCCGCTTTCACTCTGACCAAGGACCGAATTTTTAAAGATCTTGCAATGAGCCACAGCATGTCCTGGTAAAATAGCCTTGTTGTTTAAAATGCCTAATTAAAGCACAAATGGTCCAACATTTCAACACCAGTTTCTATATCACAGATTACTGACAGGAAATTGAAATTCTCACACCCAGAGGGTTTCATGCAGGTTGGTATATAAAGGATATAAATGACAAATCTTGAGGTATCTAATACATTTGCACGCTGCTATATATAGAAATATACATACATTTGCATTTCGCTCACAAACTATTATTGCTATTATGATTGTTTTAGAAATACTTAGAAACAGGGATAATAAAACTGTCTAACGGCAATTGCTTTGTTCACGCACCACAAACCAATCCATTTCATCTACTGACCAACAACGCCATGGGAACAGAACTGTCACGGATTCTTACATACCAAATTGCCCGTGATTGGGTTTCTGTTTTATTAAGTACCGGTATCATAGATAAAATAAAAATGTTGTAAATTTAATATTTAGACGTTGTATATTGATTTTTGTTATTACAATAATTACTGTATTATTAGAATGCTCACATGTGGGGTTGTGTCGGAATGTCTTTATGGGAGCACCCCCTGCACCCCCCTCCCCCCATTTTCCAACCATTTGAGAGTTTTTTTAATTGCAATGACTCAAATATTGTTTTTTTTTTAAATTAGGTTCCAGGAGCTGTTTTTATTTTCTACTTACAGAACCTGTCACAGAGATATGTAATCCAGACTGAATCAGCCATTTTCTATAAATTATCCTAGAAGTAAGAGCCAGCATCATCAACAGGTATTAGGGTTGAAATTTGTTTCTGCATTGTTGCAATACACAGCTGTACACTAGATTGTGCATTCTTAGTTCCACAGACACTGACCTCACCTGGGTGAAAGAATTCTGTGACAAACATTTTTAAAAAGGTGAGAGAAATGTAATGGATTTTGAAACCACTGATTGTTAAAGCATCCTGCTTTCTGACTTTACTGTGTATCTACGGTGAGATGCAGAGAAACACATCTTGCACCAAACTGTACCTAGGTTGAAACTGGGACACAGTAAAATAAAAAAAGAGCACACTTATATTAGCATCAGTCTCCTTTATTGCTGTCTGACAACATTCAACACATATTGCAGCAGTGGTAAAGGTCTGTGTCATCTCATATCACTGCCGTAGGAAGATGGATTCAATGGGCAGCAGTGTGGAGTAGTGGTTAGGGCTCTGGACTTGACCAGAGGGTCATGGGTTCAATCCCAGGTGGAGGACACTGTTGCTGTACCCTTGAGCAAGATACTTTACCTAGATTGCTCCAGTAAAAACCCAACTGTATAAATGGGTAACTGTATGTAAAAACAGTGTGATATCTTGTAACAATTGTAAGTCGCCCTGGATAAGGGTGTCTGCTAAGAAATAAATAATAATGGATTCTGCAGCCTCAGTCTTTATCTCTGTGCGTATTAAAAACACAAAACAAAGCTATTTTGTTTCCTGGCAGGGGTCTTAATAGCATTCTTTGTTTTATTAAATTATATTGTTCTTCTCTTTAATGTCATAACAATTCATGTTCAATTGCATTATTTGTTAAACTGTTGTCAATTTAAAAATATATATTTGAACAACTTTCAGAATGACTGCATTCTGTATGAAAGGTAGAAAATCTAAAAAGCTTTCTTTATCTATATAAATACATCAATGAAATGTTACTCTAAATATGTTTTAATTGTTTAGTGTCATATTCCAATTTAGTAACAAGAAAGAAAGTATGTGAGAATCCTACATTGGAATTTTGCAATTCGCAAATTTATATTCCATAAAATCAAAAATCCATGCAAAAGACTTCTGCAGGTCAAAGTAAATAGTAAAATGTTCATTTCCAGTGAACTGCATTCTTGTCCCTAGTTGAGTTCTGTGGCTGTCTCCCTGATGTCACGTGCAGCAGCTGGGAAAATGACGTGCCACACCCCAGTACAGGTCAGAGCTAACATGTGGTGTATTGGACATCATAAAGCGGGTTATGTAAAAACAGCAACATGTTTGTCAGACCAATTGGAGTAAATATAGAGATATTTATTCACGCCTGTCACATGGAGGGTTTAGGGTACATTGAGTATATTATTCCTTTTTTGGTCTCTTCATTCCTACTTTGTCTCTGGACTCCTGCATAATACCCACACACAGCACAAATCTCCCAAATTATTATTTTCAAAATAATTGAAGACCCCATTTCTGATCAAACATATAGTGATATTTTTAATGTTTTGAATATATCCCAAAGCTGCTCTTCCCAGAAGAGAATGGAAACTATGATAATTAAGGAGTAAAGCCAGACGCCTGATGCTGTACCAAGAATGTGAAATCCATTCTGCCTGAATTCCTGTATTATTTTTGAACACCCTGATAACAAGCAGAAAGCAACAGAGGACAGAAATAATGGGCCTATTCCCACAACTCTAACTTTTTTCTGTTGTTAAGAATAAACTAGAATCCAGTACGTTACACAAACAACATCATCATAGCGTTTGCACTACCCCATGTGAAAGTGGGCTTAAATCTGTGTGATAGGGAGAAGGTCACAGGATTGACTTTTCAGGCACATTCAAGTCAGCTGCAGGAAACAGCTAGACGGCGCCCAGCCTGAGCCGTGATAATGCAAGGAATGGCGGCATCTGATTGGCACTGCTTATTCTCAGATGCGTGGATGTTAGTGTTTTTGCTGTTGTTGTTTTTTTCTGTTTTGTTAGTGGATCCCACACACCTTATACATCTGTTTAATGGTTTTGTTGAAAATTGCTGGGCATAAATGCAGCACCTAACAATAACCAGTGTTTGTTTTTTTGCATTAGCTCTTTCTTGGATAGATTTTTTATGTTGGTTCTGAATGCCCAGGAGCCAGACTACTGAAAAGCCAAGAAGTTGGTGGATTATATTTGTTGCTGACATTTGCTGTATGTGGTTTGGGAATTATAAAGCCTCTTAAAGATGAAACTTGAACTGAACACTAAGGAAATAATGGTTTAATCACAAGGTAGATACCAGAAATAATCACTTCTAATTGAACTTAATATCAGCACTTACCACCTGATGGAATTATAGGGAACAGTGATTGCACATTTCTACTGCATATTTATGAGCCTGATCTACTCTCAATTTTAATATTTACTGTCAAGTCCCACAGAGCTATGTGATGCTAAAATTAGATGACAGAAAGAGAAAGTGCTGGAAAGACATGCAAAGCACAATACATGAAAAAAAAAACATATCCTACTAATGACTCATCTGTGAAATCCTAAATAACCAGAGGCCTGTGCAGTAGATGTCAGGTTTATTTTAGAATTTCAATGTGAGAATGGACTCAGAAAACACATTCTCTGATGCAGTGTCTTACTGGGTCTTTTAACAATGTCATATGTGTGAGCAAAATCTGTATTTTGAAGGATTTCTTCCAGTGACTGCTTTATATTAGGGGTGCTAGGAAGTTAACAAGGGCAATGAAACAGCTGTTGGTATGGTCTATCGCAGTTTCTCTCAACCTTTTTGAAACCAAGAACCAGCTTAGTGTCTTCATAGAACCTGGCAGGCCACTGCACATAAGTTGTTTTGGTAACGCTTTATATTGCGTGGCATAAATTAATATTAAATAGATATGCAATTGCATATTAAATTGATGTTAAATTAATATTTAATAAATATGCAATAGCTGCTTTCTTGCTAAATGTTAACCAAATATCGACTGAAAATGTAATTGCATATCACGTCCATTTATATTACGTTTTGTTACCCTTGAAAATATGAAATAATTTCCCACTGTTTACATGTTTTAATTGAAAATACAGTTAATCTGACTTAAATATTAATGGAAAGTAACAAGGAATAATTGAAATTAAATTTAATATCAATTGCATATCTATTAAATATTAATTTAACATGAATTTAATATGCAATTGCATATCTATTTAATATTAATTTATGCCGCACAATATAAAGCATTACTGTTGTTTCTTATTGGTTTTGTAAAATTTGCAGACATTTCTTCCCTTCAGAAGATCTATCTAAAATGAAAACGCACTGTTACAGTATATACATACTAATATTCTGTAATTTGTTTTATTATTACTGTCAATGAAATCTATGGGATGTTCATTTAAATGTTCATTAAAATTAAACACTAGTTTACACAATGGGATAAGCTCTGGGAGCTATGTATTGTTTCAATGATTCAGAGTTCATTGTTTGAACTACTTTAGATAATCCCAGGTTTCAAGTCTGGTTTCTGTACTAAAATCTACATTTAATTCTCTGATTTACATTTCATGCCTGTTTCTCTGACAAAACAATCACAAACCAGTAAATGTTCACGAACAAAACTTTAAATACTTCAGCATATAAGAAACATGTACAACATACATTGGGTAGTGTAAAGCTACAACAGTGGCGCACCCAGCATGACATTTGGGGGGGTGGGGGGGCTAGGCAAGTCCGACTGAAACGTAACTGAAAAAAATATATATAAATACCCTTACTCAGCTTTACAGATGTGCGTGTTATACAAAATGAATGAGGACAATAATATAATACATATTTACACACTGTAAGGAGTTATAAGCTAATTTTACATTCAACCTTAAGGAGAGGTCAAAGGTCACGGTCAAGGTAATTTTTTTAAAGAGCATATATGGGTTCCTAAATTTGTTGTATAGTAACCATAACCCTAGGTTCACTGCAAGGAGTTAGAAGCTAGTTTTACATTTGACCTTAGAGAGGTCAAAGGTCAAAGGTCACAGGCAAGGTGATTTTTGGATAGAGCATATATGGGTTCCTATCTGTGTTCCATAGTAACCATTAACCTATCTGCACTTGGTAAGGAGTTATAAGCTAGTTTTACATTTGACCAAAGATTTTGAAAGGTTTTTAAAGAAATGAGTCTGGTGGCCATATTGGTTTACGCACAAACACCATTTTTGAAAAAGTCAACTGTATTGACACAGGGATGATGCTTGTCAACTTTGGAGTTAATCAAATAAACAATTTTTTCAACTGAAGCAGTTTTAAATTTAAGAAGAAAATGTTGGTCTGGCCGCCATCTTGTTTTACAAAAGAACAGTTCCGATTTCCGTATACAGTACGTAGTATATTTTTTATAACGTTGTAGATTTTTTAAAATTCATACACTACTTTACTCGCTTTCAATTGATGAAAAAATAACAATAAAACATTACAATAAAGGCCGTCCAAAGCCTATATTGGACCTAAATTGGACCTTACTCAACAGGGAGGAACAAAACAAAATTGCCTTTTTAATCGCTCATGGTACGGAAAAACAAAATGGTTGACTGCTGAGTATTCACAGTTTGGTTTTTCAAACCAGCTCTTCATCTTCCCTGTGGATTTCTTTGGGTTACAGCGATTTAAAAAATCTTCCAAAGGGCTATAAAAATAGTTTTCTACAAATTACATCACTCAGGATTCATCAATCAAGTAGGTCCACAATGTGTTTGTTATATTCAGTATATATAAACAATAAAAGTAGGTTTTGTTGTTTAACCTCCCCACTTATGAAAGTCAGGAGACGCAGATCAATGTAATGTAAAGCATCCAGAGATGATAAACAACAAATAAAAAATGCATAAATATATTGTGTTGTTTTTACTCTGTTCACTCTGAATCGCAATACGAAATCGGCATGTGACTCGTTTGGGACTAGAGGGGAGGGCCAATTTCCCATGACAGCAGGACTGCGATGGCTCATCTGCTTATAAAACCGTGCAGTCTTTCATTGGATGAACTGATCTTATGACCATTGCCATCAATAATACAGAAGTTTTTAGAGCAGTCCGCTGTCAATATTTATTACTGATTATTTAATTGCCCAAGGTAAAGAGACAAATTACACTGTTTAAAATGCTATCGCCCCTTGCCTCCCATTTTTTCTCCTTTGTTCTGATTTTTCTTCCCTATGTTTTGGTTTCTCAATTAAAAATAATTGAGAACTGTGTTAATTGTTAAATGAGTAACTGGTGTGATTCTTATTATGGATTGTTATTTTAAACGTGATTCAAATGTGATTGGAGTTAGACTGCAGTTGTCTGATCAGGAACGTGGGTGTTTTTTTAAACTAGATAAGTCAGCTATTGAAAAGAAGCGTTACACTTTTCACAGGATATAAACAGCAAAACTGCGAAAGCTTGAAGGATAATTAAGCAAAAATCATCTGTTAAACAAAATATACAAATAACACATTTTGTACTATAATTAAGAGACACTAATGACTCCCCTGTTTGATGGAGTTAAACAGATAGATTAGACAGATAAACATGAACAGATTTGTTATTGGCCCTCAGCCAACCACAGCCCCCCCACCCCACATACAGTTCTTTCCCCTCTCAGGTGCTCTCAGGTCACAGACCTGGTGCGCTTCACGTGAACAGTTGTGTCAGCGTGCTTTCGCGGTCTAGGATGATGGCTACTGGCACTGCCCTGCAAGTCCAGTGTGCCCAACAACAGAACATTAACAGAACATAAACAACCAATCACAGAATACTCGCACACACACAAACAGAACACGCAGTCCAGTGGCACGCCCCCCTGCACATGCGGCAGTTCTGACAGAGCTCTCAGCTGCAGCAACACAACACGGACGCTGTATAAACATTTTCCTGCCGAGAAACCAACCCCCCCCCCCCCCCCCCCAGTGTGCCACTGAGCTACAATAAAGCACTGTATGACCCTATTCGACTTTGTCAGCCAATACAGGTGCATAAAAATAGTAGTCGAAATTAAAAAGAAAGTTTGCGATTGGCAAAGACATTGACACAGATCTTCTAGCTTCATAAAAGCAGATGTTTAATGAGCCAGTTTACATTATAGTCATGCAAAAAGTTCCCAAGGCTGGGTGAGTGTTGTAAAGATTTTATGTTGATGTTCATTTTCAGTTCCTCTTTCAATTGTTATATGTTGGACAGCAGCTGCAGAATACATAATATGTATCTAGGCTTCAGGGCTTACATTTCCAGATGAACTAGGTTAGTCTTGATCTCAGACACCCCATTCTATAATATGTAATAAAATAAGACCCTTAGCATCCATTCAGTCAGCTTTGCGGAGTTCTTTGGAACTCCCTTCCAACCGCTGTGTCTCCCTTATTTCAAGGGCATACACAGTGAATAGTTCAGCATTCAAAACATGTACTAATTTTAATTATTTTAACAGCAATCGATATTAAATACAGTATAAATCTGATCTTCACTCCGCTGTATTCTTATTGTATTTAGTAACATCAGTAAGTTGGTCAATAGACCACAACTGGTTGGAAACCACCAACAGGACTGAGAGCGGTGGTATTTAGATCATTAAAATAGACTGTACTGAAAGTCACTAATCAGTAAGTCACTTTACTGCGTTTATGCATATAAGCAAATCTCCATTCCAGATAACCCCAGGTTTATTCTAAAGCTCACATACTATCACCCTGCAAAACTGAAAATGATTTCTACAGACTAATGGGAATATCTTAAGTTCACTGACCTAATTAGACAATGTTGGAGAAAAATGTGTGCTGATGGAAATAGCCAATGGTTACATGTATCTCCACCATTACTTTTATGAGAAACAACTCACAGACAACAATAAATTAAAATGACCTCTGAAGCAATATTCAAGTAATTTGTACAAGGATATTACCAGACACAACTTTTTTTTATTGTTATTATTATTATCTTTGAAATCACATTATTTGGAGTTATTATTATTTATTTCTTAGCAGACGCCCTTATCCAGGGCGACTTACAGTCATAAACAAAAATACATTTCAAGGATCACAGTACAAGTAATAATACAATTAAGAGCAAGATAAATACAATGACTTTGGTTCTAGCAAGTACAAGTATGACAAAATACGATTCAATAACGGAGCAGCTAACAGTGTCAGTGATAGTTACATCAGGATATAATTAAATACAAAGTACTACAGATTAAATAACACTTGACAGATTACAGTACTCTAAAGTACAGGATTAAATGCAGTAAAATATGGGCAGATAAGAACAAGTAAAGCGCATTTAAGGAAGAGTGATAAGTGCCCAGAGGGAAAAAAGAGGAGTTCTACAGGTGCTGTCTGAAGAGGTGAGTCTTGAGGAGGCGCCAGAAGGTGGTCAGGGACTGGGCAGTCCTGACATCTGTAGGAAGGTCATTCCACCACTGCGGGGCGAGGGAGCGGGCGGGCTCTGGAGGCAGTGGAGCGTAAAGGAGGTAGAGCCAGTCTTCTAGTGCAGGAGGAGCGGAGAGGTCGAGTGGGGGTGTAGGGAGAGATGAGGGTCTGGAGGTAGCTGGGTGCAGTCTGGTCAAGTTAATTATTTTACCTTGGTTAAAGGGTTACTGAATAGACTGTAGGGTTTAAATATAACGCATTACCTTCCCTAGCTTTTTTTTTGTGAATGTATTCCTGCAAGATCTTTTTCAGCATAGTCCCGATTGTTTGGATATTTTTAATTAATGTATCCTTGGTCATAAATCAGTTTTGACTACTTATTTTTGTTTGACATCGGTTATGCATCAGGTTTTCCAGTCAAAATGTCTTCTGAATTCACAACAAAGGCGGCTTCAATCCAACCTGTGCAATCAGAAACATCTAATTGGTTCCCGACTCCTTTCACAAAGTTAAATATTTTCATGGGCTCATCTCTCCTACCTCCTTGCTCTGGCACAGGTTCAGCAAGATAGAGACATGTTTATGAATATGCATGTCAAACCCTGTGTAACCACAACATCCATTTTATAGCCACCCGCCAACTTATGCATCATTCATAACCGATGTTAAACAAGAAGTTTAAACTGATTCATGACCAGGGATATGTTAATAAACATATACAAACAATTGTGATTATGTTGAAAAAGATATTGCAGGAATAGGTACAACAAATCAGAAAGCTAGGGAAAATAATGTGTTGTGTTTTAAACCCTACAGCATGTTCAGCAACACTTTAATATGCCTATGTATTAAAATAAATAAATAACTAAAAAAAAAAAAACTTTTGCAATAAAATGCCTAGGTCAAAAAATAAAAGATATCAAATTCACAATAAGGGTGTCCTTCACCATGAATGTACATGTTTGCTTTAAATAGGCCATATACAGTAACAGTGATACTCAAATAATTTAGCAATTATTATATAATTCTTGAATACATGCTAATTATTCCAGTAGTTCTTGATGCAATAATGTAAGTGAAGTGAAAAAGTTGAGTTTTTACCTAGAAATGTAGACTGTAGGGTCAGATCTAGGCTGTTTACAATGCCCAGATGACGTCAGAAGTACATTGCCAAAACTGTTTTTAAAAGGCTTTTTTTATGTTTTTTGAAAGGTCGTCAAATTACTTATTTTTTATTGGAGGATACACAAGAAGACAGGATATTGATTGCCCAGCCCCACCAATTACTCTGAGACTGGCAAAGTTGAATTGTCACATGATTTGAATGGAATGAGAATATCTGTTCAGTGCAGCCACTTGGGATTCTTCAGTGAAGTTTAAAGTCAGGTAAAGCACACTTATAGGAAAACATAATGGTGCAATATTGGAGCAAACCCAGAACCACTCCGAATGATTAAAAAACATCATAAAATAGTAAAAGAAATAGTGATTAGGGAAAGCATGGTAAATCACAAGGCAGTATGGATAAGCATTGAATAACAACATAAATGCTTAGTAAAAGTAGTAACACACATTTTGCAATAACAGATGGCCTACTTTTATTTAAATACAACACTTATTTTGCTCTACTGCAGTACAATCAATATACATTGCAAAGTAGAGTCACTTTTCGCTAAATCATAGCCTAGTGACGCTTTAACATAGGTATTGTTTCAGAAGTGAACAACTCAGTGTGTATTTTGAGTGCACAATGCATTACAGTATGTATGTCATCTCCTACATTACAGTATGTGTTTCATAAGTAACCTTAACAGCCACAGCCCCCCTCTCTACCTGTGGCTCTTCTGTTTTCTTTGTGAGGTTTCTTGGGAATTTATTATTGGAGTTACAGGGTTATAGCACCAGATGTTTAATTTTCTTTCTCCTTACTGATTGTGTCCACCTTGAACTACAAAGCTATCAGATCTTCTATTGCAGTTTATTTTTTTGGAAAACACCATCTGTTATGCACTTCAGGCTAGTTAATCTTACTCCATTTTTTACCAAAAGTTAAAACTTTTGTGTTGTCAATGTGAGTTAATTGGATGAACTGTAAGTAATTGTCAGGTTATGTCATGTGTTGACTCATGACAATAGTAAGTAATATTTAATAGCTAATGCTTCTCTTTTCTCCCTTTATAGTTTTTTTGGGGCGGGTTTCCACACAACTTAGAAAGACGATACTCTGTCTCCACCATCTTGATTTATGTGACATGGTACGCACATACCACATGCATTCCACACGCTATAGGAAGTGTGCGTCACCTTCTCACGCTAAAAAGATGTACATTTGACTAAAAACACATATTCTTTGGTCCTTCAACCCTGTCCTGAAAGAATGGCCTCCAGTTCTTGTAGTATGATCAACTATTTCATGTAACTGTATTTAAAGCAAGATAACCATTATGCCATGTCCAGAGGTATACTTGCAATAACTGTGTATTACTAATAATCTTTGAATGCTAATCTTTGAATAATGTAAGTATAATAAATATGTTTGCATTGAATTTACTCACTGTTGTGAAGTACCATTAATAATATGGCTTAGGAATATAGTAAAATGATTAGAGCTGCTTCCACAATCCTTACACATTACTCAGACTACAGGTTTACCACCCTTGCCAATATATGGTCCCGATATCAAATCACCTGGTGTTGATATAGTGCCATGTTACTGAAATGGATACCAACAGCTCATGCCATTGTAGCTGCTCTTGATAGAATGGAATGTCCATTGTAGTGCTTCTAAACTGACATTGATGAACATTCAGTAAGAGTACAATAATGCAGGTTGAAAAAAAAAGCAACTTCTAAAAACAAACATTTAGAAACGATTAAACACACAGACATATACATAATAATAATAAACTGTGAACTATGATATTTACAAAAATTGACTGATAAGACAACCAGACCATAAACCCATTAAGCAGCAAGATTACAGTAGAATTGAAAACTCATATATCTTGTGTCTACCCCATATTGAATGTTTGGAAATCCTAACGTTTAAAGGGTTTGATTGATATATCATTTCAGACATTAGGTTGGGGGTTAAATTGGTTATTGAACCACCTGCAGGCTGATATCATCTGTTTAACTGTGACTGGACAGCAAGACCGACAATTGCATTAATCATGATATCACATTTCTTTTAGTTTCATACATCAAAGTTGCAGGTTATGCTTACAGTAAAGATTGATGAGAAAAGACAGGGTAAAAGTGTTTATTTTATGAAGAGCAGTCAAAAGGGAAGTAAAAAATGGACCTGGAAGTAGTGCATATTGCAGCAGACAAATATATTTCAAGAAGATTGGATTTTGTAAGTCCATAACACTTCTGGGGTACATCCACTATAGTGAACACTGAAGGTACACAAACTGTTATATTAAAAAAAACTTACATGCCTCTTAAAAATGTAAATTCATCGTTGCATTCTCAAAATTATCCCTACTTTAAGAATACCAGAGGTCAATGACCATTATGTGTTATCATTAGAGAACAATAGATGTCTAATTGATCTTTACTGACCTTTATTCTACAGGGCTTTGAAGGTTTTTTTTTTGTTGTTTTTTTTTTAACAGGAATCATAAGAAAATATATTGTTATCCAGCAAAAGCATCCAATGATATGCACTAACATTAAACTATACTGTAATTTTACACATAAGTGCTGTATAAATCTTAACGCTGTAGTTTGCATAAACTCAGATTAACCTAGTTATCAGAAAGCGTTAGCAATGCTTTCAAATAAAGAACCACAAACTATATTTTGTTTACTGCCAGAATTTCAGTATAACTAACATTCTCTGTTTAATTTTGCTATTTAATTTATACTATATATGTTAATTAAATCACTGATAGTAACCCCTGAAGCTACAGGGCAACTGCATAATTTCTATAGTATCAGATCTTAATTCTGTATTTAAATTCTTCTGAAGCCACTAAAAACCCATACATCATACATACTGTACATACTTGCCTATGTAGGACACTTTGGTGACTGCAGCAGCAGGACAGATTAACAATACCCTTTGTTTTATACATGATTCATAGATTAATCAAAACTCTGAGGTCTTCCAATTAGTGCTACAAGGAAAGCAAACATTATAGCATTGTAAAATAATATCTGTAATGGCTGGTGTCATAGACTCCAATTAGCACTAATCTTGGACTACCATACTTAAGGTAACATTAGGTAGTTCAAGATTAGTGCTGATCGGGGTCTGTGAAATCAGACAATAGGTCAATAAGCCCTCCCTCCGTGTGTGTGTGTGTGTGTGTGTATAACGGTTTTAAATTTTAGTATTTTAAAAGGCATGGGGATTTTGGAGGAGTGCTGGAGACGGGGAGTTTTTAAAAGTATTGGTTTTATTGTTGTTATTAGTAAGCCCCGTCTCCGCGTCTCCCCATGCCGTGACTGTGTATTCTAGACGTGTCCTATTTATATAATATAATTTATCACCTGTATTTAATAAAACGATGTTCATTGCCCTGCATATTGTGGTGGTCTTAGTTTATTTCCTGGTATTCTGCCTGACTGATCCCACCCGATCCAAAAGAACGAGCGTGCCTCCCAGGTGCTACATATAGTATATAACACCATCACAAATGTATGATATATACCATGTATGAACTTTCCTAAAAAAAAGCCTCCATATTGTCATCCCCATCACAATCGGGTTAAAAATGCATAGTAGAGTAAAATCAAATTGCTTTACTGTGGATGGGAAGGAGGGCAATAACAAATTCATACAAGTTGTGATTACTGACACTCAAATTATTGTTTGCAAATCTAATCGTATTTGTGCATCGGTATTTGTAATATACTCCTTTGCTTTACAACAGGGTTGGGCAGCTCCAGTTCTGCAGGGCAATACTTCTTCAGGTTTAAGAAAAATCACCTTTCCAACCAGGTTGTTTGAAAGACGATGAAGAACTACTTAAAGAAATAGAGCCTGTTTAAATTCTCAATTTCTAGTAGCAAAAAAGCCAGATACAGTTTTGCAGCCTTTGTTCAAAGCCTTTCCAAAGACCCCACAAGGGTCTTCATTGCAGCTTGCTCAACTATTAAATAACATCCTCTTGGCAGATCTATTTTGGCTGAGAGTATTCTCCATGGATTTATGCCTCAATAGATTTTCAGTAGTGCTATTTTAAAACCCTACACACCTCATTAAATGAATTTGCTGCACCAATAGTATATGTTGAAAAGAACCCCTTAGAAAATGTCACTGAATTTAGCCTCCAGTCTGACCATTTCTGGTCACCCCAGGTAAATTGCTTTGTAATATTCCTAATAATATTCCTCCCCCCCCCCCGGCTATTTAATATTAACACTATACATGCATATACTACATGCATTTAATCCTCATTACAAAGTAGGTCTGAGTTACACCATTGTTTTTAAAAACTACATGCATTAACTTAAGTTTAGAATTAAAAAAAAAAAAAAAATGCAAGAAGCCTAAATGAAATTAAGAGCATTTATTTATATATATATATATATATATATATATATATATATATATATATATATATATATATATATCATTATTTGACATATTTCTGTGGAACAAAAATATAACAAATAAGCACAGTTTTTCATAAAACGAATACAGCTTCTGAATAATAGATTTATGTATGATAAGAATAAAAATACAGTTGTAAAGCTCAGCAATATACTGCATTTCTGACTAAAGAATATTTTTTACAAAACCAGGCAAACACTTTTCCATTTTGACATCGGTAATGTTCATGTCTGTTCTGTGACTCTGCTACACTGAGGCAAGGGGGAAACAGTGTTACAGATGAACTGTAGCAAAGTAAACATCATGACGTATAAACATGAAGATTACAAGGATACAGATGTCACTGAACCACCAGCAAAGACACTGATGCTTTTAGAGCATTATATTATTGGACATTAATTATTTACCTGTTCGATAGCTACCTCTAGATCTTTTTTTTTCAAGTCAATTGAGTGCCTGTCTAAGAATTACAGCTTTATTCTGCTGAACATTTGTAATAATTTAAAACCAATTAAAATTCAGGTTCTTTTTTTTTTTTGGTACCCACAGGGTCTCACAGTTTATTGATCGTCCACTCACTGTAGGGCAATGTCTTTGTTTTGTTGTCAGTGGTGACAATGAGAAACTATTTTTCTCATCATATTGAAAAATATAAATGTATTTTTTTCCACTCACAGAATGGGTTGCAATACCTATTCTTGACCGGCAATGTGCTTGGAATGGTTCAGGTTTTAGTTTATGTACCAAACATAAAACGACTACACATCAATCACAGAAAACACACTGTATGTGAATATAAAAGAAAAGCATACTGTGAGAAAAGCGAAAAGCTATCTCAAAAGGCTAGACAGAAAAAAACATTGTGGAATTGAAAAGTAGAACAGAGGTGCTGCACAAACTAGAACTTAATTTGATGATTTGTCACAATGTTTCTGTGGGGACAAGGTGCAAGTATCCTGCAGCAAGTAGCTATATTCATTTTATCTTTCTATTACAATATTTTGTATGTGGAGATTTTTAGGCTTAGTGGGCTAAATTCTCAAAGCTCTCTAAATCGTAGATTTTTCTGATAGGGAAAACACCCAATGAAGCTACCAAACCAGAAATAAGCAACACCGAGCAGGCAATTTATAGTAAACAATATACATGAATACAAAATGCTTCCATTCTGTTTCTGTACAGACCAAGATACTACACAAATTATTTGAATCATTGTGATACATTAGATTAAATGGGCAGTCAAATTGTGAAAAGGGAAGGACTGAATACAGGGATCTACATGAAAAAAACAAGACTTAACTCGGGCTAATTTATTGTCAGCAAAGAAGTGCATCAGATGATTTTTACAATTTGAATAGATTTGTCAATCGTTATTTTTTGTAGATTTTGGTCATTAAAGTAAATTTCAAACCATATTTATATCACAGTTTACTATACAAGTCTACGTAGTTACATTTCGTGAAAATGTCAGTATGAAATGTAGAAATTAGTTGTAAAGTACTATTGTGGAAATGTAAATTGCTTAGTTGGATACACCACGTGCAGGAAAACACAACATTAAGCATGATATAATAGAATTTTAATATATATATATATATATATATATATATATATATATATATATATATATATATATTTGGTAGGACAAACTCTCATATATATTGCAACTGCAATATAATTTTAGACACCCCTCTGTCAGACAAGAAGCTACTGTTGAATTGCAATCAATTTTATTGGGTGTTTGTGTAAACTGAAGAATATCCAGGTTGCTTAAAAACAAAAAAAATCTGTGGGAAGTACATGTATTGAGTTGTATTTGTGCTGACAGCCATAGCTAGTAGTAGAGAGCCTGTGAACCAAATCAAATGATCTGAAAGATATTGACAGGCATAAAATCAAGTGGTAAATCTGCTCTGATTATGTTTCTTCACAGCTGCCTTAAAATCTGTACATGTTCATTCAGACAGATAGGAACATCATATCGCTGAATAAAACATGCATTTACTGTCTGTCAACTTGCAATTGTAAACTTGCTTAAAACTATTTATATTTTTTTCGTCAATGTGGAATTGTGGAATATTCAATTGGAGACAGCAGATTGTTCACTGTAATGCTGCATTCTAGTGTATGTTGTTCCCTGGTGGATATGATAAACTTGTGCAGTACAGTCGTGTTATAGTTTATCATGTGTGAACAATGGATTGACTTTGCATCAATATGTTTGTCTTTTTAATTCTAACATCATAAAGAAAACTATATTTAATGGTCACTAGTTTACTAACATGCTTAGAGAATACTTTATATATTTTATATTTAATTTACAATTCCATGTTATACAACAAGTGTGTGTTAGTTCTTGCCTCAATATTTATTTTTGTATCAGAGATTTTTTTGTTACTGGATCTCATTTTCTTGCATTCATTTAAATTCTAAAGACAGAATGATTGGACAAATCACACCGAGTTGTTTTGGATTATGCATTCTTTATTTCCCATACCTTGTACTTATACAAACAGGATACTCAAAGAATGTGCAGGGAATGCTTGTGAGAGAGTGTTTATTCCACTCACGATGGTAGCCGTAAACAGCCTCCTTATTCATGGAAACACTACAGTATTCCATGAACGTTAATTGAGGCCCTGTCCGCACTACATAACCGATCTCGAGAACCGTACTCAAAAACGTTTGATTTAATCCAGTTTAAAGCGTCCACACTAAAGTACTGTTTCATGTTTAGTCAGACTCAATGCGTACACAAACTATTAAAATAGCCCAGTTACAGCTCCAAGCAGCGCAATGGACTGTGGGACTTAATATGACATTATCCCACCATGCACTGTTTTTTATGTTTATAACCCAGCAAATATGGAGCCCGTGCCGACGGAAGCCATAACACTTCTTAGCATGAACGTTATGGCTTTGTTTCTTAAAAACACATGTACATTTTAAGGAAAATCTCTGTTTTATACACACCCTCTGAATGTTGTCTTTGCTTTTTTTTATGTAGGAGGTACCTGAAGTCAAGATCAGTTTTCAGGTAAAGCCATCTTTCGGTTCTATTGATTAAAGGAAATATTTCACAGTCACTTAAATGTACCAAAAATACAGACTGCGCCTGTCATTAAATGAAATAAACTCTTTAGCAATGTTAGTCATGTTCAGTTCATGTACATATAGGCTGTGTGGTCCAGTGGTTAAAGAAAAGGGCTTGTAACCAGGAGGTCCCCGGTTCAAATCCCACTTCAAGCACTGACTCATTGTGTGACCCTGAGCAAGTCACTTAACCTCCTTGTGCTCTGTCTTTCGGGTGAGACGTAATTGTAAGTGACTCTGCAGCTGATGCATAGTTCACACACCCTAGTCTCTGTAAGTCGCCTTGGATAAAGGCGTCTGCTAAATAATAATAATAATATAGAATAGTATTTTTCAAAAGTTCTTGGTTCATTGTTGATCTTAATAAGTTAATCAATTTTTGCAAATGCTGAGAAGCTTCTCTCAGCTGCAGCACTGGATATGGCAAGGTGAGGAACAATTGCAAGAGTGAATGGATTTCGGAGAACAAAACATCTGACGGGACGGCCTTAAACACTGACTGTATTGATGTTCAATGGTGAAACATTCCTATAGCTGCACAAATCAAATCCGGCAGGGTTCTCAGCTGGTTCAATTGCCCTTGGAGCAGCCAGCAAATTGCCGTTTCAATTCAACTGTGGTAACCAAAGCTTCAAAATACTGTTGCTGAAAGAAGGCTTTTGGCATTTCAAATCGATGAGAATGCAGCTCAACTGCAGACAAAGCATGAAAAAAAAAAAAAAAAAAACCTCAGAAATGTAGTTCTAGTGCCTTACTAATTAAGGTAATTAAAAAAAGCCACACAAACAGCATTTAATTTTCTTATTTAATAAATCATACTTCACGGGGCGGGAACCAGGGCTGCGAGAGGAAGGGAGTGTTTTGCACCACCAACAGTGCACATGGAGTGAGCTCTGCTAATACCCTCCTCTCCCTTCATGAAACATTGAGTTGTCAGAGATGAAAACCCTTTAACAAACTTACTGTTTCATGGGGTAAGAAATTACTGATCCACACACCTAATGCATGATCCCCTATTTGCTAGTGACTTTATTTAACATGTCATACAGTAATAAATGATGATTAAGAAGCCATACCATGGGATATGCCATTAGGAAAACTATTATACCAATGAACAGTTTTTCTCAATTGCTAAAACTATTTCTGAAACTATTAGCACATTTCTCAAAACAGTTAACATAAAAAACAAAACCATCCACTCTATTAGAAAAAGCTTCATACATTTGCAAAACTATGTTTCCATGTCAAATTTTATTATACATCTTACATATCCAGATGCTTGCAGCAGATCATGATTTCCATTACACGAGAGTAGATGTTAAAACTTCATGCTGATTTGAACTCGGCTCTCGCCAAGATAAGCACCAACTAAGACGTAGCTTTACAGTAAACTAATGTGATCCATATGCGTCTCCATCCATTTACGTTTCCTTCCATATGATGATGTAGATATCCTTCTGTCTGGTGTTAATGGCTGAAGTGTAATGCTGGCTCCAGGGATCAGCTTATTTTGCCTCCCTGGCGCATCAGCACACACAACGGCTGCGATGCTGGCTCCAGGGATCAACCAAAGTGCGGCCTCCCCAGCGCATCAGCATGACAACCGTCTGGATTGAGCTAAGTAGGGTACATCTCTGGGGTTTTCAAGTGGGCACCTTCCATCCTCAGTGTTTCGTCGACTAGCCCACGACACCTCAAGAGGGCTCGACGGTGATTCTGGCGTCCCAGCATCACCCCCCTCCGTCCCCCACTCAACTCAGCCCAGCTTACTTACCTGTCCCCAGCCAGAATCTTTCCGTCTCAACCACAGCCAGTTGCTGCTCCTCTCTGCTGCTTCAGATAAGTTCTTCACTGTGCGACGCAACTCTTGGCCACTGAATCCGACGTCTCTGAGAAACCGGGTTGTAGAATGTGCCACAAATCCTCGACAACCCACTTCCACTGGGTAAACCCGAACTCTCCATCCTCGCTGTTCCGCTTCAGTGGCTAGTTGAGCATACCGCAGTTTCTTCCTCTCATACGCCTCATCTACAGCGTCCTCCCATGGCACTGTTAACTCTACCAGGTGAACAAGGCGTGCTGATCCAGACCACAAGACAATATCTGGTCGAAGGTTAGTGGTGGCAATCTCAGGTGGAAAAATAAGCCGTTGACCAACATCTGCCAGCATATTCCAGTCTCTAGCAGCTTCCAGTTGTCCTGGGCGAGGATTGGTTTTAACACCTTTTCTTGGTGGTTGCTCTCCTGGGCGGAGGAATGTTGTCTTTTGTGTGTAATGTTTTGATGGAACAGGTGGCAACTTATTGGTCATGTTACGCTTGTCTTCCAATGCTAAGGCCAAACATCGCAGCACCTGGTCATGGCGCCAAGTAAACCGTCCTTGGCTAAGAGCCACCTTACATCCTGTCAAAATGTGCCTTAATGTTGCAGGTGATGAACACAAAGGACATGAGGGATCCTCTCCTACCCAGAGGTTTAGGTTCTGTGGTGATGGGAGAACATCATATGTTGACCTGATGAGGAAACTGATCCTGCTCTGTTCCATTGACCATAGGTCTTGCCAGCCAATCTTGCGTTGTTCCACACTCTCCCATCTCATCCATTCTCCCTGTTTGGCCTGGGAAATGGCCTTTATACACCTCATCCTCTCCTCCTGCTTTTGCACCTCGTTGACTACCAGCTTCCTTCTTTGAGCTGGGGCCGCCTTGTGCCATGTAGGAGGAGTTGAACTGAAACCAAGACCCCCTCTTCCATGCTGAACTTGCCCCATGATATCACCAATTCGAAGGGCAGCCTTTGCATCTTCCACAGCTTTCTTTGCCGCCCACTTTCTTCCAGTTTTCAACACAGGTGCTGCCTCCCTTACGCATTTATCGCGTGACTCTACTAATGTCATTTCCAGTCTGACCTTGGCGCACTTAAACTCCTCGGTTAGAGCAGAGACTGGTAGCTGCAGTATTCCTTTACCATAAAGTCCCACTCTGCTGAGGCAGCGTGGAACTCCCAACCATTTCCTGATGTATGAACTGATTAAAGCTTCCAGCTTCTCTACTGTTGTCAAAGAAACCTCGTACACAGTCAGTGGCCACAGCAACCTCGGCAGTAGACCAAACTGAAAGCACCAGAGTTTTAGTTTACCTGGTAGAGCGCAGCTGTCTATGCTCTTCAACCCTTCCACTGCTTGTTGTCTAACTTCTCCCACACGAACTGTGTCCTTTAGATCCCCGTCGTACCATCTCCCAAGACTCTTCACTGGCTTCTCAGACACTGTTGGTATTGCCTCACCATTAATGAAGAATGTTTTATCTACTACTTTGCCTTTAATTATAGAGATGCTCCTTGATTTAGTGGGCTTGAATTGCATTCGTGCCCATTCAATGTTATTGGTTAACTTGCCCAATAATCAATTAGTGCAGGCTACTGTTGTAGTCATGGTTGTCATGTCATCCATGTATGCTCGAATTGGTGGTAGTCGCATTCCAGAAGCCAAGCGCTCTCCTCCGACTACCCATTTTGATGCCCTAATGATTACTTCCATTGCCATGGTAAAAGCCAGTGGAGAAATGGTGCATCCTGCCATTATTCCAACCTCTAGGCATTGCCATGTAGTGCTGAATTCTGAAGTTGAAAAACTGAATTGCAAATCTCCAAAATAGGCTTTCACTAAATTTGTTATTGTCATCGGTACACTGAAAAAATCAAATGCTGCCCAAAGTAGTTCATGTGGCACTGAACCATATGCATTAGCCAAATCCAGGAATGTCACATGGAGCTCCTTCCTCTCCTTTTTAGCTGATTGAATTTGTTGCCAGATCACATTGATGTGTTCTAAGCAACCTGGGAAACCTGGAATGCCCGCTTTTTGTATTGAAGTGTCAATGAAGCAGTTCTTTAATAGGTAAGCTGACAATCTCTGAGCAATAATGCTGAAGAAAATCTTGCCTTCTACGTTTAATAGGGAAATGGGACGAAACTGACTGATGCTTGTAGAATCTTTTTCTTTAGGTATAAAGACTCCACCTGCTCGGCGCCATGCTCTTGGTACAACCTGTTTTTCCCATGCCACTTTCATCAATTTCCACAGAATTCGTAGAACTCCTGAAGCACTCTTGTACACTCTGTACGGAACTCCATTAGGCCCTGGAGATGATGAAGCCCTTGCTTTTTTCACAGCTTGCTCTATTTCTTTCCACTTAGGTGCACAGTCCTCCATTTGGTATTCTGGTGGATTGATAGGTGGGATGTCTGACGGAATTGACATAGGCTCCTGCCTTTTTGAATCTGTATGTGTTTCCTCCAAATATCTCTCCAGCTCAACCTTAGATGCTTTTAGTGTGCCATTCTTCTCACTGGTGAATAACTTCTTTACAAATTTGAATGGGTCTTTATAAAAGTTAGTTCTCGCACGCTCCTTCTTTTTGTAGCGTTTCCGTAGGCGCTCAGCTCTGCGCAATGTTGCAAGCTTATCTTTTATGACCCTTTGTAAGAGATTGAGTCCCTCCTTCTGACTTTGTTCTGCTCTTCTCCATTGGTTCCTCAGCTGTCTCCTTTCTCTAACTAAGCGTTCAATCTCCTGCTGCCGTCTAGACTTTCCAGGAATAGTTTGTACTTTTTCCTTCCTTTTTTCAACTCCAAACCTCTCACTTCCATATGCGTAGATGATGTCCCCAAATTTATCCAGCTTCTTTTCAACTGTTCCACTTAATCTTTCCAATGCAACGCAGAGATCTGTGTTTACTGTGTCCCATGCAGTTTTCTCACAAGCTCTTGGCCATTTAACTCCAGGCTTGTGCCCGTTGAGGTTCTTTTCTCTCTTATGCTGGTTTGTCTGACCGGGTTCACAAGGATCATTAGGTTCATCACTAACTGTGTCCATGCAAGTCCTCCTCACATCTATGACAGGGGTGCTGATATCCTGCGAACTGTGGTTTGCTTCCTGTCGCTGGATTTCATTCGACTGACTTGACTGACTTCGTAAGAAGTACTGATCAATGCGAGGCCCTTGTCCCTTCTCCCTCAAGCATTTCATTCTCCCTTGATGAATCTTCAAACCCCTGACCGTTGTCGCCTTGCTCCAGCCGCAGACACAAACCTGGAGTTCCATGTCTTTGTTAACTGCAGATCTTGAACTAGTCTTTTGTGAAGTACTCTCCATACTCATATCCGTTTCCGTTCCCAAGTCGTTAACCGTGTTGTCCAACGTTGAGTCATCTTCCGCCCCCGCTCTCGCAGACTCTAGGGGTATTTTTCTCTTTAATTTCTTAGAAGCCTTGGGCGGGTGTCTCCAGCATCCTGTAAACACAGAGCTGGATACTGCCGACAAGGGTAGCTAACCCTTACCAGCCCCAATGGGGTCTCTTTCCTCCTGTCAGCTGTCTCTCCAGGCTGTCACAAGGTCTTTCCCTTGTTGCCAGCTGCACTATTCACAGCAGTCACTGGACGTATCCAGATCTTCATGATTTCCATTACACGAGAGTAGATGTTAAAACTTCATGCTGATTTGAACTCGGCTCTCGCCAAGATAAGCACCAACTAAGACGTAGCTTTACAGTAAACTAATGTGATCCATATGCGTCTCCATCCATTTACGTTTCCTTCCATATGATGATGTAGATATCCTTCTGTCTGGTGTTAATGGCTGAAGTGTAATGCTGGCTCCAGGGATCAGCTTATTTTGCCTCCCTGGCGCATCAGCACACACAACGGCTGCGATGCTGGCTCCAGGGATCAACCAAAGTGCGGCCTCCCCAGCGCATCAGCATGACAACCGTCTGGATTGAGCTAAGTAGGGTACATCTCTGGGGTTTTCAAGTGGGCACCTTCCATCCTCAGTGTTTCGTCGACTAGCCCACGACACCTCAAGAGGGCTCGACGGTGATTCTGGCGTCCCAGCATCACCCCCCTCCGTCCCCCACTCAACTCAGCCCAGCTTACTTACCTGTCCCCAGCCAGAATCTTTCCGTCTCAACCACAGCCAGTTGCTGCTCCTCTCTGCTGCTTCAGATAAGTTCTTCACTGTGCGACGCAACTCTTGGCCACTGAATCCGACGTCTCTGAGAAACCGGGTTGTAGAATGTGCCACAAATCCTCGACAACCCACTTCCACTGGGTAAACCCGAACTCTCCATCCTCGCTGTTCCGCTTCAGTGGCTAGTTGAGCATACCGCAGTTTCTTCCTCTCATACGCCTCATCTACAGCGTCCTCCCATGGCACTGTTAACTCTACCAGGTGAACAAGGCGTGCTGATCCAGACCACAAGACAATATCTGGTCGAAGGTTAGTGGTGGCAATCTCAGGTGGAAAAATAAGCCGTTGACCAACATCTGCCAGCATATTCCAGTCTCTAGCAGCTTCCAGTTGTCCTGGGCGAGGATTGGTTTTAACACCTTTTCTTGGTGGTTGCTCTCCTGGGCGGAGGAATGTTGTCTTTTGTGTGTAATGTTTTGATGGAACAGGTGGCAACTTATTGGTCATGTTACGCTTGTCTTCCAATGCTAAGGCCAAACATCGCAGCACCTGGTCATGGCGCCAAGTAAACCGTCCTTGGCTAAGAGCCACCTTACATCCTGTCAAAATGTGCCTTAATGTTGCAGGTGATGAACACAAAGGACATGAGGGATCCTCTCCTACCCAGAGGTTTAGGTTCTGTGGTGATGGGAGAACATCATATGTTGACCTGATGAGGAAACTGATCCTGCTCTGTTCCATTGACCATAGGTCTTGCCAGCCAATCTTGCGTTGTTCCACACTCTCCCATCTCATCCATTCTCCCTGTTTGGCCTGGGAAATGGCCTTTATACACCTCATCCTCTCCTCCTGCTTTTGCACCTCGTTGACTACCAGCTTCCTTCTTTGAGCTGGGGCCGCCTTGTGCCATGTAGGAGGAGTTGAACTGAAACCAAGACCCCCTCTTCCATGCTGAACTTGCCCCATGATATCACCAATTCGAAGGGCAGCCTTTGCATCTTCCACAGCTTTCTTTGCCGCCCACTTTCTTCCAGTTTTCAACACAGGTGCTGCCTCCCTTACGCATTTATCGCGTGACTCTACTAATGTCATTTCCAGTCTGACCTTGGCGCACTTAAACTCCTCGGTTAGAGCAGAGACTGGTAGCTGCAGTATTCCTTTACCATAAAGTCCCACTCTGCTGAGGCAGCGTGGAACTCCCAACCATTTCCTGATGTATGAACTGATTAAAGCTTCCAGCTTCTCTACTGTTGTCAAAGAAACCTCGTACACAGTCAGTGGCCACAGCAACCTCGGCAGTAGACCAAACTGAAAGCACCAGAGTTTTAGTTTACCTGGTAGAGCGCAGCTGTCTATGCTCTTCAACCCTTCCACTGCTTGTTGTCTAACTTCTCCCACACGAACTGTGTCCTTTAGATCCCCGTCGTACCATCTCCCAAGACTCTTCACTGGCTTCTCAGACACTGTTGGTATTGCCTCACCATTAATGAAGAATGTTTTATCTACTACTTTGCCTTTAATTATAGAGATGCTCCTTGATTTAGTGGGCTTGAATTGCATTCGTGCCCATTCAATGTTATTGGTTAACTTGCCCAATAATCGATTAGTGCAGGCTACTGTTGTAGTCATGGTTGTCATGTCATCCATGTATGCTCGAATTGGTGGTAGTCGCATTCCAGAAGCCAAGCGCTCTCCTCCGACTACCCATTTTGATGCCCTAATGATTACTTCCATTGCCATGGTAAAAGCCAGTGGAGAAATGGTGCATCCTGCCATTATTCCAACCTCTAGGCATTGCCATGTAGTGCTGAATTCTGAAGTTGAAAAACTGAATTGCAAATCTCCAAAATAGGCTTTCACTAAATTTGTTATTGTCATCGGTACACTGAAAAAATCAAATGCTGCCCAAAGTAGTTCATGTGGCACTGAACCATATGCATTAGCCAAATCCAGGAATGTCACATGGAGCTCCTTCCTCTCCTTTTTAGCTGATTGAATTTGTTGCCAGATCACATTGATGTGTTCTAAGCAACCTGGGAAACCTGGAATGCCCGCTTTTTGTATTGAAGTGTCAATGAAGCAGTTCTTTAATAGGTAAGCTGACAATCTCTGAGCAATAATGCTGAAGAAAATCTTGCCTTCTACGTTTAATAGGGAAATGGGACATGAACTAATTAGAGCTTTTGTGTTTAAGTATTCAAGCAAAAGAAAATACCTCTATTTTTAAAAATATTTCACTCAATTACTGTAATGTATACTAAGCTTAGTGTACATTGGTCATATTTGATTAGCACAAATGGAAACAGTATTAATTATAAAATTAAACTTACAGTGATTATATATATATATATATATATATATATATATATATATATATATATATATATATATATATATATATATATATACACACAATATAAAAATATACATATACACATTTATATTTATTCAACATCATCAAGTCTCTCATTCCTTTTTGGCCACATGTTTTCATCCACATCACAGTGAATATTCTCTCTGGCTATGCACCATGGAAAGAACCGTCTGGCGGGACGGATCCAGGCTTGGCAGTCTTCTGGTGTAATGCCATTACAAGCCTCATCCATGGCCTGGAGAAGTGTGGCTTGTTCATGGGGATTGTGATCTTACACCTGCCACCTCCAGGAGGAGAAAAACTCCTCGATAGGATTCAGAAAAGGGGAATACTGAGAAGTGGGGATGTGCAGCAAACCACTCCTGCACCACCACAGCATGATGAAAACATTGTCCCAAATAATGGCAAACGTTGTGACCTCTCTTCCTGCCGACATTGCTGCATCGGGTTGGACAAGGCGATTGTGCAATTCACCAAGGAAGACTAGCAGCCACTCTGTATAGTATGCGCCAAGCAATGGACTGCAGCAAACAACTCTGTTATGCCAGATGGCAGCACACAGTGATGTTCCCTCCACACTGCCCAGGCACATCCATAGTGGCACGCTGTCCAATGATGTTTCGGCCACGTCTGCATCTTTTTGCCAAGTCTCATCAACAAAGATATATTCATATGGAGAAATGCTGGCATCAAACTCCATCATTCTCTGTAAACATATACTGTAAGAAGGAAATTTGAGACCAGCAGAACTCTAAGGTCAGCAGAAGACTAAGGTCCCTGCTCAGAACAGGACTCAGTAATTGAGAAATTGTACATTTCATATCATGTTACTGTAACTAGTCGTATTTTGCATTATCATTACTGTAGTAAAATTACAGTAAACTTACTTGTACATATTGGTATTGTAATTACTTCACCCTTTCAAAGGGTATCACGTAGAGTTGTTTCATTTGAACATGGTGTCTTCAATACATGGTCAATGGTTGACAAGCTGACATTGTTCACACATCACAGTCATCATCAATCTTGCTCTGTAGCTCACAAAAGCAGAAGTCATTACTGGCACAGACCATCTCAACTATTGTCAACTCTTGCAGTTCAGTGAGGAGATGGCCACGGCCACCACTATTCGATTTTCTTTCTATTCTAAAAGCAGAGTAATGCATACACAATAGCTATTTACTGTGAAATGATAATGTGACACAAAACATGCTCATAATTATATATTTGTATGTTTTGTAATATGCACTTGACTTACCGATTCTCAGTACGAAACGTACGGATGATTGATGCAACCGTGGAGCGTTTCAGGTTTGGTTGAACTATCAACCCAGGTGCTTTCATTGTCAAGCATCTGTTGATGACATGATCAATGACAGTTGCTCGTACATCATTTGAGACAGCAGCATGCTTTTGTTTTACTTGTCCGTGCTGTCTGCCCACAATACTATGACCGCGACCACGTCCACGTCCATCTCCACGACCACGAGTACCTTCCTCTGCTTGCTCCATACTTTCACACTGCAACTTGTTTCCATTGGGAATCACAGCCTTTTATGTGCAGTGTTAACATTTGATAACAGATTGATCAAATAAGCTATTATTATTTTCACATAGAGAATGTTATTTAAAGTAACAAGCATTGTTAGCAACAGCAATAAGATTGATGTATTTTGCAAAGACGACATTCACATGTGAAATTGCATATAAGCAATCTAATACATGGTTTGAAATTTGGCATTTTGAATGTAAACTCGTGAAATGTGTGAATAGTTTAGCAAATTAGTACCGGAACTCAGTTTTGGTGTTTGTGTTAACTGTTTTGAGAATTGTGCTAATAGTTTCAGGAATTTTGCTTTAGCAATTGAGAAAAAACTGAAATTGAGAAAAACTGTAATGTATTTTATTTCTTGTTAACGGTTATCTGTAGTGTCTTGTTTATCATTATCAGGTAAACTTCAGGGACTCAAGACGCGGTTTACCCTTGCTTATTGCTAAGAACTTGATTACAGCAGTACTTAAGTGTGATTCAAAGCTTTCTTGAGAGCTCTTTTTTTCTTGTTTTTTCCCCAATTACTGGTTAATAAACAATGAAGAATTTATGTTGAGTGAAACATACAAAAATATTTCTCAACATGATCATGATGAGAAGAAAAGCTTGAAAACATGCCATGCAAAAAAGCAAAGCCTTTGAAATAATAGCATAAAAAAATAAGCTGTTAGCAATTAAATAAGCCTTAAAAAGACAAGAACCTGTAGAGGATGAAAGGGGATTAACAGAATGGGAGAAGTTGATTAGAGAGTGAAGTTTGAGAAAATAACCTCAAAAAAATTCCAAAGATTACAACTAACATGTAAGACACCGAAATATTACATTTTAAACAAAAACAAACTTCTGAATGGATTGTCTCAGGGACACGCAACAAAACCAACCTAAAGCATTAAGAACAGAAAGTTAAGTTTAAAAAACTTAGTTATGAAAGATTCCACCTAGGCCACACTGAAAAATGTAATTAAGTAGACATTTGTCGTGACTGTGACTTAAATAAACAGTTACATCGACTATTTAAAATGAAAAACACAAATTAAACTTCATCTGGCATGTATTGTAGTGAAACAATTAAGCTGACAAATGGTTTTTGATTCAAAAACACTTTATATAAAAGAAAGGTATACCTCCAATACAATCATATAAGCACAAGATTTAAACTGACTTTGGGCAAGGCCTGTACAGCTCAGTACATATGTTTGTATCAGAAAGCACGGATATCCATGGAGTCAATTCGAAAGAGATGAAAAGACTGACAAAACTTTATATTGTTTGACATTTATACCTTTGTAAACAATTGTTGACTCCGCTCCCATTTGTCTTATTTCTGTCCAATGATAGGGGTTTCCACTCTATCATTGCACATTCCCGCTGCGGGGGAAAAGGGGGCGGGGCGGGGGTTGAATACCACGTTGTACCTAGCAGGGCGCATCCACCTTGTCTTTCAGTTCCCCTCCCCCATCTCACACTATCTCTGCTAATCTCATGCCTTTTGGCATTTAGCTCAGACACCTATCTGTGACTTTGAGTCGTGTTAGGCTATGCAAAACTGCACATAGCTGGTTTTGCCGATGAGAAATGAAAGAACTCGAAACTTACACAATACTGTATAGAAACGTAATATAAAAGCATATTAAAGCAACTGAATTAGTAAAACTTATAATTAATAACATAATTAATACCTCATGCAGAAAGCCATCACTACATATTAACATGTACTGTACAGTAATGTATATGAAACAGATGTGTGACTGTTTGATCTCAAACAAATGAACATTTTGAAAATCACCCTAGTCTTTAATATATGTATTAGAACCTGCAACTAATATTGATTTGGGCCACTGTTTGCCCCGATCACAGCATTGACATTATGGGGCATTGGCTTGAGGGAGGATAATCCACTCAGTAAAAGGTGCAGAGAGGTTCACAGAAACCTAAACTTTTCCCCATACTGTAACTGATCCATCAACTCTTCAGCTTGGCCATTAGGATCAGTACCGCCATGCCTCTGTTGCTGCTGAAAGTGGAGTCTGCTTACAGTTACTTTTCTCAGCAGCTTTAAAAATCAACATGTGCTACTCAATAGCCTACTGTAAACCCCTTGCCCTGAGGATGCATAACCCTGAAGCTGTGGACTCAGCACCAACAAGAACACTTTACTTATTTATCATATTAATTACCACAGTGAATTTAAAACCAACAAAGTGACTAAGGGGAGTAGATGTTTTTGGACAGGTTAAAATGTGTGATTTTTATCAGTTCTCAGTCTGGGCAGAATATTATACTACATCTAAATAAATGGGAAGTGATGTGTTCTGTCTACATATAAGACGTTGAGATGTTTGCACCTGTTACCTGTTTTAGAAGGATGGGTAGATGTTTGCACCTACCCTTGGGAACCAAGTTTTTAGAAATGTTAAAATAAGAAACAAAAAACCAAACTTTTCAAAAGAGGAAAATACAGTATGTTCATTACTGATGAAGTACCACTTACAGTACGTGGTTTACTTCAGCAAAAAAATAACAAATTCAGCATCTACATTGTGTGCAGGGTGAGTCACAGTCAGGGGAGCACACATTTGAGTCCTGGATGTGCACAGTCGCTGATCTTCACTAAGGGAAGCATAATTGACAGGGACTGAGTCACGTCAGCGTGCTACAGTGGACCCTACTGGCTAGGCACATGGTGAGCCCAAGTAGACACCAGCAGGACTGGCCTTTGCCCTCCAAGGATCACAGCTCGCTGACAAACACTTTCAAGATCCATTGGGTTTGCAGTGGAATCAGAGGACCTTCAGTTCTCCTCAGCTGTTGTGGGACAGATCTGGTCATCTAAAGTCTGAAATACAGCAGAGGCCAAATCTTCATCCTTGAAACCCATCACCCGTCATACTGGATTCAATAAATAGTAAGAGGCACCTTAAACCGCTGCTCCGCTGTCTGCACTGGCTCCCTATCACTGCTCGCATCCAATTCAAAACTCTTGTACTTACCTATCACTGTCTTGACCTTTCTGCTCCCTCCTATCTCCAGACTATCATTTTTCTCTACACTCCCTCTCGTCCCCTCCACTCCTCCACCACCAGCAGATAAGCTGTACCCTCTGCTTCCAGAGCCCGCTCCTTCTCCACCTTTGCCCCTCAGTGGGAGAATGACCTACCCACGAAAATTAGGACTGCTCAGTCCCTGAACACCTTCCAGTGCTTCCCAAGACACACCTGTTCAGACAGCATCTGTAAACCTCATAACTCTCGACTACACTTGACTATATGGCACCCAATTTTACCAGTACATGCATCAGCTTGTACTTGCACTGAACTGCTCCACACTTTGCCGTATTATACTCCTGCTCTTTATTATAACTACTTCCTGTATCTTGTATTTGATTTTACTCTTATAGGTATTCATATTAATGTTTTTTGTAATTGCTCTTATTTGAAATTATTCTCATCCATTTATCATACTTACTACGTGCTCTTACTGGACTTTACTCGCATAAGCAAATATTTTTACTATAAAAGTTAACTGCTCTTAGTCGAACTTGCTCTTGAATGTAGTTATTTACTGATTCTTTATTTTGCTCTTATTTGAACTTGATCTTTTTTGCTGCTGATTTTATTGTACTTTATTGTGCTGTCTTTTCTTATCTGTAATATGATACTCTGTAATGTGATATTGCGTAATGTTATATTCTGTAATGTGATATTTTACAATGTGATGTTTTGTAATGTGATACTTTGTAACAATTGTAAGTCGCCCTGGATAAGAGTGTCTGCTAATAAATAATTAATAAATAAATAAATAAATAATAAACAAATCTGCCTGAGCTTGATACTGATTTGAATCAAGGCCAGTCTTAAAAATGACACACATACCAAATGAGCAGCTCAGGAATTAACACGAGAGTTAAACAATGTCTACCAACAACAACACTATTCAAATAGATTCCTACTGTATATCTGGAAATTGGCTGATTTCCTGTGAAGTTTTAAGACTTACTGTCGTCTTGGCATTGGCATCCAATCAAAAACATAAATACCAATATAACTCACCCCTTTCTTGTGTTTGATTCATTTACACCTCTCTGCCTTTCCAATCTCTTGTTGCTACCAATGGGTATAATCCATTACAGCGACATACTGCCTCATAAAGTCAACCAAGCAGCAAACTTGCTGATACATTCTGCCATTTTGATGCATCAACCTACAAAGCCCAGGTCTTGCTGGTGCTGTGTACATATAATGTGTTTGAATTAAACATGAAAATAATTTAGGGAAATTAAACAAGAATAAATTAAGGGGCTTAATTATGAATATGATCTCTGTTGCATTCATTACCAGTGCAGGCTGAAGAACGCAGTAGCTGTCTAAATGTCTCAGTGGATTTGCAGTAGATGCTTACCCATGGTAAAGCTTAAAGTTTATTTATTTATATACCACCTTTCACACAAAATGTCTCAAAGTGCTTTAGAATACAATAAAAAACAACAAAATACAGAATAACACAATTTACAGCAAAATTGGTAATATTAATCAAAAGTAAGCAACAACTCGGTTTAAAAACAGAAATACAGTGAACAAGTTTAAAATAAAAATAAATTGATACATAAAATCAAGATTCAAAAGCTAATCTAAAAAAAAAGCTCTTTCACCTTTTCTCTTGGTCTTAATCTTGGAAGACAGTGGGTGCAATGTATCAGATATTGTGACAGTGTGTCTGGACATGCACTATAACTAAGTTTGAAGTTAGAAAAACTAAGTTTTTCCTGTTTGTTTTGTATTGTATCTACAATAAACGGAGGGACTTTGGTCATGTTGTCAAAATATGTATAAAATTCAATAGAAGATGTAAAATTGCTAATACTGAAAACAACAGTATTGTTATTCACGGTGCACTGCATTTTTTTTTTTTTTTTTTAATAATTCACTGGGCGTGAGCTGGGGGGGGAAGGATAAGGCAGAAGAAGCAGCAAGGAACAGTTAATAGGACAGAATGTGGTTACTGACTGAGGGCGACGCTGTCGCACATCCCAGGGGCAGAGGACCCAGCAACCGAAACGGGATAGAAAGATGGTCACTGACTGAGGGCGACGCTGCCAACACAACTCAGGGGCGAAGGACCCAGCGACCGAAGACAGGATAGAAAAGAGGTCACCGACTGGGGCCGACGCTGTCGACATCCCAGGGGCGGAGGACCCGGCCACCGAAAACACATATGAGGGTTATGACTTGGAAAGCCGCCCCTCGGGAGGAGATGAGAGAGGTACCCAGCATCTGAGACTTCTGTAAGGGGCGCTCGTAAAACCCCTGATTGGCCGAGACGTCATGGTGCCTGGGACCTGAAAATAAGGACAAGCATTGAGGTTAGTATAGGACTCGGCACGAGTGACCACGTCCTGAAGAGAGGCAGAATAGAAGAGAGCCTCGAGTGAGATAAGATGCCCGCAGGAGCTGCGACAGAACCTAGTTTGGCCGGATGTCCGCTCTGACTCACGCGGTGAGAACCCCTGAAGGTAAGGGAGGCGGCTGCCTAGCCCTGAGGTCGGGGAAGTGAGCCTCACTTGCCCCCGAAAGGATGGACCCCCGGCACCTCACGAAAACTCCCACATCGTGAGACAAACAAAAGACAGCACATGCCAACGCATAACATAGACAAAAGACCAGTTAGTAGGATGTGACTATGTGTATACCTGCTGCTCAGTGGAGAGGAAAAAAAAACCTTGAGGCGGATTAGGGGAAAACCTCTGGTGGCCCCGGCGAACAGGTAGCCCCCACTCCGGGCATGCTAGCGATTTTAAAATGGGCTGCAACTATATCGGAGGGAGATGAATGAACGTAATAATCTACTGCGGAAGAGGACCAGCGGCCCATGGTCTTGATCAGACTGTGGTTGATGCTGGCTTTTGCAGCGGAGGTAGCTGCACTTATACGAAATGAATGGGGAGAATACAGCTGAGGAGGGAGGCCTGCTCTAGAAAGGAGGGTGGAGAGGTGGGCTGATTAGGAGATCTTCGTCGCTGCAGGGAAGCTTGAAGCTGAAGGAACTGTGAATTCTGAGCTTCTGAGGAAGCTGAAGGCGGCTGTGATTGATGTTGGCCCTCGCAGCAGAGGGGGCTGTGCCTACGGAATGATTGGTTGGGGGGGAGGGGAGGCCCGCTCTGGAGGCGAGGTAGGTTGGAATCCAGTGACGACTGATCCTAGGAGCGAGAGAAATCAATGAGGGGGTGGAGTAGAGGAGGGAGGCTTGCTCTGGAGGGTGGAAGGTGGGTTGAGAACCAGCGATGAGTGATGATAGGAGCAAGGGGAATCAATGAACTGAGGGTCCTGGAGGGGGGGGGGGGGGTTCTTGCTGGGGAGATACCTTGATGATGAAAGGGGCAGATAGGGGACTCTACTTGACAGCTGAATGGACTAACCACGTTGAAATTGATCCCTCTTGGAGGTACGACCGAATGGTGAAGTTAATTAGAAGCAGAAGAAACTGTGAGTTCTGAGGAAACCGAAGAAGGCCGAGAAGCAGATGAGATACCTTGACGTTGTAAATAAGGGACAGATAGGGGAATCTGCTTGACAGCTGAATTAACTGACCGCGCTGAAATTGATCCGTCTGGAGGTACACAACTGAATGATGGAGTAAATTAGAACTGTGGATTCTGAGCTCCTAAGGAAACCGAAGAGGGCTCAGATGCAGATGGGCATGCAGCAGACGGGACCAGTCGACGGAACTTGGATACTAAAAGTGGAGGCCAAAGGGGAGCTGGAACTGACAGTTGAGGTAGCAGCTGGAACTGAACGAACGTGTGTAAATCGACTGCTGGGGAAGCTCAGCACGCTTTGTGCTCCATTTTCTGGAATGGAGGGCAGAGATAAGATGTTAACTATCCTATGTGTCAGTTAATACGGGATCGATCTGCGGTCTGCTACTATCGTGTCTGCTTGAAATGGAAAAGGTGAACTCACATTGAGAGACTGGGTTTCACAACTCCAGTTATTCTCCTAGTAGTGGAACTCCTTAACTCATAAACAAGACAGATTTCCAGTCTCACACCGCGTCTCTCACCATGTATTAATGCTGTAATATTTGAAAAGATGTGTGGACATATGAATAGATTGCTGAGAAAGTCAAGCACCTCGTATTTTTGATTAGATGGGGATTAGCATTAGCCTTCACTGCGGAATGCTTCCACGATCTGCGTATTGGAGGAAAGCGGAAGCGTTGGAAGATCTGGAGTAGTGGAGGTACAGATTTAGACTGTGAACTAAAGCAACTTGCATGCTATAATAGTGAGTAGATCTGAAGAGGGAGCAGAGATCTGCTGCAGTGAGGAGCAATTAACAGTAGAGGACGGGATCTGCTGAACGGTGCAGAGATCTGAGGAAGTAAACAAAGAAGTGCTGTCAATAATGAGCGGTGGTCTGAGAGAGAGAGAGAGAGAGAGAGAGAGAGAGAGAGAGAGAGAGAGAGAGAGAGAGAGAGAGATCTGCTGAAGCAGTAATCTGTTATTGTGAATGGTGGTCTGCTGCAGAATGCAGAGATCTGCTGAAGCAGGGATCTGTAATAGTGAATGGTGGATTGCCATCGGTAGTGTGATGATCTGCTGTAGAGCGCAGAGATCTGCTGAATGCGGTGGATATTGGACTTTGAGTTAAAGTGATTTAGATGAAGCCAGAGATGAAGAATGCATAGAGCTGAGGCCACTGTAGAACCTAAGAGGATGAAGAATCCGTTGCTCTGAGGCTGTTGAAAAATCTATTGATTTGGTCAGGAGCAGTCCGCCTCAAAGGGGCAGGGTAAGAGTTGAAATTGAAGAATGTCATTTGATATAGATAGACAGAGGATGAGGCAGGAGGGGAACTCCCGAGAATCCATCCGAGTGAGAACTGCGGGAATAGATAGAAAAGCTGTAGTGTCTGAGTTTCGCAGCGAAACCAAACTCGTGTAATGTATAGAGAGAGAGCTTGTGGTATTATACTGCCACCCAGAGGTTATGATTGGAATTACATCATTGACTTGAGTGAAGCAGGGTAGAATCTATGAAGTTATTACAATTAAAATCCTTGTCTATGTAGAACAACATTTGCTTATTCCTTTAGATTTGAATAATAAATATTCTAGACATGTTTAGGACAGATAGTCATGAATATAAATAAGTTAACGCAGTACTTAGATGTCATGGTTCGGCGCGTTGAATTCGTCTCCTCCAGTTGTGAAAGCGCAGCAACAAGAAGCCGGAAGATTGCAGTGCTGAGGCGCAGAGCACGCAGAGCCTGATGAAGCTGCCTGGTCACCATGACGATTTACCACTCCCCGCAGTCACTCAATAAGGGCGTTGCCGTGGTAACCGTAGTCTGTGAGGCGCCTGTGGAAAAGTTACAGTACAATAGTGTCGTTGGAGAATGTTGTGACTAGTCAAGTCATGAGCCGCCATTGGTTAAAAATGGAGTTTAGAATGGGCTGGATACGTCTTTAAAAGGTTGAACGTAGCTGATGGAGGTCCAGGGCAGGATCTTCTGATGAAACGGTAATTGTGCTGGCTCTGTGGGAGCGGGGGAGGGGCGTCTGATTGCAGGCGAGGAGCAAAGAAAGATTCCGCCGACAAAACTTCGTAGTAGAATTAAATAGAGCTAAGGTAAGGCAATCGCAGACAACGGGAATGTCGATGTCATGTCGAAGGAGCTTGAAAGTTTAACGGAGGACCAGACTTTCTGATAAGGTTGCAGACAAGTTGAGTAATGAAGCTGCGCTTTGGACGGCTATGATGCCGAGGTGGAGACTGGATGGAACAGGAAAGAGTAACGTTGGAGCTCTTGGAGCCGAAAAGAGAAGCTGAATGAAAAGAAAGATCACCTGAGCAGGTAAGAAAATTATTGATAATATCTTGGCAGCGATGTGCAGAGAAACGACCTGCGTGAGCGAGGCAAAGAAGTTTAGATATTAGCGGTGAAGCACGAAGAAACAACGGCGTCTAAGCGTTTGCTACAAAAACGAAACACTAGACAGAAAAGGTGCAGGTGATCAGGTCTTAAATAGTAAATAGATACTAATTAACGGGAGATTAGAAAATTGAAAGATTGGAAGATTAGCGGCCCCCCCAGCTCCACGCCCCCCGAACCTCGCAAGCTAACATTTAAAGGTTTCACATCTGAGGTTCAGATCCCTATAGTGGTATGGTTCTCTTTCCATGCTTTTCTAATTATTTCTTCAAAAACAACAACAAAGAATCTTTGTATTGTCAGGGATAATCAGACCTGTATTGTTTCAATCCAATCAACGTTTGCCCGTAAGACTGTTACACTATTCATCTAAAGTCAAAATGAAGTACAGTATATTGAGACCACACACAATTTTGTAATGGCATTTTTGAAACTGTGAAAAATAAGGTTTTTTTTTTGTTTAATTCTCAAGTTTACCAAACCATAAAGGCAATAAATAATTCATATTCTTTACAAGAGGGAAGCAAATCCAATTTAGGTTATGAAATTTAAAGGTCTGTGCTATCACAAGAATGATGTTGCCTTTCAGCTTGCAAGGACGTATTCCTCTCTTCTGTTATGTAGGAAGACTTCAAATAATTGAATTTATTCCTGACAGTGTAATGCCACTTTACAGGCTTTTTTTGTTCAGATTGTCAACATCTTTCTCATTTCAAAGTAATTTCAAGTTATCCTGCTTATTTGGTACTGTATCCGCTCAAATAATACTATCTTGGTAAGAGGAGAGGTTGCCCCTAAGCTCATGGAAGCAGAGTGATCCACTTGCTGTTTTCTGACAGCCCTAAAACAGGTCTGACATTCATACAACAATTCTGATAGTTCAGAAAACAGCAGGTACTTCAGGCAGGTGCTGTAGTCCTTACTTAAAGGAGAACAGGCTATTTAAAGTGTTACACTGATAAATACGAGCTAGCCTATTTACGTGATTACAGGTTTAGCTGTTGCTAAAAAGAATGCCAGATTTTACTAGTTTGTACTGTATTAGTCTCAATCCACACAACTAGTCTATGTCAAATGGGCAAATAATGTATGGATATGGATGTATAAAAATAGGTGAGCAGCAGGTGACATACAAGAAAATAATTCCATTGAGGATGTCAACTCATTTTATTGGACTTTTCCTAAGGTAAATATTGAATAGTTTAAGGTTATTAATAACTGTATGGTTTTTCCTGAATAATTATGATTCATATGACTGTACAGCATGACAATTGGTGGCACATAAGACCATAGGAGCACCACTAGCAAATCACAAGGTCAGGATTGTTTAAAAGGAGCTTTTAAGTCATCAGCAGGCATTCACCATGTTGACTATGTGATAGTGTATTGTCCTAGAGGAACAGAAGTTGGGCTATTTGCACAAGGGAAGCACATGATGGGCTATGAAGAATCATAAAATGTCACAGATAGCAGTGTAAAAAGAAATCAAAATACAGGAGAGTGCAATTCAGGGAAGATACTAGAGACTATTTTATTCACAGTGGGGGAAAGCAATAATGGCAACATGCTTACAATTTACACACTTTATTTACTGTTGCTTTTACAGCAGAAGGCTTGCCTCTAGGGCATTCACATAATATGTAGCCTATTAAAACAATTGATGACTTATCTTGTGTTACCTGTAGCCTATTGGATTTCAAAATTGCTGATTCACCTTTCTCTGTTAGACTTGTTATTTGGGTCATTTCAAGCCTGAGGGAAAGCACAGGAGATACCTGTCCAAGTTAATCACTCTCGGAGAGATATAAGCAGTTGGAGTAAACCAAACAAAACATCCTACATGTCTTACTGCTTATCAGAGAATCTTAGTTTCTACAAAGATGCATTATGGGAAAAGACAAACTCATTTTAGCTGCCAAGCAGATCATATACAGAAAAAGACTTCAATCTCAGTTTTTTTCCCCCTTGAATGCTGTACAATCAACACAGTAAGGAGGGTTGCTTTTTATCTATTGTTACCACATCATTTTCACATGCACGCAGTGTATGGCAGAAGCAAAAGTGAATATATATATAGATAGTAGATAGATATTTTAAGCTGGCCTTGCATTTTAAAGTACAGTGTGATTCTGAAGGCACTTTACCAGTAAACAAATGTTTTATGGAACAAAATATCTTATATTTATTTCAACAATTAAACAGGAGATAATGGAAAAAGATCAACCAGAATTACTGATATAATAATATTTAGTATGTTTACATGTACAACATATTTGGAATACTTCAGTACTACCAAATATGTATTCTGAATAAGCTGTTTAGCTGGATTTTAACATTTCACTATTATTCCATGTTTACATGCAGAGATTAATGTCTAGAATAACACACCCATTGGGCATGTGCAATGACATCATTATGGAGCAAGACTAGCCTAACAGTATTTTGTATTAATTATAGTAAACACTCCAGGTCATCTCAGCATCACTGCAACTGTATTCCTTCCAATAAAATTGGCAACAGCTTCATAACCATCTGCAACAGATCAAAATACAAAGCAAGGCAAACCAACCCAACACTATGCATACAGTTTTAGTCATAACAGTTAGAATGGAGTATAATTTTAGAAAGTCATGTACCTGGAATACACTCCAATACACCAAGTGCCAACAACACAAAAATAAAACAAATCCTTTACACCTGTTCAGTAGAATGGTTCAGGCTCTAACTGAAGAGTAACACCAGAACTGAAGCGCAACACCAGAACTGAAGAGCAAAACCAGAACTGAAGTGCAAAACCAGAACGTGGATCAAGTAAAAAAAATAAATCTGATGTATTAAAAACTACAAGCTCTATTTAAATTTTTAAAACAGTGGCACACCTTAATGCAGATCAGTAAATATCCCCTGGAGGAAAACTCCAGCTTAATACAAAGTATTCTGTTAAAGAGAAGCAGTTGTGTAGATCAATACAATTAAACCCAATAGTGTTTATTGTTGCAAATGAAATCCATGACATGTGAATTTTATCTGAACAGATGCTTTACTCTGGCCTGTTTGATGGACACAATCTTCAAGTTATGAACTGTATGTGCATCTTTTAAAGTAAACCCTTCAGGATGAATCTAGTATTTTGCTAATAGTTAAGAACATAAGAAAGTTTACAAACGAGAGAAGGCCATTCAGCCCATCTTGCTTGTTTGGTTGTTAGTAGCTTATTGATCCCAGAATCTCACCAAGCAGCTTCTTGAAGGATCCCAGGAGGCTTCAACAACATTGCAGTTGAGTATTCCAGAAGAATTTAGTTTGTTCAGTTATATTGTTTGAAGAGTTGCTCAACGATGTGTTATATTTTGCGCACAGATGTTGTACCAGTATTTAAATGAATGTAACCACAGGCTGTATTGATTCCCACTTAAATACACGTTGTAATAACTTGATGTCTGCAACACAATCTTTGGGTTGCAAGGGTACAAAGAGAGAAACTTCAGTTGTACACTCCCAGTGGAACTCGGTTCATATTTATCAGAGCTTGAGTAAGAGTTATAGATACTTGAGTCCCAATGTTTCACTAAAGCCTTCCAACTGTCCCTAAAGAAAATATCCTGTTTAATTATATATACATTTCAAATTACTTTTGCAAAGACATACAGTATATCACAGAATAGTTACATTCTGTGATATATGATGTTTTGCATAACAGCTTGCATATTTACAAAATAGATGCATTAGGACCTATAGGGAAGGATTTTCAAAACTTCGTAAATGATAACTCCAGTGTTAATCAACAAGTCGTTATGTAGCACTGATTTTGGCATTTTCAAGAGGTTGTTATCTCATTATTAAATAATCATGCTAATGTGATTTTTCAAAATTATGTTGATTTACGAAATAATGTTAATATCTTAACGAGCAGTGCTTCATGCGTCTATTTCTTTTGTTTGCGTGGGAATTTAAAAGCAAATCCATGTTAATTGTCATAATTTATCAGTTAATTTGCACTTGGAAAAGGAGGGTTTTAATTAACGAAAGACTATAATTCACCTTGAGATAGAAATTTAACAGACCGTGGCTGTGACACTGACGATACAGAGACTACCTAGATAATTAAATATTTGTAGTTATGGAAATATTTTAGACTTTTATATACTTGTGGTTATGAATGAGATTTGTTCACTTGTTTTAAATATTTGTAACCTTAAGCCCGGAAGGCCTTATCGTGAAAACTACATGACTGGAGACATGCATGTAATCTCTCTCTCTCTATTAAACAAACACACACACACATACACACGTACATACATACATACATACATACATATATACATACGTACATACATACATACATACATACGCACACATGGTATTCCATTGCTTTGTATATAATGTCTGTGCTGATATTTTTTGAAAAAAAGACCTGACAGCCCAACATTCTACTTTTTAACTATTAGACGAAATATTTACAGAATACTTAAAAACTGCTGCTATAATCATGATTCATTTATTATTAATAGCATTATCATTAAATTATACCAAATCACGTTTTTTTATTTACAATGAAGGTAACCTATACTGTGTTGCCCAAATGCTTATAAAGTCAGCAAAAACATGTTTTCCCTTCGTTGTAAATAAAAATGTGATTTGGTATAGTTTAATTATAATGCCATTAATAATAAACAAATCATGCAGCATGGTCCTAATAGCAGTTGTGTTAAGTATTTGTAACCATTTCGTCTGATAGTTAAAAAGTGCAATATGGGGCTTGCTTTCAAAAGATATCGCTATAGACATGAATAGAATACCTAATGTGATCGAGATCATTGACATGGATTTTGCCGAATGTATCTGTAATAATGTCAGACTCCCTCCACACTGTATGTATGTACAGTGATGTCTGTGGCCTGCGACAATTAAACTTTTTAACGAGAAATGCGTTCATTAAGGACCTCATCAACTCAATTTCAAAGCACTAACGGATTGATTTAATTAACACATTTAGTTTGAAAATCACTTGCTATTAAAGCTCTCGTTACTATACCTCGAGTTCGATACAGTAACACTGGTTTTAAACCTGCCCATAATCTCTACCTTTTCTTTGTCTGACAAAAGTAAAATAAATATATGTTGTCATTTCCTGAGAAATTGAGGGGAAAACATTTGTAATTTCTGTTATTATTTGTATTATCAAAGTCCTGTGGACACAGAAGGAAATTATAAAACCAACAATTGACCATTGATGTCATGTCATCTCCCCTGAACCAAGCAAAAATTATTAATCTGTCTTGAACCTTTGAGACCAACATGATCAGACAAATGTAACAACAGAGACAATGATCAATGGTGTCAGGATGCAGCTGAAATAACCAAGGACAGGCACTCATTTACAGGCACTCATTTAGATTTGTGTGCGACAAATCTAAATTTCTGCCCCATTTACTAACAGAGAACGCATTAATTTATGTGCACAGTATTTGGCTCATTTACATGCAATAGCATGCACTAAATTTAGTGCTTTTCTGTAATTTAATGCGCACGATAATGTCAGACTACAAGTGACCACATGCGATACAATTGCAATAGTAAATACGGAAATCATTAACGTACACACTAATTGCAATTATGGTGCACCATAATGTTTAGTGCCATTTCGTAAATGAGGCCCTATGTATTAAACCCAATTTCCTCAGCCCCTTGTGCTGATCGAAAGACTGATTTCTCGAAGCAAAATGGTAAAGCACTAGATTAATTAAAACGTATTTTGTCTTGCAGACATTGATTCGTTTTATTCAGATTTTATGATTGGGGGACAGAGTTTAATTAACATGTCTTGAATTATTAAAATATATACATTAAATGTCTAAGTAATATAAATCAACTTTTCCTAGGCACCCTCAAGTTGTGTGTTTCTAATTTCATAACCTGAACATGGAATAATCTTGATAACATTGGGAGTTAATTAAACACAAGACTGATGAATAATTTAAGTAATGAAACAATAACTCCATGGTCCTTGGATGTTTATCCAAAATATGTCAACACATTTGGATTATGTGATTTTTAAGCAGATAGATATGGATAAAATAAAAGTGGTCTGTCAGATTATGACCAATTTTAATACTGTCATGGTCAGCATTGACGACACTGCATAATAGTGACTAATTTGTTGTACATTTTTCATGTGGGCTTAAAGAGGAACTTGGTATGGATTTAAAAAAAATTAACTAATGCATTTGTGTTGTTGTTTAGATTCATGTTGTATATTTTCCATTTCAGTCATCACACCATGGTGATGTTTAAAGCATCCCTGTGGCCTCACAAGGGCTCTCAAACATGTTTTTTCTCTGGTACACCTGTCCCCCTAGTGGATGTAGGAATAAAATACAGGTGCAGAATGTTTGCAGGGGGATAGGTCACACGGTTTTAAACATTTCATAACCATAATGCACCCGCTTAAGGGGAAATTGTTGTTATAAGTTATCTGAGGTTTCCACTGGCAGTGTGAGCCCATCATTTACATGAACGTACATTACAAGAAGCTTTAGAATTATTGCCTGGAGTATCCTCACCCTCTTTGATATTGTACAGATGAATAGGTTATGAGCAGTAGTAGCATTAACTTGTTTCAACTTTTTTCTTTTGATGAGCTTGACAAAGATGATGTAATTTAAAACAACAGGGAGGAGCATGTCATTTTCTACTTTTTCTTTAGTAAACTAGGGAACCAGCAAAGACCTGAATGTAATTAATCATTTTCATCTAAAAAAATTAAGTTGTTGGAGGAAACCAATGAACTTATTCTTATGATTCAAAACAATTAATAAGAAAGTAATGCTCACTGATGAGTGGTTAGCTAGAGCTGATATTTCATGTTAATCATTTAGATATTGCACTTAGGGCAATAGTCGCAAACCAGTTGCAAACGAGTTGGAAGTCTAGGGTGAAATGTACTAAACAAGCACAATGCTGTTAGTGACTTTTTAGGGAATGCTTTGAGGCAGCAGTTTTTCTTTGTGGTTCAACCTTAGATGAATATGTAATTATGGGCGTTCCTGCATAAATTCCCCAAAAGGGGGTGGAGATCGTGCAAATGAGGGTTCTCAAATATTATGAGATGTACTAAAGCTGCCGACAATTGCGACACTTACAATTGCATCAATTTGTTAAGAACTTTTGAAAGCATGTTTTACACAGTCACAATTGTTGCTGGCAGTTCCCAGTCTGCTTTTTCTTGTGCGTTGCCCGTTGTGCTCAATGCATTTTTGAGGCGAACACCCAAGTACCTCATTTTCACTAAAGACATTTCTGGTTTCCCCAACATACTGGGAGTAATACTGCACACTTGTGCCACTAACCCCTCCAGCTCATTCTGAGAATCTGTAGGACCACCTATTTTGTGCTAACTAAGTAGGCCAAGTTAATAATAATAATAATAATAATAATAATAATAATTTAGTTTCAATTTAAAATAATCTTTTATTTGCATTGTACACCAACAAAGTGCGCTAGGTATTCATTTGATTTTACTACTGTATAGGCCTACTGTACAGATTTATATTTTTACAAGATGTAATGTGTAGCCTACCCAAAACACATTAGTGTTATTTCAGCCAATGATTTACATTTAAAATGCACTGAGCACTATAAATGTATGTGTGTAGGATTTTATTGTATTGTTTTTAAACCTGACACCTCCTTATGTCAGACTAACAGGGGCTACTGTATGATTATGAAAAGCTTTTTGGGGGTGGAGGTGGGGGCCCCATTATATAATCTGATGGGATTAAACTGCCTTTCATTTTTTATATATATTACAGTATTAAAATAGGTAAAATGAAGCCAGAACAGAATGCATTGTACAGGTTACGTTTACATTTAACAAAAACAATGTTAGTTTGATTCTTGCATCCTTGCATGTATAGACGTTATCCTTCGGGCACCATCTGCTGCAGCAAACCACATCTCAACTCCCGCTATTTATTTGAACAATGTCACACGACTCTCGCAATGTATAATGCTAGAGATCTCGCTAAGAAGATGCAACAAATATTTAAATTAGTATATTGAGGCTCTTTTCATTAACATATTTTCTCTTAGTACATACGACAAAGTGTATACTTTGCGAACTGTCGCAACGAAAATGCAAATTGAAGTATGTTTGCGCTGGGACTGGCCCATCTTAGTACATCTACCCCTTAGTGTTTCACTGCAGCTTAAAAAGTACACATTTGTTATGCAGACAGTGTTCATTGTTTTAGCTTCATTATCAATGCAGTGCTGCAAGCAGCAAACCGAATTACCTCTCAGAATACTAAAATAGGAAGCTGACTTGAAGTAGAAGGCAGCACAGTGACCTTTGACGGACAATATTATTATTATTATTACTACTGTAGTGTAGTGCTTTAATTACATAGTTGTTCTTCCCTCATATTTTTAATCTTTTGATTCCTTTTCTTTTCCTGTATTGAATCCATTCATCCCATTTACATCATTGGGTTACCTGAAAGAAGCTTTAGTATATTGAGCACAATAATTAAACGCACCACCTTCTAAGGACATTCAATAATCAAAAATACAATCCTACTGTGTCAGATTGGATGCAGTTGACGTGCTGGCTATGGTGCACTGCAAATAATGTCTCAATATACATTTAGTCAGGAAACTCCTGCTATAGATTATCTATATGCTTGATGTTTACGTGATCTGATCTAAGGTTAAAGTGAGTTCCCTGCCAGAACCACCACTTTGCTTTATTTAACTTCCAGGTACTGGTAATCCAAACTAGGTTGTACATGTAAAGGCTGAAAGGCATGCTCATCCCAGTGTATTGGTGTTTCAAAGCTGCTCAGTCTTTTTTTGTTCCCCTCTTTGCAAGAGATACCTGTATGTAGAGTCCTAATAGCACACAGCAAGACAATATACAGCCAGAGTTTTCTTAGCAGTAACTGTTTCTGCTAACTCTACAGTTGTACCACTGTATTTTGTATTCTAGGTACTTTCTTCCAAAGAGAAAAGGAGACAATATATTATCTGGGTTCCATTGGCTATGTTTACAGCAAAATAGTGGTATGATTGTAGCACTACTATGAATTAAACATGCATTGCATTAAAATCAGTGTTTACAACAACTTTGTGAGATGTTAGAATGATATTACAGAAACGTTCTAATTTTACTTACCTAATCGTGGCCACCTGGGTTTATAACAGATGAAACTAGATCGTTCTACTTGTCGTCCTTGCTTTTTTTCTATCTCCGTGGATGGTTAAATGGAATTATTTGTTCAATATTTCTGCTACTACTTATTACATTAAAGTGTATTTTATGGTCTACACACTGGAATTTGTGTTCCATGTGTTTACCCCTCAACAGTATCAATAGCTTCACTGTAATATGAATTTCAAGTTAAAATTGACTATGTCTGGAAAAAAGTTATATGATTCTTGACTCCAAATCAATTCAATTTTCAAAGAGGTTATAACTACTATAATTATAATACAAGAAATACAGATGTATTAAAATTGTTTTCAATGTTATGATCTTAAGGACCATAAACTACATTGATATATGCAGCTTCATTGATATACGCAGTTTGAAAAAGTAAAGCAGGGTTTATTTTTCATTTATACAGTTATAACATGGCTTGGAAAAATAACAACCTCTGATTGGTTAAACAGCATCACATGACCGTGCAGCTATATAGCGTATACCATGGCTTGCGTACTAATGAGTCGCTTCACACTGAATAAACCACTACGCACCACTACATTCTAAATTCCATGACAAACTGCCATTTTGTTTGTTTTTCCTTTAATATATTTGGGAATGAAAACAGACAACTGGTACAATGCCAACTTGCTGAGTGAAGACAGCAGTCCACCTGAAGATAAAGAAATAAATAAAATAAGTGCCCCAGCAACTGTCAAGAGTAGACATATACTGTAACAGAAAACGAAGGCTGAAAAAACACTAAAATAAAACGACAGCATGGGCTGGTAATGTACTTAAAGACTGGCTTAAAGAAAAAAAAAATATGGACATTCATTTTAAGGAAATAAATCCAAAAAATCTCAACAACATTAAAGGGGATTTTATGCAGGTGCAAGAAGTTCAACTGGGGACCAGTATTCAGTCTCCAGTTTTATAACGCTGAGAGCTGGACTAAATAGATATTTTAACAGTAGAAGTGTTAACATCTCTGCTGACAGCGAGTTTAAAAACAGCAATAATGTACTCCTGTCAGTCATGAAAACCTTTAGAAAAGCAGGTAAAAACAAGGCCAGACACCACCCCCCGAATTACTGACCTGGATTTGAAGCATCTGCGGGAAACTGTTCCCTGACACCGCAGTCGGATTGGTGCGTAAAGTCTGGTTCGATCTTAAACTTAATCTGGCACGACGTGGACACGAGGGTGATCGACAACTAACAAAAACATCTTTTGAGATCCGAAAGAATGAAAACTGACTTCAATATGTGTGCCTCGCATATAACAAGGTCATAAACCCCCCTCAAGGTCTGGCTTCAGCACGCAGCGTAGTTACTGTCCTGCCTTCCTCAGTGTTATTTGAAACTCCGCCCAGACCATCAAAATCATTAGCTTGTACTCAGTCCTCTAGTTTCAAGATGCCACTTTCGACGCATAAATTCACAATAAACAGAGAGGTGCAATTTATTTTTAATATGTGAACAGTTAAATTAAATTAAATTAAATTAAATTAAATTAAATTAAATTAAATTAAATTAAATTAAATGTGGGACTATATTACACTGCAGATATATACACAATATAAGTTTCTGGTTTTGTCTTAATTTAAAATGTGTTTTAATTATTTTAATTCCCCCCAAATGACAGGTAGCCGTGTTATAAGCAGTATAAACCACTTCGGGCCGTGCAGTTCTGATGATATATACCACTTCTAGGGTTATCACCACCCCAGGCATGGTATATATCATGGGACCCGCACGGCCTGTCGTGGTTTATACCTTACTTATATAACAGTGTATAACAGTATTGAGATATTCTTCTGGAAGGCATGTTTTCATCAGGAAGATAGAACTTGTTCTGCTCCATAATTACATTCTACAATCCATTAGATAGCTAACAGAATTATTTTTTTCCAAGGATAATGTAAGTGAAAGGCCAGAAATTGTGAGGTTCGCCATGACATAGATCTTACAAGTAACTGTGATAAAGAATTTCAAGAGGGCGTTACATCAAAATTGATGCGGTTCTCAGTTGGAGCAGGAATACAGTATGTAGGGGCCTGTTTGAAAAACATCAAGTTATGTAAAGTGATCTAATGTAAAAGCTTTACAGTTAGTTCAAACAATTATATATCTCTGTATTAAAGAGAATTTTAATGTCATTCACTTTCAATGTAATCCATACAGGTTAAGGACAGTAAACTATATACCTTTAGTTTCCCTAGTAACCATATCAGTGGGTAACACTAAAATGTGTATTACTGATCACACCCTGTTTTTCATGAATCAGGCTAAATACAAGTAATAAAAGGGAGACTAATTAAGAGAATGAGGGAGGAAACACCAGAAGACATTTAAGTTAGAGTAGGGGCAATCTTGTCTTGACCACGAACAGCTGCAATCAAGCTTAATTGGTTCAAGTCTATCAAACTGGCTAAAGTGCAGTAATTGGCCATACCCCTGTAAACAGAGGTCAGCTCAATCAGAATTATATAGGGAATAGAGAACCCTAGGGTGTTACAATATCTTCAATTAAGAAGTGACCTTTATGTTGAATAGTGAATAGCTGAATGTTGAATAGTTTTATGCTTACCTATTGTGAAGTGAGAATAACAGATTGATTTTTTTTTCAAACAGAAGCATGTAAAGTGAACATGTAGTGCTGCCCTTCTTTAATAACACTCAAGACACATTTTCCATCCCACTCTTGCTAATTGTTTTGCTTTCTCAGTCTGTTATTAAAATAATCAATTTCTGTCATTCAGACACACACTGTTTTTTCTCTCGCTGCCTTCATTCCTGCAAGTTGTAAGTTAAGTACAACTACCCGTCCCACTGTTCATGCAAACCATGAATAAATAAAATCACTTTACCCAGTCATCGTTCATCCGAATGGTATGTATATTTTCACTGGTTGACACTGGCAGTAGTTGGATTAACTGTAATTGCGATCTGCAAACTGCTGGAACACCACTACCCAAATTAAATACATGTATATTAATACATCACTAATAGACCACTATCACATTACATAATATTTTTTTTTTCTATTTCTATTATTCTGTTTCTATATAAACCCAATGATCTGCTAATAGGCTGTTTGGTATGCACTTTAGTGCAATGGTTGTGTCTTTTTACCAGCATCAAACAATATCAGTTTATTTTTATGGTTCCTAACAGCAAGAAAAACTTCAATGTGAAACCAAGCTAAATGTAGTGCAGAAAGTTGCATATTTAACTCAGGTTTGTTGTCTGGAGTTTCTTGATATGAAACGAATCAAAGCAGATATGTTAATATTTGGTTTCTTAGTAGGTGATTTACAATTTGAAACTGTATATGGACAGACAGCAGGAGAACAGAGACAAGGAAATAAAAAGAGCCCTAGTGCTTCTTTTTCTGTTATGTTTGTATTATTAAAACACCTTTTTTTCACGATCTCATTAGACTTTCTTTGTATTCCACTTGTCTAAGGTAAGAGTATTGCCATTTACTTGTAGTGACCTGCAGGTTATATAATAGCTTTTTACGCACCTTTGTGGTTAGCTTATATCTCAAATAGAAAAAAAACAAAATCATCAGGGTTGATGTTTAACCAAGATATATACAGTCTCTTTTTGTCATTCCTTCTGCAGGCATTTAAGAGGATAACCTTTGCCTTGAACTGATGGTTAATCGGAAACTAATCTGAGGCAAGCTGTTGTTTGAACTAAATTATACCACAATACATTATACAGCTTCCATTGAATTTTATATGAAACACATAATTTTGCCAAAGGCTGTGATTTGACCAATTTTGATAGCCTGACAATCTAAAGTTGTGGATTTTGTTGTACTCGCTTTTTTATTTTAATTTAAATTGAAACTTGTGTGTTGCTCAGTGAAGTTATTGTTTAAGTACATTGCACAAATATTTGCTTTTTCATTTCAAAGCTTTACTTTACATAAGTTACCAAGCCTTGAAATCTGGGCCCTTAGGTTTTGACGTACTTTAAATACAGTATGCTTAAGCTTAAAAAAAAAAAAGAAAAAGCTAAAATTAAGGCAAAATAAAATTGTCAGAGCAAGGTCTGATCACTGATAATGATTTAATCGATTATTTGGGAATAAAAATTGTCAAACCAAGATCTCAATTACCAGTACAAATGGGGTCCTTTAAAATATATAAAACAGTTAGGCTTGTCATTGTTCTGTTCTGTACTCTGTACTTTACTCTGTAATGTATTTAATAATGTGCATATTTTATTTTGGTTAAGAACAAAAAAAAAATACCAATGCTTATCTTATGGCTATCAACATTTCTTCTATTTTACCTCAATTTCTGTACAATAAGTTAAGGATGTTTAGGCAGCATTTCATTAATATTGCTGGACATAGGTTTTTTTAAAAATCTAATTCAGCGAGCAAGCCTTTAATTAGGCCTCACAGGAGGAGTGATTGCGAGGAACATATCTTACTGTCACTGATCAATACTAGCAAGCACAAGCAGTTCTAGCAGTCAATTACTTCTATATCTGTGCAGGAAAATGGGGCTGTATTCTTGTTAAGAACCTGCACTCTCTTTAGATCATATCCCTGTTGATTCACCCTATCAGGTTTACCTGATTGCACACAAACAACTTCTTTCTACTGACAATTCCAGCTACAAACTACTTCCCCCCCCTTCCAAAAGTGCAATTCACCAAATCATGCAGCACAGAAGTACTGCTTAAATCCTGTGCAGGAAACACAGCAAATTGTCTCTGAAATATAGTACTGTATTACTGAATTAACACAGCAGTGTTTATTTTAAATTGCTAAAAACAGCTGCCCAAGGGCCATATTCATTTAAGTCATGAAAAAGGAAGTCATGGCTTATATTTGCATAAACATAGATGGAGGAGGCAGGATCACAAATTACTGATGTTAAAAATCAACATGTTTTTTTGCTTACTGTTTTCAAAGTATCAATGGTTCCTTGCATGTGATTGATTATGTCTGTACAGAAGCATAACAATAAAGGACTATTTAGTATCTGGAATTGTCAAGGTGTAATGAATCCCATATTATATTATCTAAACCTTAAATAGTATTATATCTGCACCTTGAAGAATGATGGACCTCTGTAGTAGTGAACATGTACACTTAAGACAGGGTCTGAAGATTTGTAATGGATCTATTCCTAGAAGCTGATGAGTTGTCATTCAAGGGCTGAGATGCCAATTCATTACAAATGTATTATTTTATTTAAACTTCTGCAACATGTATGTTAATATATAAAGAAGAACGTTTGTCTTTGTCTGTTCCTTTATGCATTCGGACCCCACAGGAGCCAATGCAACAAACTTTGCATGGCCTCCTCTTTCATCCAGGGGAAGGTCGAGGGCTATGTTTGGATCCAAAATTTTGATCACTACAGTAGCCATGTATCTCAAATTAAAGAAACCCATAAAACCAAAAAGAAATAAAAAGAACAGAAATTTTTAAAAAATTAAAAATGGTAGAAACCAAAAAAAAAAAAGTTCAAAAAAGGGACCCAAGATCGGTAACTTATAGTAAACCATAAGGCTGCCATTCCCCAATTTGTCGTGCATGAAATATTGAAATACTGAATTTCCCCGGGCAACGTCGGTTACTTCAGCTAGTATTATCTAATCTAGATGGCAGGAAGGACTATGTACGATCCTTAGCTTATCATTGTATTCATAAAAGTATTGTGAATTTACCACTATTTCAACACTTCTTTAAGTGCGAGTCAGAAGTCACAATAAAAGGGAGACACTGTTGTACTTGCAACCATTGTGTAAACCTTTTTTAGTCTGCTAACGTTAAAAAATCCAACAAATGAGATGGGAATCAAATTGAGATCTACTGTGTTCCATTTCTTCTTCTTCTAGTTGTTAGGTGTCTTATACAGGAGGTTCAGCTCTTCCTTTCCTTGAAGTTCCCACAGGGAAAAACTCTCAATTTATTTGATGAATGCAGTTTCCTACTAATTAAGGAGAGGAAATAAGAGGATATCATTGTTACCCCTTTACATTTTCCTGATAGGTCATTAAGAAGCATTCTAAACACATATTCTGATAACAGCTCCTGCTGGCAGATCACAGGAAGATGTTTGCCAAAAGCTCTCCCACAACCTGGTAATGCCAGACTTCAGCTACTACAAGCTTTTCTCTACCCTTGGGATGTAATCTAAATTTGAACATATAGAGCCAGGATATATTTTTGTTCCTAATGTAATGCACAACTGATATACATAATGCCTGTATATAAATATTTATTAAATGTAGCCTATTAATTTGTCAAGATGTACAAAAGTTAAATTAAACAGCATTGTTCTGAAAACATGTGACTATTTCATGTTTCTTTTTGGAATCTCTAATAATAATAAAAAAAAAATCATTATAATTATATTGGCTTGCTTTATAATAGCTCAACTGATGCTAGTACTAAGTACAAGCAATTGTTTTCAACCATATCAATCTCACTGCCTGTTTAACTGTAGGAGGAATAATATAAAAAAAGATATGTTGCATTACTAGGGTTGCCAGTTTGATTGAATGGACTGCTGTCACACATGCAGGTTCAATTTGATGATCCATAGGGTGACCAAATTTCCAAAGCTCAGAACTGCTTTGCTTCAAAAATCTGTGTTCCTTAATATCAAGTGATCCATGGCATCAGACCTGCAGCCATTAGCTACTGAAAAGCTTGATCCACAATGCTTGCAAAAGACATCACAGTCATTGTTTCCTTTCTTATTCAGAAACGGGAATTTGTCATTTCTATAGTAGCGAGTGTATACTTAAATTAATTAAGGAGTACTATCTGTCGTGGTTGCAAACCTGGACCTTTTTAAGGTATTGGGAAAAATGTTGGGGAGAGTTTCTGTCAAACCGGGATATCTGGTCCCCCTAAAGATCTGTTTGAATTTTTACATGTCATCAGGTACAAGTAGCACAAAACACGCAAAATGATACTGTGACAGCGGTGTGTACTGGGTTCTCAGCGGTGGTAATGAAGACGCTACTAGGAATTCTTTTTGGCTCTTAAAAGTGCAGTTTAATATTTGCTCTTTCAGAAAATTGATTTAGCTCCTTTACACTCCCCAGCAACAACAACCCCTTGCAGCGCGCAGGCTGCACTTATATAGGCTCATGGTTAATGCTCATTGGCTGAGGTTACAGTAATTAATTTGCATAATCCCCCACCATTCACACAGAACAGCAATCATGCAGGGGCGACGCACACACACAACAGGCAGCAGAGACATTCACAAGAAATAACAGGCAGCAACAGTAAAAATTAACAGACCTACCCACAGAAACGATAATCCCATTCCCCCCGCAAGTTCAACACAGACCACACAGTCCCAGCCCTCGGTCTCGTTTGACCCGACATTACAATATTGAAATGCATTACACACAAATAGTATCAATACACTATTAAAATCTACCATAGATACGCTTTGCTGAACAACAGTTGGCAATAAAAAATGACAGAAATTAACAGCACTGTTTTATCAAGTCACAGCTGGTAGTTTACAGCTTGGTATGATGTTTCCAAAGATATAGTGCTGGTCTAGGTCCTTTTTAAGCTGGTTCAAGATTAATGATCAATTTAAAGCCCTTTTACTGTAAATTTGCTACGTGTATAAAAATAGGGGTCCATTTATTATTTGATCTATTTCCCAACTCTTGCTGGTCACCAGATCATCATCACTTGTTTGCATTTTGAGCAGTGCACACTGAAGTCAGTGAGCTTGTATGGTACGGTGTGTATTGCCATGACAACATGTTACACTAGGCTTTTGCTGCTGCTTAACCAAAGTCAAAGAAGATATTTTTAAATGTTGTTTTTGACATTAACTGTGTTAGCAAAAGAAATTCCTTTAATAAGAAAAAAGATGGCTTTGTAAAAGCAACCCAGATCATATTTGCGTCATTTTTTTACATTCATTGTGTTTGTGAGCCTGAAAGGGAGAAAGGGGGCAATCTGTAGTCAATGTGAATGAAATTGTGAACATGTAACCAGACAGCCTGCTGACTCTGCTTCCTCCCATAGAAATTGTGATCCCCAAAACAGTCCTGAGTTTTCATTGCAGAGGGAAAAGGGACTGTTCAGTCTTTAATAATGTTTCCTGCAGAATATAATTCAAAGATTGAGGCACAGCACACATAGTACAGGAATCTAGACTAGAATGATTAGACTGTTTGTCCCTGTATCTCACCTGCTGGTTGCCATAAACTGAGTTGCACAGGAGGCAGTATCCATTCATTCATAATTCCGGCATTGTGGATGGGTGTATTATTGTCTTGAAAGTAGCTATTACCATCAGGGTATGTCTAGCATTTTTAGACAGTCTTGATACTCAACAATGCTTATGTAAACTACAGCACTTGTTTGGCCTTCCAGTTTAATCAAGGGACCCGAGGAATACCAGGACAACCAAGGTGATGATAAATCCAATTTGTTAGACAGATCCATAAAGTGTCAAGGCAGTGATTAGTAAATCAAATGATTAACTATTTTAACTAGCTTTAATGTGTTTTTTTTTTCTTTTTCTGAGTTTATGTTGAACATCCCATTCTCTCTAATTGTATTCTTCTCATCCACCTGTACGATAAGTGTTGTCTTTTTATTCTGCTCTTTACAGTTGTTGTGTTTGAACTTGAACTTCCCTGTTTACAATTCAATTATTTTTTTTAATATAGTTTTATCCTGAAACAAAATGAAAAATGTAATTGTAATTGAAAAAATGTAAGCAGAGTTCATCTGCACTCTAGGGACTAAAAAGAAAAAAAAGCCAACAAAAGATAATCTTTGGTTCATTTGGTCTTTGCTTGTGTTTTTAAAGTGTAGAAGACCTTTGCCTACTGGGAGAGACCATTGCCTTGAAAAATGTTTTGTTGGGGGGAAAAAAATTCAATCACATCCACTCAATATCTGTAACTATGCAAAAAAAAAAAAAAAAGTTAAAGCATTCCAGAGAGACATGCTGTATTACCCCCCCCCCCCCACCCACCCCCCCCCCAAAAAAAAAAAAAAAAAAAAACCCGCATACGCACACACACAATATCTATAGGTGCAATCGTGTTCTCACCAATGAACAATGCCAGGGGTTTGCCTTGTTATCCATTTTGAACATATAGAGGCTGGTCCAAAAACGCATGCAAAAAATAAATATTAAAATACAAAGTAAATAACTTCTATACATGCAAGGGTGCAAGAATCAAAACAACATTGTTTTTGTTAAATGTAAATGTCATCGTACAATGCATTCTGTTCTGTCTTCATTTTACCTTTTTTAATACTGTTATAAAACATGAAAGGCAGTTTAATCCCGTCAGATTCTATAGTGCGGCCCCAATCTTCACCCCCACAAAGCTTTTCATACTCATACAGTAGCCCCTCGTTAAACTGGACATGTTTGTCCGACATAAGGAGGTGTCGGGTTTAAAAACAATACAATAAAATTGCACACACATACATTTACAGTTCTCAATGTATTTTAAATATAAATTATTGCGCTGAAATAACACTAATGTGTTTTGGGTAGGCTACACATTACATTATGAAACAATATAAATATGTATAGTAGGCCTATACAGTATACAGTACAGTAGTAAAATCAAATGAATACCTAGTGCACTTTTTTGGTACTTTAGCCTACCGGTAACACAAAATAAATCATGCTGCTGCATTGAACACATTGGTGTACAATGCAAATAAATATTATTTTAAATTGAAACGAAATGATTTCAGGGTTGTTTTTTTATTTTATTTTATTGTAAATATTATTTTTAACTTGGTCTACTCAGTAGCCTAGACAATTAGCACACAATAGATCATGGTCCTATACAGATGCTCAGAATGAGCTGGAGGGGTTAGTGGCACATGTGTGCAGTCTATTGCTTCCAACACACTGGGGAAACCAGAAATGTCATAGAAATTTGTTTTCAAGTCTTGTAAGTACACCCTGACTTTAGTGAAAATTAGGTACTTGGGTGTTCACCTCAAAAATGCATTGAGCACAACTGGCAACGCATGAGAGGAAGTGGACAGGGAAATGCCAGAAACAATTGCGACTGTTTAAAACATGCTTTCAAAAGTTCTTAACAAATTGATGCAATTGTAAGTGTCGCAACTGTTGGCAGCTTTAGTACATCTCATTATAATATCTGAGGACCCTCATTTGCACTATCTCCGCCCCCTTTGCAAATTTATGCAGGAACGCCCATAATAACATATTCATCTAAGGTTGAAACGTAAAGAAAAACTGCTGCCGCAAAGCATTCCTTAAAAAGTCACTAACAGCATTGTTTATGTTTAGTAAATTTCACCCTTGACTTCCGACTCGTTTGCAACTGGTTTGCAACTATTGCGTCAGGCGCAACACTTTAGTACATCTACCCCTTAGTTTTTAAAACAAATGTGAAGCTCACATTAAGAAGTAACAACAAAAATTCAGGATTTTGATAGGTTGTTATTAAACTATAGTGGTACCAAACATGGGTATTATTTCTGCATACAAAACTCAATTAGCCAATAATACATAGTATAAAAATGACAAAGGGATAAAGAAAGTTTTAAGGGAGACCTCTTATGACTGATTAAATTCAAGGTGAGCAAGTCAAGTGGCTATGGACAAAAGTATTGAAAATGCTGCACAGTAAATTGATTTCTGATAATGTTTGTGCAAAAGAGCAATGAATTTTCAGTAACACATGCTACCGACATGTTGATGGTCATTTATTATAGGACACATTTAGCTGATTTGTGTCATCAAGGCGAACAAGCCAGACTTAATTTAATTAACCTTAATCACATTCATTAAAAAAGCAGCCTTATTTATGAACAGCACGAAGGCCTTATGCCTTGCACTTGGATTATTATCAGGCTCAAAATGGTTTTCCTGTTGGAAATAAAACAATATCTCAAAAAAATACACAATTGAGCACAATTGGCAGTCCTGGAATGAATCCCAGGATTGAATGGCACAGTGTGTTCAAGTCCTGATTGCAGTGCAATCTCTCTTTCTTGCTCGCTTGCAGAGCTGTGTGGTGAATCCCTGCCTGACTGTAGAAAGTGCCACTATCTCTTACTTTTTATTAATATTAAACTCACCAGACCCAAAACACACACAATGTATTGTGGTGGAAAAAGGCATTACCCCAGCTCTGAAAATCCTATTTATGTATGTAAACAAATAGGCTACAGTCCCTCTACAAATGCATGTAGCTGTATCTGTAAACATTTCTACCTTTGCTAGTTTTTAGTCAGATGCATTTTATAAGAAATATACATTCATAGCAGCTTTTCTCTGTGAATATCTTGCATGCACTAATCTATTTGAGCACCTTAACTCATTATACAGTATATTACTGCCTAAACACCATGCATCTTCTGTAACTTCCCGTGGGGGAAGGCCAGTCTACTTGTCAGCCAAGCTGCTTCAGCCAATACCTCAGCAACGAAAGTGGATAGAACAAGTTCTCCAGGGGAGAATATAATTTAGGATAAAGTTAGCACCATGCTTCCACAGCATAGTCCAGTTTTTGGCTGATTGGTACCAAATAGAGGTACCAAATGAATCAATTATTTTATAAAAGCTTATTATCTGTACTTTCCAAATATGTATGCTGGTCATCTATACTTTGTAGCCTTTTGGTAGCAGTTTGCTTCAAAACAGAAGCACTATCAAACAATAAACAATATAGGTTTTTGGTGGATGTGTGGAGTTGACAACTCATACGTGAATCCAACTATCTCATAAAATACACATCAAATCATTATTAATTATACACCACTCTTCAAGCTCAAAGGCCTGTGCCCACTGGCTCAATAATCAAACTACTACAGTGATGGAATATCATTATTTTTTTCAGTTTTTAACCTTTAAGTGTTAATGGTTGTGCAACATGAAACACCCACATTTTTGGAATGAATGAGTACCATAGTTATTATATAATTATGCAAGTGATAGCATCCCTCTACACTTTTGACATTTGTCAAGTTAAGAACCAACATTTGTTGGGTAAATAAATCTGCATGTAAGCAACAAAAATGCATGAACACTGATTGATATACATTGATAAACGTAACAGAACAGTTTTAACAGACAAAGTATATGAGTCCCTGCATTTTAGGACCACCCTATTTCAAGACTTCATATTTTAATTGTCTGTTAGGAAACCATGTTACATTAATATGCATTCACTACAAATGTATTTTACCACGACATTTGTAAGTCAATTTTTCATTTGCGGGGTTGGTTTTCAGTCAGATTCATCTTCACTATCCTCGTCATCAAGTATATCCTGCGTTGAATCATCTTCATCCGTCAGGTTGGTGCAGTCCTGAAGCCTGCACTCTCTGTGCACTTTAGTCCATTAAACAGGCACTGACAGCGGTGGCATGGACAGGTACGAGGGCATTTACATAATATGCATTCCAAGATGACCTGAGGTGCAGGAGAGCCAGTCATCCATTTAATATCAAGCTTGCCATCCTCTCCTGCTGTCCATCCATGCTTGTTCTGGGGAGCTGGCACATCTGGAGCTGCTACCAGACTATGTCTCCATATGGCACTTTGGTAGTTGGCTCTCAAAGCATGTTGGTAAAGACTATCTTCACATAGAGGCAGCTGTCCTGATTCCACTGTCCTTTTCTTTGCACGCCACAACTGGAAGCAGAGTTCATTCACGTTGGCAGATAGGAGTACGAGCAGCATACAATCTACATGTAAATTCCTGGAGGACTGCAAAGAGGTCATGTGGCAAGTTCCACTGCTCTCCCAATGCGTGATTCGTAATACACATACAGGTGCACACTTCAAAAATGTGAAAACTGATACAGCTACTCATTTGGAATGTCCAGCATGCATTTCTAGCATTGGTTTACCATCCTTGTTCACTGGTATGAAGGTCATTTGGTACCACTTTTTGGAACCACCTCACCTACCCTGTCTGGCCCATGGACTAGTGTTGTGGAATCAAACAGAACAATTTAAGACAATGTTGCATATGATTTTGTAGTAGAACTCTGAAAGTGGTATTCTACTGTATATGTCATTATGGCCATAACACATCCAAGTAATAAACCCTGCTGGTAGATAGTAAAAGCTGCCACAAAGTATTGATACAGTAGGTTGTGCAACAGTGGTGTGCATGTCTACTTGATGTATGTGTGTTAAAGGGATGTAACCTGTAGCACTCTAAAAATGTGAATCACTCTTGACTCATTCCATCCCTTTTTAATTAAATTTCTCCTGTAGTTATAAAGTAGCAGCACTGCTGAATGTATCCCTCGTTAATTCTGAATAGCATGTGCACTGTTTAATTTCTGCAAGGCTCTCCTGGGTGACAGACAGTCCTGTTTCACAGATGCCTTACCTCTGCAGCTTGACTTGAGAAGCAGACTCTCCAGAGCCCCATCATCCATCACATTCCTTGTCTATTAAATGAAAAATTGTTCTTACTGAAAGGGCCTCCACTCTTGATTAAATGTGTGATGTGCATGTTTCAGCAGTTCATAACTGTGCAAAGCGAACTCCAGTAACTGTACCCTAGTTTTCCTGTCTCCCTTGAATAAAATAACATGCCAGCTTTGGTCAGCTGCAGTGTTACTATGCACTGTGTGTCGCTGCTTATTCAAATGTATAAGAGGCATTATTATTCTTTTTACTGCATCCTTGTTCATCAGATGCTTGATTTTAATGAAGGGGCAACAAGAGTCAGTGATGAGTCATGTGACCTTTACTAAAAGCCAGAGTTTACAAAATTAATTCCAATATATTATTTCTATTTGGCAGATGCAATTTTACTTTTTTTTTAAATGTTCTTTTAATAGAAATAGGTAAAGCATAAACATACTTAAGCTGCTGTTTAATGCTTTTGGAACAAGGCAGTTCCATTTGGCCTTCACACAATTTAATGCTAGGTCTCCAACTCATACGGTCACAAGGTTGTCACTTTACAGTTCATATTCTATATATATAAAGCAAGGAATTGTATTTGGGTTTGTTTTAACTCATGGTTCTAGCCAATTACCAATCACAGGAAGATATTGGAAAGTATACGAGAGCATCATGTTGGTTGTTGATGTATTTAGATTCTGACTACATTACATTTTCTTCCCAGCCATAACTTAAAAAAAAAAAAAAAAAAACACTTATGTGAATCAAGTCAATTACCCTGACTAAGGTCCGGACCAAATCAAAATTTTGACAACCCGCTAATCATATCTTATTTCTTATACTCATAAAAAGAAAACGCTATTAAAAATAGTTTTGTTACGTGCGATTAGAGGGTTGTCAAAGTTTTGATTTGGTCCCAGCCTAAGGGCCGGACCAAATCAAACCCTGATCGCTCTTGCAAAAGAGTGTTTATGCGATAATATTGCTACTTTCCATATCACATTTTCTTTATCAAGAAACCACAACTAGCCCATTTCCAATCCGCGAAATGGGCGGAGAGAAGTTTCGCAGAAGTAAGTGGGACCTCTGAAAGCAACATGAAAACAGCTGTTGACCAATCCCCAGACAGTATTTGTGACATTTTGAAGGGGTGGAAACAAGGCGGTAACATGAGAAAAGGCAGGCGAAGACAGCCAGAGCAGAAAAAAAGTCTGGTTTGCACTACGTTTCACTTGAACATCAGTGAATGAATGCTTTACATACAACTATGACTAGTAGTAATAATACTAAAAAATATGTTTAATAATAATAACAAGTATCTGCTTTTATTTTTATTGTGTAAAATATTGAAAAATACAGACGCAAGTTTGAAAGAAAACACACACACACACACACACTTGGCAATTACCTCATTTCCACGACGTCTGCAGCACCGTGCTACATTTTTCTGTAACTGCTATGAAAGTGTGCCACATTGTTTTCATGATTTTTGTAAAAATCCATACCGTGCCCTGGCTTGTGTCAGCACCATGCAATGCCAGCATCCTCATACCCGACTTCCCTTCCTGGTCTAAACACCATTGCCAGTGACACCGTCACAGTGGTATAGAACCCGAACAGACTCATCAAGTTAAATACCTTGGAGTTGTAATTATCAAATAGCTGTCAGCAACCAGACATTGCAGGGAAGGAATCAAAAAAGGCAAACAGAACACTTGGGTATGTAGCCAAAAGTGTAGAATACGTTTTAGTCTTGATAGTACCAAATTGACATTCTGGCCCTGGAGTGAGTCCAACGAAGATTAAACCCAGGGCTTAAAGGAATGAGCTCTGAAGATAAATATAATTGAATCTATTTAGCTTCGAATAAAAAACAACAGGGGAGGGGGGTTGCTTGAAGTCTTTAAAATTGTAAAAGTAGTTGACAAAGTTCACCCTAACCAATACCCAAAAAACGCAGCACAGAAACCAGGACCAGAGGACAAAGTTGACTCAGGACAGAGGGAAGGAGACACTTCTTCACACAGAGAGTGATGAGGGTATGGAATAGGTTATCTAGTCATGTTGTTATTGCTGAATCACTTGGATCCTTTAAGACCCAACTTGATAGCATTTTTAGACCAATCAGCTGCTAGGAAACGAATGAGCATAGCTGGTCTGAAATGCCTCCCCTAGCTCGTAAATGTTCTTATATTCTTCTGTTACAATTTGCAAGCCACATCAAATTTTAGCGCTAAACAGAATGCTTTTTTTTTTTTTTTTGTCGATCAACACATTTAACCTACATACTGCAGAGAAAATAAAATAAATATTTACTTGAATTTAGGATTTTCATTTTTGTGGCAGAGAGTATTGTTTATGTTTTTTCATTTTAATAAAAAAAAGTCTTCATGAAACTATAGCATGTGTAAAGGTTTTGTGGTGTATATTAAAAACATATGAAGTGATCCTGAGCCACATTTGAAGGACAGAAACAAAATATCGCCCCCAGCATGTATAGTACATATTTTCCCTTGACTTTAGCTATCAGGTAGACAGTAGCCAACTTTGGAACATTTTTCAATTGTTATTTAGATTGTTTAATGCAGTATTCTAAGCATTCTAAACATTATTGATACCATCAAAGTATAACAGATGTGTTTTTATGAAGAAAAAACAATTATATATATATATATATATATATATATATATATATATATATATATATATATATATATATATATATATATTGTTAGCCCTGTAGGAGAGCGCAGCCAGCTTGTGCACATGGAAAGTCTGTCATTATCTTTCATCTGGGTTCCTTCTCCTGGGAGTGCATCCAACCTAAATGCTTTTTCAAAGAAGATATATATTCTGCTACATGTGCCTTTCTATGGTGTCCAAACTAAAGTCTTCTCCTGTCGACTGTACACTAGATACAAACATCTGATAGCTGATTTATGTTTTGCTATTAAAACTTTGAATGCTAATATCCAAACTATTTTGTTAGTTACAATGTACAGTTACAACAGAACATGCAACAGTGGGAATCAATGTGTGAATCGCAGCTAAGTATCTGAAGACAAGCACAATACCTGCTTGCCTATAATTGCACATTCAGCAATACTATACAACTGCATCTTTCTTGTGGCACACCTGATGTAGGGTATATTTACATGGTTTGTGCTGGATTTGTTTTATTTCTGAATAATAAATCATTGGCTGTCTGTACGCTGATTGGCTGAAATGACCTTAGGTGTTGTATAAATACTAATTGGTTAAAGACATATTTGATTGTATTCAAATATGGATTTCTTCATTCAGTCTCAATGAAGTTCATTAGAAGATGTCACAAATCATTATGTCCACTTTGATTACAATAGCCTGGGGGGGGGGGGGGGGGGGGGGATCAGTTTGTCTGAAATGTTCCAAACTGAAATGTTCCAAACTGCATAATTTCCCTATAATGTTGAATTTATGAAGTGCTCCCCATTCAGCAACAAATTATTATTATTATTATTATTATTATTTATTTCTTAGCAGATGCCCTTATCCAGGGCGACTTACAATCGCAAGCAAATACAAATACATTCAAGTGTTACAATATAAGTCATACAATAAGAACAAGAAATACAATAATTCTCAAGTGTGACAAACCACAATTCAATAATACAGCAGATAATAGTGAAAGTTACATCAGGATATGATTAAATAGTGATAGTTACATCAGGATATGATTAAGTACAAAATACTACAGATTAAACACTTGGCAGATTACAATATTCTGAGGTACAGGATTAAATGCAGTAAAATAGGGGGCGGATAAGAGCAAAATAGAGCATATTTAAATGAAGGGTGATAGTGTCCCAGGATACAGCAGAGGAGTTCTACAGGTGCTGTTTGAAGAGGTGAGTCTTAAGGAGGCGCCGGAATGTGGTCAGGGACTGGGCAGTCCTGACATCTAATGCCTGCCACATCCATTTGTCAGCCAAATGCCAGCCCCCTATGCTACCCTTGAACTTCTGTATTGCACCAGAGGCTGTTACCATGGTATCCTGCAGCGTCTCTGTGTTTGGCTGGCCCTTGCTTCTTGCTCAGTAGTGGGGGTTGGGTAGGGATTGGCTGTACTGCTTACTGCTCACTCCAGCCCCTGTCAACAAGTGCCACCATTGCATGGAAAGAAAGGGTTTTCCTGACAGATCCACTTTATAAACACTTTCCTATTTAGATTTACATTTCAATAAGAAAAAAAATACAAGTATGTATGGTTCTACAAGATCATAAAGAACTTCAGTTGTCAAACTGGATTCTAAATTGCCCCATAGGATTCCTTAAAAAAAACATACAGGACAAATCATATCCTCATAATCCAACAGTTTCTCTTTAAGGATTTCCAGGCAATATATTTAACAAGAGGGCAGATTAAATACATACACAAATTATATATATATATATATATATATATATATATATATATATATATATATATATATATATATATTATAGCATACATATTGGACATTCTTTACATATTGTCAATTTATTTAACTTTCTTTAGGTTCTTTAACTATTAATATTTTGTAAAGAACTACTACAATACAAATGTTTGTGTGCCCTTCTGTGGCAGGGCTGAGACCTGCCATGGTAAAATATGGTTTGGTGGGATATGTTTGATTTTTAAATACAAATGTTTAATTTTGTAAATTAAAATATATGCTAGATATAGCAGGGCTGGATGGTTAGACTTCCCTCATTACCTAATTGAAACTTAATGAGCTTGGCCACCTTTTATTTCTTAGCTGTTTTTTTTTAACTGTGTTTTGTTTTGTATTTTGTAATTATGTACACCTGTGTGTGTTTTCCCTAGTGGCTACCACGTACCACTGCAACTGCCTGCAATATTTGTAATTGTTAATAAAACCTGGACGCCTGTGCAGCGTTTCAACGTCAAACACTCTGTGTCTCTATCGTCTCTCAGCGGATACCCATATAGTAACAGGACACCCGTTACACCTTCTAACCAGGGAGACATGCATCATGACATAAGTAACAAATACATTTGCATTTATTGATTCATACCCTAATTGTCCGTGGTCATCTCTGTCTTAGAGAGCACTTCGGCTAAGAGACTACTGTATTTATATGAAAAAATACTGTATTTATAATATTTTTAACATGATACATTTAGTGAGATCATTTGATTTGTGAGATTGTATATTTAGGATTTAGAAATCAATCCCTTTTGTCATGTACGTAACACAGACACTACTTAAATTTGTCATCCATTTGCTAACAAGTTAATCTGTGACACAGCAGACACAGATGATCTTGCCCCCAAGAGCCGTTGAGCTTGGCTTACGTGCTGAGTGTACTGCAACAACAAAGTAATGTAATAGAAGGCTGCTAGCTCAGTTGTGTGAAATTTGGTTGGGTAAGTATTCCCGTTGGGCTTTCTTCTGACTGAGCCAAGAGAAAGAGTTACTGTTGTCAGTTCCATGTCTGTTGTGGAAAAGAAAAAACAAGGGAATCAACCAACTTCTTTGTTAAGTGTAAGTCAGATACTTTCAACTTGTAAGTAAAGAGATTTATTTTCTTAGGTTTCCAAGATTTCTTTACATACACCTTTCTAAAAATTATTTTTGGAGGATATTAAATGAATGATGTTGTACTGAAATACTATGTAATTAGTGATGTTGTACTGAAATGCTATGTAATTCACGTCACTTGTATAATGCACACGTTCCACTCTAGCAAAAAATGTACAGCTATGACCAAAAGTTTTGCGTCACCCTATATAATGAACTAATTTTGCTTCTTAAAGTCGAATGAATCCTGCTGAATAATGTTATGTTAACATATTGAATTACATACCGCGTTTTACGTTTTCCATATACATAACGAAAAACTGACACAAATGGAAAAATGTAACATTTTGAAATCTAACATGAAATATTGTACTGCTATTATGGCTTCCGGTAGGCTTTCGGGATGCCATTTTGTTGTTTCTTTGATTACATGATGTTAATAAAATATAAGAATTATGTTCATATCTTTTCATTTTTTTTAATTCTGTCTCTATCCTAAAATTATACGTGATACAAAACTTTTGCCCATAGCTGTATATAGAAATACTACCACGGCAATATACAGCGCACCCATAAATAACACAGAAAGGCCCACTTGCCCACCCAAGGGGCTGGCGTGTACTAAAATATATCATCGACAGCGTTTAGATCTACCAATTTGGAGACATTGAAAAGACATTTTGCAGACATGAATGAAAAATGGTTAAAATTCAAAAAGTTCTTTATTATTAATAAATCAGAGAAAAGGATAAAAACACAAGTATTGACCTTCTTTCTCCAGAGAGTTTGACATTGCTGCAGGCTTCCAGATGCTTCATAGTTATTAGTAGAATAAAGCCCCTCTCTTGTATCCATGCTTGCCCTTTTAGTTCCCCTTTGCCTGTCTGGTCTGGTTTAGCCTTGACTAGAAGCCAAAAAGAAAGTGGCCGCTAGAAAGCCTGCAGCCACTCGGCCCCCAGTCGCTGTTTATTCTTCTATGCCTTGGGGCATGTCTCAGTGGGGAAGAGGGTCTACAGAACAGACATAAAAAAGACCAATATGTGTCACAGCTAGTCTTTTGTTTATTCCTGAATCGTGAAGGCCAAATTAAGGAGACCAAATCACAGAAGGACGCTAAGCTCCATTAAGCAAGTCCAGATACTAAGATAGCAAATCAAATAGAAGCCTAAGAATAGGGTGTATTATTTTCATATCACGTATATTATGGGGGAAAAAAACAACAAAAAAAACATTGAAAGGATGGAGAATTAGAATAAGCACATCAGACTACAGTATATTTAATCATCCCCTATACCCTTAAGGTTCACAGCTTTGCACATCATAATAGACAACAAAGACAATAATCTGAAAGCATACCAGGATCAGCTTTACTTTTGATAGATCTGACATTTCGCCTTTGGGTTACAAACAGGAATATTTGCTGCTGGAATTTATAAAGGGCAATACCTATTGAACAGTGCTAGCTCCCTTAATTATAGCTATTCAAAAAGGTTACTAAATTAGTCATCCTATGCAACTGGAAACCACTTTGAAATACATTATTTTTATTTCACCCTAGAACTTTAAAGTCATTTTAGCTAACAAAATAATTCCATAAATATTCTCAGACATGTCAACCTAAACTTTAGTGTCACTTCTTATCTACAAACATTAAATATATCAACAAACAAAGGGTATTTAATTATCAGTGTTCATTGCTGACAAAATTGTCCACACAATATACAGTGCAGCTGTTGTGCAGTACAGTCACGATATAGGTCCCAAATGTGCGGTACATTTGGTTAAAGGCCTCATGTATACTTTTTGCACATCTAATTGTGGAGAAAGATGCTGTAGCTGTCTACACTGTGGCAGTCAACATTGTAGATCCCTGTTCAGCTGCACTGCCCCATTGATTATTGATCATCTGTCCCAAAATTTCCTGAGCTTCGATTACATATTGGTAAATCGATGCGTCAAATAAGAGCCAAGTTTGAAGTCTCCCATTTATTATGTCTTTTTATAAAATGGCTTGGATAAATTATACACAGTGATTGGCTGAACAAGATCACATGACTGTGCAGTAAGAATTGTCTTTTGCATGCCTAGGGGCGAATCACCTCTGAAGATCAAGGCGCGGCTGGCAGTTAAGGACATCAGGCCACAAAGATATTCAGCATTTTTATATTACTTCTACAGTCAAACACTAACAGAAATTAAATAGAATTGTAAAAAAATGTCAATGATAATCAATTTCTATGGGTGGATGTTTTTTTAAATCTCAAAATCTCGATCTCTTCAGCCACGACGATAGTTCCTGTAAAGCCCCAGGGTTAGGTACCAAATTCCACCGGACTGCAGGATCTGAAATCGGGGTAGAGATTGGTTGTGTCTTAACAATGAAGAGCGTATGACCAAAAAAAAAACCTAGGTTTATATTTTCAAGAATATGGTATAAAAAGTGAAATACATTATGCTAATTGTAGACATCAGTGTGTATTGAAATGCACTGAGCAGTTCTGTTCAGTTCAGTTCTGTCTCACCGAGTGTCTGGGAGACTCTGGAGAAGTTAAACTAGTCTTGAGAAGAGACACAGACAGCGGATTTGGAGGAATACAAAATAAAGGTGCAGAACGCGATTATTGGACTAGGGAAACAGTAAATTCAAACGTCAACTTTACTTACCAAAGTGTATAAAATATGTAAGAAACCAGGTATATTTTTAGTTTTTCAAACTTCACTTTAAAAAAAATAATGTTCAATATCTAAAATAATATATAAAACAATAATAATATACTAAGCAGTAATAATATTTCCATCAAATTTGTAGCTTCTAAAGACCCGGTATAGAACTATTTTACACTGGCAGAAGGATATGTTAATAAAACTTAATTTCAAGTTTTAAATATTATTGATTCATTTTTTATAAATAAATATAAGCCATGTTGTGAGTGCAATAACCCACTCCAGGGGGAGGAGGGCTTAGGCTGTCCAGGGTGTCCTCTGCTCACCGCGCACCAGTGACCCCTGTAGTCTGGCCGGGCACCTGCGGGCTTGCCTGTAAGCTGCCCAGAGCTGCGATGTCCTCCAACGTTGTAGCTCTGAGGTGGCTTCATGGTAGGTCTGCAGTGTGGCACACGCTTCGGAGGACGGCATGTGTTCGTCTTCGCCGCTCTCGAGTCAGCACGGAGGTGGTAGTGGTGAGCTGAGCCTAAAAATAATTGGCCATTCTAAATTGGGAGAAAATGATGAAAAAACAATTGCCAACTACTTAAATAAATAAATAAATATTTAATTTACATTTTCCGGATTCAAAAGTTAAAGCTACATAATGATTTTATTGCACACAAAGATTTTTTTGGGAGGCAGTTTTTGGATTTCATGTTGATGGTAAATACTTTTGACATAAAATGTTAACATTAGTGTTAGTTCACAAGTATATTTCAGTAGATACATAAATAATAATAATGAGTATGCATGTGTGAGCACATGCATACTCTTTTCAGTTGTAAACTGAACTCAAGCCCTTCAGATTAATCAAAACATTTTCTTTTTTGGATGTAAATTGTGTCTTGCTTTTATCTATTATGCACAGATGTGTCATGTCACGTATCGTCAAGTACCTGTAATCAGTCTATGGAGTGGATTTTTCTGTATTTCTTTTAAAATAATCTTTGATAAAATGCTATCAATTTGATCAATATTTTCCCCAATACAGTAGTTATTACAGCATGCATTATAATCTCAAAAGTAATTTATTTTGTGCTTTAAAAACACACTTGCATTTGTTTTTTCAAATGGTCAATTTCTTTGTATTTGCAACTACTTGACTTGCACACAATACATCTTTGTATGGTACCAGTGAAGTTTCTGATTCAATTGCAATTTGTAGCATCTGCAATCACCTCGAAGGAGATAGTTGACACTACTGTGTCAAGCAGACTGTCGGGGATCCCGTGGTATGATTTTTTCATAAAACAAAACGCTCACACAAAGGGGCATTTCTTTACTGCTGGGTCAAAAGCAGCCAGTAGCACTACAGAGCTTAAAAGGACAAGGAAAATGAAAATTTGCTACATGCAAATGTGGAGCAGTGCCCGAGACAGATATTTGAGACAACCATCAAAAAGAAAAGCTGGATATTTTAATACCTTACTATTTTGTTTAAATACTTAACACAAAAGTGTAAGTGGACATAATTGCATGACAATTGTATTGCCTCACCGTATCTACAAGACAACTCAGGAACCCTTTTTATGGAACCCTAGTGAGAATAATGTATCATGTTTCTGTGAATATTGTAGCGTATAGAAGCAGTAGAAGAGATGAGACTAGACAAGGTAGCTTCGGTCCGGAACAGCAATTTTTTATTCAGTTGACAGCTGTACACAACATTCATGGCGAGCTTCCCCACATTCTGCCCCGAGGAACTCGCAGGCTCCCTTTAAATAGCCCATAGCCCGCCAACATTACAACATGGTATCACAATTTCTTGCCCCTGGACCCCCGTCTTTAATCCCTTGAATCCCATGACAACAGATCATCGCCGGTGCACCAATGGTGTTCTATGGGGGCCTGTCCGTGGCAACCTCTACAGATGCGCACCACCCAGGAGCGATTGCATGCAGCCACCTTGCACCACCTCTCTGCATCATGCACGCAGGAGCTCAATGTCCTGCAGGACGCTTATTGCTGTTTGTGAGATGTAACCACAATGGTACAGCCCCAGCATCTTGGACTGCACACACCATTACAATATTAAAATAAATTTCTACAATGGAGGCTATGTCTGACTTGAGGAATAGACTGCATATCAAAACAGTGTGCAATACTATGTTTTTTTTATCACTGCTTGGCACTCCTGCTTATTAGTGAAATCTGGAACCATGCGTGCCAACCAGTGCATGAGTCATAAGGCAAAAACCAAGAATGGTGCATATGAACCCCTTTGGAGTCTATTCTGAGTCAGTAAGTAAAGCCTGTTACACACTGCCCGATGCAGTCAATTGCAACAAGATCTTTCAGTCGCATCAGGCATTGTATTATGCTTTGCGCTGTGACTGTACAGGATCAGCCGATCTATTTAATTCGGCTCGCTGAAACATGTTTAATATGTTGCGATTCCCTCGCATTGTCTAGTGCGTTAGGCGACAATCGCATCGGTCAGTGTGTATAAGGCTAAAGTCAATTTACTTTTATATGTATTTTACATTGGTCTTTTGTGTATATCCTTTTTTATCATATTTAATTTATTTAGACCTTTTATGACATGTAATCTAAAAGCAATTGACAGTAAAACTATTTTTATGTTTTCATTGTATAACATTAAATCAACAAGTCAGTTAAATAAATTTAAATAATACAATATTGTAGATGACATTTAAAAGAGAAATTCTTTCTGTGTCAAGAAAAAACATCATATGAAGACTGCAATAAGTGTTTAGCACTTATTTAATTCCGTCATGCTGTATGTAAAGCGCTGTATGAGTGAGTGTATGGATATGCAAATGTATTTAATAAAATATCCATTGATATGTAAAAAAGAAAAAAATCGCAACAATGGTCATACTTTCTGTGGCTGCCAGTAACACTGTTTGTGTTTGTATACTTCTTAATCACTAAATATGGAAGTCAATCAACACCATTTGTGCTGCTTATGAGCTAAAAATCTATCTAATAAAAGAGAACTAAAACCACGTCATAAACACTGAATAGCCCATCATGACAATGGTTAACATTATTTATTTTCTCTTTACACTAAAAAGAAAAATAGCCTGACTTTTTAAATTAGAATGGTGTTATCCTTGAAGAAAACATAATATTGTTTTTGTATTCACAACTATTAAACAGACTAGTTGTACTTCTTTTGAAACACTCTTTGCCTACTCCTACCCATCAATGAGAACCCTTGGTGGTTGCTAGGTTACAGTTAATCATAACGGCCTTCTACAAAACAAAGCAAATTATAATAATTTGCATTTATAAAATATTCGTGCTGTCATTGCTGGCATACCCCTACTATTTGCACTAATATCACTTATTAGATCAATATTGTTCCTAATAGGTTTTTTATTCAAAAACTATTCTGAATATGCCATTTCTTTTGTTATTAATCTGAAATACAGTAGACATTAGTTCAACAAAGATGTTTATTAAATGTGGAGTATGAACATCATCCATGTATACAAAACTGCCGCTGATGTCCGTTTTCATTAGGAAATCGGCCAGGTTTCAGTCATACGCTGGGAGGCCAAACAGTTCCGGTTTAAAGTCCTCCATCGTTTTTAGAACCAATGTTGCTTTTTTTGTGAGCTCTGGATTAAGATTTTCATCAGGGATCATTACAACCTGCATTCCTGCAGCCAGACCAGCAAGCACGCCATTTGGAGCATCTTCAAAAACAAGGCACTAATAAACAAAGGAGAATGAGTTAGCATTGTCATCAGTTGAGCAACTATCTCAAGAGAAAGCTAAACTGACCATAAAAAATGGGGTAAAATCAATTGGCGACTACTAAATTAAAAAAAAAATATATATATATATATATATATATATATATATATATATATATATATATATATATATATATATATATATATATATATATTTATATATATATTTATTTACCAATAAAAAACAGATACCAGAATATTTTCCAACTAGAATGTTAAGAACACAGAATGACTAACATTTCCCTCAGTATTTTTGACAAGCAGTTGTTGAACATGAAATTAAAAATGTCAATTTGCAAAGTGTGTGTATTGTTTACATAGGACAGATAGTATTATTGAATAAAAACAAATAAATGTAACCACTAAAAAAAAAAAAAAAAAAAATCTGTACTTGTTAAGTAGCTTCCCTGTAACACAAAAATGTCAGTCAACTAAAAAAAGGAAATTATTCTTTGTAATATTAAGCTTGCTCAGTAATTAATAGCTCTGCAATGATTTCCAAGTCTTACAAAAGAAAGGTATTTTCTTCTGTCATCCCATTATGTCAATGCTAAATCATTTCATAGTCAAGTCTTAATAATCAGTTTCAAGTGGACAATAAAAGGTTGTCCAACTTTCTGTTTCTCCTTCTATTAAGCCTTCAACCCGTCTCAATCCTGAAGTCTTTATTACAGGTTTCTCTTGGACTTGCATTGTGGAAACAACATTCTGTTGAGCTGTGTAGACAGCACAATGCTTCTGACACTTATGTTTGGAACAATTGCTGTCAGAAAGCAAGAAAAGCTCTGCCTTTGGGTTTTCTGGTTGACAATATATCTAGATTGTGGCATACATCCATGGTATCTAAAGTCCTCAATGAGATTTTAAAGCGCCAAAAGCACATCTCAGATACGCTTTCACTTTTTATTTATAAAGTAGCCACAAAATGGCATTATCAGGGCTTTTCAGAAACCTTAAATGCACAAAGAAAATGTACTTGACTAGCTCGCCATGAAATACCTAATTGACTTTTATGATGTCATTAAGCTTGTTGAATAAGGAAGGAAATATGCAAAAGTGAAAAGCCTATCTAATTCCCTTGAACTAGAAGCAATTAAAACTCGTAATTACCAAAGAAGCCAGGCAAATGACCCATAATTATTGTGGGTTTTATTGTAACAGAAAATAAATGCATGAAGCATACAGACTTCAGATATTGACACCTACTTTAGAAGCAGAGCAGCACTCAGGAGATGATAAAAGTCATATCCTAGATGAGCTTTATAATTAGTTTGCTAAAAAGAGACAAGACCAATCTTAAAAAAATCCACCCTTGGGTTTTCAGGTATTTTATAGAAGAAAAATGTTTTCTTCATCTAAACAGTGCCCTTTATCATGCATTGTATCATTTTAAAATCTTCCACATACAGTACAAGAGTAAACATTTTGATTATAATGCTTATAATGTTACCGTCTTTATCTCTGTGATTTTAACTTGACATGACACAGACAGCTATGTTAAAAACTGGTCCACCATGGGCTAGAAGATTGCTTCAAATGGCAGATTGTTATTCTATACCCTGCAAGAATGTGACTAATGCTCAAACATTGCTTTACAGAACATACAAATATCAATATGGCAATGACTGCTGTACAATAAACAATAAGTCAACATTGTGTTCTGTATAAAATGGTTAAATCATCCTACTAAAGAAGCAAATGAGAAATTGAAATCCGTTAAATTGCATTATTAATTCTAATGAAGTGTGCTTTAAAACTGCTTTGTCCCAAATATAATTTCTGGGTGAATGTTTACAACATTCTTCCATAGTTAATCATTTTGTGTACTTTCTCATACATAATCCAGAATTTCCTAAGGTGATTTCAGCAACAGGCACACAAACCACCTCCATCTTTGAAGCCTCCTTGCTAATCTGTCTCTGCTGTTACATATTCTAACCCCAGCATATGAGATGAAGTTAAAAGCTCTATAATTGCTTATGAAAACTAGCATGGCTGTGTTGTGCAGTGGTTAAGATGCTCACTTGGAGAAAGCGTGGTTGTCGGTTTGCACCCAGTCTCACAATCTCAATGGTAGATCAAGGAGGCAAAACTAAAATGTACAGAAAACTAAAATGGGTACTGTACTGTCTAACCACATTGTATTTATTTTATACTGCTAACACTTTACAGACACCCTTTGCACAGTAACATGGGCTTAGACTAGTACATTTCTCTTAAAATCAGATTAGGAAACAGTAAAATATTATTATCGTTTTGTAATGCTTACAGCTTGCACAATTTGAAAATTGAAAAAGAAAACCAACCACATGTACATTTTGTTTCTGTATGTCACTTGTTTCCTCACAGGCTCTTTATTCCCTGTAAGATGTTCAGTAGTTTACAACTCTGTTCTCTTGTCAGGATGACCTCTTAATGGCTACAAAGGCAGTATCTGAATCGGGGCCCCTTGGGAAATACTGCAGCTTACACGTCACACTTCCATTTTATCACATCTTTTATAATACTAAAAGCCTGCATGAGGGAAAATGGATTGCATTTCCTTAAAGTAAAAACAAGCACAATTCTCCTTCTGTTTTTTCGCTACCTACAAACACACACACACACAATTTGAATGCCTGAAAACAGAAAATGTTCACAAAATTAACTAGAGGAAGTTGGTAAATGAATTATATTATGGGAAAATGTCTTTTGAGGCAGAAACCATGAGAAAGAATGCTCTACTTGTGTGAGTGACAGTTGGACAGACACTAAGACTCTGTGAAGCAATGTGAAGGTCACATTTACATGCAAGTTTACTCTGATTATTCCGGATGGCTGGAGCATTCTTTTTATAGAGGGCCACAAGGATGACAGCACTGAGAACTTTGTGAGCCATCCTACTTTATGAACCTCAAGACATTCCCATGCATTCTTGAAATACAAACAATTGTGGCATCAATATTTACACTGAATAAAACAAAATATATCATTGTCTTCTTTGCATGATAAATATAACAAGGGCATGCAAAGAAATGAAATCCATGTCAAAGCAAAAACACAATTAAAATTGTAATGTTTTGCATTATCTCACCTTACAGTAGAGCCCTACCACAGATGTTTATGTTGCATAACAGAGTTGTAAAGGCCCATTATAAACTGGGTTTGGGGGCTGTTTTGTAGAGGAATTAACAGTCATCATTTTGAGTTGATTAACGACTGAATGACTATCTGGGCATTCAATCCAACTTCATTAACCGTGTGCCCTAAACTTGCAAGTTTAAAGCGAGGTCATTCCAGCTGGGCTTATGTCATCATGGAAAACTGTGCATAGATGTTCTCCCCAAATTCTGTAATTGCTTTATTTTATTTTTTTTGATTGTTTGTTTCATTGATTCTTGTATGTTAAAAGAAACAACAGCTAGTAAAAAAAAACTGAATCTAATATGACTCTACAATATTTTTTTAAATAAAGGTTTTGATTATTAAAACTGTATCCATCTATCTTTATATCTATCTACCTGTTAAGATTAAGCCATAATGGTTGTATTCTGGAACATTTTGTGTATGGTTACAAAATTACCATATGAACAGGACATGTGCTATCAAAATATTATAGTATGATGAGTTAAAAAAAAAAAAAAACTAAAAATTGTTTTGTACATTATTGTTTCTGATAGTCTTCTTGTTATCCATAGACAACAGTACATGTACACAATACAGCAGATGTCCTCTAAAAGCTAACAGGACTTTTGAAACTAGCTTTAAATGGCAACATACGTAACTGACTGAAAATAGTATGAAAAGGTATATTATGGAAAACAGAGGTTTGGGATATTTTTGGTATGAAACCTATTCTGGTGCCCCCTAAGCTCCAAAGAGTAAACTGGTACAAAGGATCACGTTTATTTTTTTTTATTGCTGGCAATACACAGCTGTGCCCTTGATGGTGATGGCACTTGCTTTTATAAAGAACAGAAGAACAGCTCCTGAACTCAAATCCAAACACTGTGGGCCTGAATTTGATTAAAATTGCACATTATATATTTCAAACCTAACACAAGAAGAAAAGATTATCCTAAATAATTATATACGATCTGGAATACATTATTTCCCACAGCTATGTAGTATGGGCTTTATATTATTAAAGACTGTTTGTCAGAATTTGTCAGAGCACCACTAAAATGTATGAAGTCGGCAGGCCTATGTAATGTCATCCTGCCTGTACAGTATCACTTTGGAGGCTTCCTAAAACTTTTGTGATACTAACAAGCCATGACAAAAGTATTGGTACCTTTACATTAAAAGTCTAAAAAGGTAAGAGTACTAATTACAAAATATATGAATTAATTGAAAAACATTACACATTAAATAAGATGCATTATAAAGTCAATAGTCAGAAAAAGAGGTCATTATTTCCAACATCTGTTAAAGAAGAATGTTTTGGCAACACAGCAGACGCTGGTCAAGACAAAAGAGTTGGATTCACATTTGAGAAAAGCATTTGTGAAAAACTACAACAAAGGAAATGGCTACAGAACAGTACCAAAGAAATCTGAATACCAAAATCCACAATCAGAGCAATAATCAAGAAGTACCACAGAACAAATTCAATTGAAACACTTGAAAGAAGTGGATGTCCAAAGAAAATTACCGGTAATCCAAGATTAACAGCCAAGGACTTAAAGAAAGATTTAGAAGCATGAAAGAACTGTACAAAGGCACTTGAACACAGAACAGTCGTATGCACGGAGACCTTTCTGCAAACCACTTTTAAAGAAAAGTCATAAAACAAACCATCTAAAATTTGTCCGGAAATATGAACGTGAATCTGAAGCATTCTTCAACAAAATTCTCTGGTCCAGTGAGACTAAAATATAACTTTTCCCCAAAAAGTGGACGACAATAGTTTAAATGAAACAAGTTTTTTGTTTTTTGATAAAGGTTATTACTAGAAATTATGTATTTTGCTTTTTGTTTTATTAAAAAGTGGTAAATACTAAATGCTTAATCTGTTACCTTGAATTATGGTATAATAAGTGAAGGGGACCAATACTTTTGTCTGTGACTGTATGAGGTGTACAGCTATTGCCAAAAGTTTTGCATCACCTAGAATTGTAGGATTGAGACATAATTATAAAAAAAACAACAAAAAAAAAACTATATGAAAATAATTTAGATCTTTTATTTCATCATGTAATAAAAAAAATACAAAATGATATTGCGAAAGTCTCCATGAAGCCATAATAGTAGTACAGTATTTCATGTTAAATTTTGAAATGTCCCATTTTTCAATTGTTGTCAGTATTTCGTTAAGTACAGTACATAGAAAACTACAAAACGGAATGTAATGAAATATGTTAACGCAACATTATTCAGCCGGTTTCATTCCACTTTATGAAGCAAAATCATTTGAATTCTATAGGGTGATGCAAAGCTTTTGGCTATAGCTGTAGGCCTATATATTTAAAAAAAAAAAAAAAAACAAGTTTCACGAAAGTATTTTTCACAACAGCACTAAAGTTATTGAAGCCACGTTCCAAATTACAGTTCCTACATACATCGTAATTAAGCTATGTAGTATTAATATAATGGTACACTGCAATCACATATGCAAAAGTTGTTCAATGACTGTATATATTACTAAATAATGCATTAACAAATGTTGCAAAGGCAATAAAGAGCAACTTGTTCTTCATCAAGATCAGCAAAGGCAACCACAAGGGCTATTGTATTATTAAAGAGAATGTCAGTTGGTCCTGATTTGTTAGCAGCTTTTGCCTCCCAATATTTCTTCATGGAATTCCACTAACGCCCAGCTCAAACTCACTTAAAAATGATAACATGAAGGGGCAGCACAATCCCGCTGAAACATAAAACGATTTGCCCTTACGTTTGTGTTTTACCATAGTTCATCAACATCAGGGCCCTTAAGACATAACATATAAAATATCAGTAGTTGAGTTATTGCAATGGTAATAACACAAACAAAGGGGGGGGGGGGGGGATGAACATTGAAATAAGATCTGTGAAATTTAAGATCTGTGGATCAATTAGATCTGAGGATATTGCACTAATATATGTAATTGTACTGAGAACCCCACCTCCCCCCATACACAATATGAATTTGCATGCAAATAATACAAATACAATGTACATTATGAAGGCAGATCGCTTTTTGTGCTGCTGCAAATACGCTGTATACTGTACATTGTGTACATACAGTAAGGCACAATAAAAAAATGTGTTATTATCCAAACATGTGATCCAGGCAAAAACCAACAATTCAATGCAACTTTGGCTGTGTAAACAAACAAACAAACAATCCTGACTTCCTGTTTACATTTTGTAGCTGCCCTCTAGGTTATGAAATCTTCTTTCCTTAAAGCCTTTTCTCTAAATCATTTAAGTGAAAGACCACAGCCTGATCTCACTGATCTCCACCATACATTTGTCCCTTTAGTGGAGAATGCATGGGACTGCAAACAACAAAAATCATGTGCAGGGAACAAAGAAACAAACAAAAAGTTTTAAAATAAGTTGAAATTATATCAACTTCTGTATCATAATATATAATGCAGACTTGCTGTTGCTGTGGGAATAAACTGTTGTTAGCCTCATGCATCAGTATACTATTGGTTGTCAGTTGTGAACAGAGTACTGGGAGAAATTATGGAAGCACTCACACAATACCATGCGCACCAAGATGGAACTCATTCAATGTGACAGCTTGGCAAGGTGTTAAAATGGTTCTGGGGGGCTACTAAACTATCGCTCAAGGATTAAGGGAAGTTAGAGGTAGAAATATGTATAGGCTGGCATAAAGTAGCTTGGCTTGGGCTATATACACATGCTGTGGCTTATCTAGCCAATGTTGGGGTAATAATAACCATGTGAATGGATTCCAACCACACCCACCTTTGTGTGCATTCGCCATGGATTGTTCTGTGCTAGTACCAAAAACTGTGTAGGAATATAAGACTCACACCTTAATTGTTAACATTTTTAATCATATAAATGGGTGTAAAATTAATGAGCCATTGTGACAAGCAGGCTCTAGTGGTTACGTCAGACCAGAAAGGACTACACAGATAGACGGTGGATGAAATGGTAAATGCGCCTGCTTGCGCCGTTTTATTGTAAAATAAAAGGTTTGAACAAAACAAAACACAGGACACGGCACTTGAGGCCAAAATAAATTGACAAACAAAACGTACTAACACGTAACAAACGGTGCACGGACAGGCACACAAACACGGTGAGTTTAAACACTTATTTACGTTATTTTACTTTCCTTTCTCCTCTCCACACCCGTTCTCCACTCACCAAACACACAACCCCGAGTGAGTAAAACGTGCATCTATAAGTATATATAGATGCACGTTTTACTCACTCGGGGTTGTGTGTTCGGTGAGTGGAGAACGGGTGTGGAGAGGAGAAAGGAAAGTAAAATAACGTAAATTCAATTCAATTATCAAAAAAAGCCAAAAAATCTCCTGTGAATCTGCCAATCCAGCTTTTAATATATGTTCAGGTACAGCATAATTAAAATGATAGGGCAAACAAAAGCCCAGCAGTTGGAAATGCTGAACCAAATTCTTACTTGTAGTGTAAGCTCTGCTTCATTCAATAAATACATGCTAAAGCCTGAGCAGTACTAGATCAGGCCTCATTAAGAAGTATATGTGAAACTGAAATTATTGAATATATCCATAAGAGACATTTTTAAAAGCACAGCAAGCCTTTTTAAAGACTAAGCAGCGGGGTTCCAAAAAAATATAGTGTTATACACCACCACGTGTTGATACACTGTTTAAATAATTTACCTGTAATTTATCTTTTCATTGTTAACATCCTGACAACTTTGTACAGTTATAACTTTAAAGTCTGTTTCAAAGCTGTTTTCAAAATGGCCGCTCTAGTGCACTGGGGTATGAGATCTGTCCTTAAATCATTTTTTTTTTTCATAATTTGTGAGAACATCATTATTCTTTTTGTTTCAAAATTACTCATTTATATATTTGGGTTTGCACATTTTGTGTAACTAAAAAGATTAAAATAAATAAATAAATACAAATTTTATAATTAAGGTGCCTTAAGGCAATTAAAAGATAAACAAAATCCTTTAATTCCTCCCTTTTCTCATTCTGATGCGGTTGTTTTGTGTTGACCATTCTGCCTTCTGTCTTTATCAGTCAAATGCTAAGAATCTCTGCTGCACTATTCCTGCAATCTGAAGGATGTGCTGGCAACAGCATGGGACATATTGTTAATTTGTGGGTCAAAGTATCTGAGAAAGATTTTTTTCTGCTATCCATAGTGGCAGGATGAGTGTTAAGTAAATGTAAACATCTTCAAAAAAGATGGAATAAATAAATAAATAAATAAATAATCACTTTGTGTAGAAGCTCAGAACTGCCAGTAATTCCCATGTCACTCTTGACAGACAGGTATCTCCTGTTAAAACTATTTAATAAAACTAGAAATGGGAATTTTTGAATGTGAACAAAAAGAAAGCATCCGCGGGTGGCATAATCTAATGTGTCACATGAGATACAATGGTTTGTAAAAAAAAAAAAAAATGTTAAAAATTGATCTATATCATTGATATGTTCTGGTTCAATGGTCTACTGGACACCACCCGTAACAGAACTTTACTGAGAGAATCAAAGAATACAGCTGTGTACTAATTATAACGACACTGGGCCTGATTTTTCACTATGGTCAATTTGGTCATGTAACACATTATCTATGGAAGGAGAAATTGAATAGGGAATAATATACGCCCCTGTGCCAAAGCATGTGACCTGCATTGCATGCATTGTTTTGATTTTACACAAAATAGTTTGACAGGTGTGTAGGCTCATCTACTTCAGATTCTTTACTAGAATCTGTGTGAAAAAGTTTGTTGTCTGAGACATCTTCTCCTGTAATTTTTTTTTTTTCTTTTGGGTATGCATTCTTGGTTATGTAGAGATTTAGTATGCCATGGTATACGGTAATCGAAGCTATAGCTACTGAAATGCTGCACTGCATTAAAAAAAGTATCTCTATTGGCTTGGGGCTTAGTGAAATGTGTTTTGATTGGGGTTTCTCCTATGGATATTTCACTACAGTAAATATTATGGGTTTATGAGATATGAGTCTTTGACACTGAGGCGGCAATAGCTTAAAAAATAAATGGCACAAAAATGTTATTTTTTCTTGTAGGATAACCATGATTAAACTTGGCAGAGAGGTTCACAGAATACAGCTATGTATCGAGTATAAAGCCAATTTCTTGAAGTGTAATGTTTTTCTCACCACTATTACAGCCATCTTAGGTCATAGGTCAAAGAGAAGGTAGATTTTGCAATCTCGTATTTTCAGTGTTACAGAGTTTCCATAACAATGAAGATATGAAGTTGCAAGCTGAAATGGTTTAGGAGTTATTAGCAGTTGTAGAAGCGACGGTAACGGATATTCAAATTCACTGGTAAAAGCACTGTGTTGTGAATTCAAATGAATTGTGACTGCTCTTTGCTTTTCCCATTAGTGAACAGGACCAAGCCTGGGCTAGTCCTTTTTCTGGATTAATTTGTTTTTCAACTATTTTCCTGTCAGTCAGTGAAGTACAGTAATAGTTTTATTATTAAAACACTTGAATCTCTCTTGGATTTTTAATACAGTAACCTAATAAAGATGAGTCATTGATGGGAATTGTCTCCCATCCCTGCTCTTTGGCAGGGGCAAGTCTGCCACTTTCAGGATGCAAAAGTATTCCAGCTGACCCACAGAAAAGGGGCATGGCTAGTTCTGAGCATTCCAATAGTTCCAAGCCATACCGCAGTCCTTTACTTACTGATTTACACTACTTCATTTACAATTGCTTAATTAACAAAATATTGTCATTTTCTTTTTTTTATTCCTATTGCAAATGCTCAAAGTCATTTGTTTTGAATCTACTGTCAATGTTTTTGTTTACATTTTTTTATTTTTTTATTTTTTTATTTTTTTTACTTGTTGGTAAATAACATCACCATTTTACGTAACCTCCAAAACAAGACATAGTAAATTAGACAGGTAAAAACACAAATCTGTGAAGATAAAAAAAACAGAAAAAACCAACATTCCATACAGAATTGAAAAAAACCAGTGGACAGCAGAGACAGTGATACATTGTATGCTATATCTTTTAACTAATCAGTACGCCTACGGCAGGCTAAAGGAGACATATAACCTTTTACTATCAATATCATGAAAAATCATGTACTCCAAATGATTAACTTCATTCACATAGGAGTACCTTGTTATTATGTAAAACACCTGGAGATTTCTAATACTGTACAAATGGCTTAATTAATGAATCTATCACGGATGCTCAGCTTCAAAGTGCCAGACTTTCATTGAAGTTAAAGCTCTTCAAACATTATATTAGCATTCTGTAATACAGTTCATATATATATATATATATATATATATATATATATATATATATATATATATATATATATAGTGCCTTGCAAAAGTATTCAGACCCCTGACCAATATTACTGAATTACAAATGGTACATTGAAATTTCGTTCTGTTTGATATTTTATTTTAAAACACTGAAACTCAAAATCAATTATTGTAAGGTGACATTGGTTTTATGTTGGGAAATATTTTTAAGAAAAATAAAAAACTGAAATATCTTGCTTGCATAAGTATTCAACCCCCACACATTAATATTTGGTCGCGCCACCTTTCGCTGCAATAACAGCTTTAAGTCTTTTGGGGTAAGTATGTACCAGATTTGCACACAGTGTCGGAGTGATTTTGGCCCATTCTTCTTGGCAGATTTGCTCCAGGTTGTTCAGGTTGGTTAGACGACGCTTGTGGACCGCAATTTTCAAATAGTGCCACAGATTCTCAATGGGATTGAGATCAGGACTTTGACTGGGCCACTGTAGGACATTCACCTTTTTGTTCCTGAGCCACTCCAATGTTGCTTTGGCCTTGTGCTTGGGATCATTGTCCTGCTGAAAGGTGAATTTCCTCCCAAGCTTCAGTTTTTTAGCGGACTGAAGCAGGTTCTCTTGCAGTATTTCCCTGTATTTTGCTCCATCCATTCTTCCTTCAATTTTAACAAGATGCCCAGTCCCTGCTGATGAGAAGCATCCCCACAGCATGATGCTGCCACCACCATACTTCAATGTAAGGATGGTGTGTCGAGGCATGGGCAGTGTTAGGTTTGCGCCACACATAGCGCTTTGAGTTTTGGCCAAAAAGCTCTATCTTGGTCTCATCTGACCACAAAACCTTTTCCCACATCACAGCTGGGTCACTCTCATGCTTTCTGACAAACTCCAGACGTGCTTTCAGATGATACTTTTTGAGTAACCGCTTCTTTCTTGCCACCCTCCCATACAGGCCAGTGTTATGCAGAGCTCTTGATATGGTTGACTGGTGCACCATTACTCCACTCCCAGCCACTGAACTCTAGCTCCTTCAAAGTGATTGTTGGCCTCTCTGTGGCTTCTCTCACAAGTCTCCTTGTTTGAGCGCTGAGTTTTGAGGGGCGGCCTTTTCTTGGCAGTGCCTGAGTGGTGTTATGCAGCTTCCACTTCCTGATTATTGATCCAACTGTGCTCACTGGGATATCCAAACACTTGGATATTATTTTGTACCCTTTCCCTAATCTATGCATTTGTATTACTTTATCTCTAACTTCTGTAGAATGCTCTTTGGTCTTCATTTTCCTTCAGATTCACAGCCTGACCAATGATCCTTCAACAGTGGGGTTTTTATCCAGAAAATGTGACAGCAACTTTAATGGTTCACAGGTGGAGGCCAATGGTAAGGTAATTGTGTCCTCGTTAGGGCAATTTCTTTCATCGGTGTAAACTGGGAGCTTCAACAGCGCAGGGGTTGAATACTTATGCAAGCAGGATATTTCAGTTTTTTATTTCTCTTAAAAATATTTCCCAACATAAAACCAATGTCACCTTACAATAATTGATTTTGAGTTTCAGTGTTTTAAAATAAAATATCAAACAGAACGAAATTTCAATGTACCATTTGTAATTCAGTAATATGAGAGAATTGGTCAGGGGTCTGCATACTTTTGCAAGGCACTGTATATATATATATATATATATATATATATATATATATATATATATATATATATATATATATATATATATATATATGTGTCTATTAGAGGTGGCGTAAAGTTGTCGTTAAGGCAAGCGTGTGTGTGTGGGGGGGGGGTGTTGACTCAGGCAGGGGTGAAATTACAGGCATTGTTGCACAGGGAGTATTTTTAACATTGGGTAGGTACATTACGTGTACATTTAAGCATGCTTAAAATTTAAAGGTAGAGAACAGCACACAGTCACTCTAAAGAATTAAGAAGTGCAGTTAACGTCAAAGATGCTGCAGTATGTCCTCTGTTTTGATATTTCAAATATTTTCACAAAACAAACATTAAACATTAAAGCTACAGTGTGCACGAAAAACCACATATATAGGTGAAAAACTGTATAAACGGGCGACTGATGACTCTGCAGAATCCGGTATATTACAGAATGCAAATATACTGAAACGTGCTTCTAAAACAGGTTTACAGTGTAACCTCTATGTAGTCTGTACATACATGTCTGTTGCAAAGCTGTTCCCACACAATGATCTTCAACATGAAAATAAGCATACAGGCAGGCTGAACAATCTTCAAGCCTTTTTATTACTACAAATAAGATTAAATACTTCTGCATGTCAGGTGGAGAGGCACTGAGGATAAGAATTTAAATTATTTTAAAATCAGTGACTAGAGTCGTGAATGTGCTTGGTTAAATTTAAAGCGACACATTTTTCGTTAAAGAAAAAACAGTAGGACACATAAAAGGATATTGGCTATCATTGATAGTAAAAGGAAACTGAAATAAACTGATAGAGAGAAGTCCTTATTAGTGAGCATGTCTGAGTACACTGTGTTCTGTGTAACAGGCAGCGTTGGGTGATGTACGACCATTACGGATACTGATACAAGTTATTAGAAACTAACCTTAAAAACAAAAACACTTATATAGGGAAATCAGGGGTGAACAAATCTGACAAATGGATCTGCTAGTGTAATGGCAACTCCAATTAGTCTTGGCAAAAAAAACAACATTTCGTATTACTGGTACTATCTTAAACATTGTATTCAGCTAACAAATACTACGAAAAATACTGCCTTTATTTTATGTTTTTCATTTAATAGTTCTAGGCAGTGTGAATTCCACTTGGGAACTTTCAAATATATTTCAGCTTGTCTAATTGGGTCATTTTTATGCAGGCAAAACACAACTAACAAAAATAATATGAAGGCTGTAAAAAACTGCTTCATCTTGAAGCAGTTGTTTGGTAACTGAATAAGCTTGTAACATGCGGCACTTGGCCTTATATCTCATTATATATATATATATATATATATATATATATATATATATATATATATATATATAAAGAGAGAGAGAGAGAGAGAGAGAGAGATATTTCATTTTTATAAATATTAAAAACAGAAGTACAATGCCTAGACCATTTTTTTTAAAGAAAAGCCCAAGGGAATTATTTATTTTATATTTTTATATTTTTCTTTTATAACCAAGCCTGACTGGTGCCTATAGGGTATTCTAACAAGTTTGAGAACAAAGGATAATGATTAATTAGTCTAATTATTCCTTTTCAACCACCAATACCAAGAACCTGCTTCAGGTCTCAAAAGAAGTGCTCTTTGGTTTGTCACAGAATCAGGATTTTCCCTTCCGGTTGCGTATCATGATTAATAATGATTACATGCATTGTGATTTACTAACAATTGGTAATTTTACTCCAGCAACTTGCAACATACGTATGGTAAGCTACACACTGTCACAGGGTACTTAGGAACACATGTCACGTTGAAGGGCAGAAGGCTGCCGAGTGTAATTCTGCAACACATTTTGTTAAGTCCCTTAGCAGCTGGTTGATACTTTACCAAGACAAATGCAAGTCAAAATAGGGGTGCCCTAATGAATAAGATCCTAACAGGCTATAATTTGCATCTTCTAAAACCAAATTATTATTATCTGTTTATTTAGCAGACGCCTTTATCCAAGGCGACTTACAGAGGCTAGGGTGTGTGAACTATGCATCAGCTGCAGAGTCACTTACAACTACGTCTCACCTGAAAGATGGAGCACAAGGAGGTTAAGTGACTTGCTCAGGGTCACACAATGAGTCTGAGGTGGGATTTGGGATTACAAGCCTGTTTCTTTAACCACTGGACCACACAGCCTCCTGTTTTGTCTGAAAGCAAACCTCTAGCAAGAAGTACTCAAGACATAAATGCATACATTTGTATGTGAAGACAGGTAAATGCAGATCAATACAAAAAGGTGTGTTTTGTAATATCAAGGTGGGTCACTTTACGGACTGGTACTGTAGATGCCCTGCACAGTAGTCAATATTTTTATTGAAGATTTTTAAAAAGTATAAGCCTAAAAATAATGTTATTTACTGGAGTCCTTGAGTATATATTATCAGTATGTCAAATTGTCTCCTTCTTATTGCAAGTTAGGAATCTAAAGAATCCTTGCTATACTTTGTAATTTTTAAAAGTATAATGCTGAAATGTTGAATGAATACATTTAATAAAGGGACATTACAAGCTGTATTTATGTTTTCACCAGTTATGTGTAAAGTCTGTATAAGCTAAACAGTTTACCAGGGCAATTGTGTGTTGGGTGTGTGTGTTTGTGTGTGTGTGTGTGTGTGTGTATATATATATATATATATATATATATATATATCCAGGTTACTCATTTTTCTATGTATTCAATGGGCGGGGGTCCTCAGTCAGAATGCTTAATGTCATGGGGGGGGCTCTGAGAGCCAAGTAAATCTAGAAAACCTATGCCCTTGTTAACTGTATTTATTTGCGTTACCCTTTGTTCTGTAGGGTAGTTTACTGATATCCCTTACCTTTTCAGGGGAAGGCAGTGGGTTAAACCTTTTAGCACAAACCAGAAAGGAATCGGGCTGTGGCTTGCCATTCTTTACATCTTGATCATCTCCAAGCACAATGTGATGAAACAAATGGAAGAACTCTTTGTGTCTGCTTGTTTTCATTTCAAATGTCACACTCGCAGAGCTGGTAGCGACTGCCATGGGGATGTTGTGTTTGTGCAGATGGTAGATTAGCTTTTCAGCTCCTGCACATAAGGAGAAGATCAGTGATAAGAAATGATACAGTTATACTCAGGACACTCTTGTGTTCTGTGCTATTGGCTTAGTTACTTAAAGCAACAGTTTATTTGAACAGATACTATCTGATGCCAACAAAATAGACATTTTCAGAAATAAAGTGATTAACAGGCTATTTACAATAAGTCATTCTCCAAAAATATTTCCATGTTCAGACGCCTTCAATCCTTTGTTCAATGCTGTCTGATGAAAGTCTTATATTTGGAAGACATTCTGATATACTGTTTTTGGTATTTTTTGTTTATTTGAATGAAGAACAGTGTGCACCTCATTAGCATATACCTCAAGATAGAAGGGTAAAATAAATGAAAAAAAGTTAACATTGGGTAGACTAAAATTTGCACCTGTATATCTGCATACCCAGAATAAAAGAATGAAACAGAAAACAAAGAACCACATGATTAAATTGGTTTCCATACACTGTTTACTGTAGGATATACACTAGGTACTGTTCATGTCTGCCTGCATGTTTTACCTAATTATTTAAACAATTGAAACTAATATAACTGTACAAACTCCTAAAAGAATCATTAAAAAAGGTCCCACACGAAGAAAAAAGTGCCTTTCAAAATGAGCAACATGGTACAGCAGTAATATAGAAATTAAATTTGGGCTATTCTGAAAGGGTTTAAGAGAGGCGAACACTTTGAATACTTTGAATAAGCCTAATGCAATTGTTAAATGTAATGTATATGATCATCACATAAATGTTGTCATATAATGTTGATGGAATATTCCAATTTACCATTATTCAATTGAAAGATATATACAGTCAACAAAAAAAACAACACCACATTTGTGGATTCTCTTATTATTAGTAGTCGTAGTAGTACTACGATTACTATGACTACGACTACTACGACTACGACTACGACTACTACTACTACTAATAATAATAATAATAATAATAATAATAATAATAATTACCTGGCATCAGCTCAGCTGAAGGAAATATTTTTTCTTGTTTCTTTCGACTTTCCTCCAATAGTTCTTCAGGAGTCATCGGGAGCTCCAGGGAGTCCCGGATTATTCTAGCAGCATCTAATGCTTTTTTACCCATCACTGAGGATTTCACTTCCCAGGTATACTTCTTTCCAAAACGATCACAAATCTCCTGGAAGGAAACTGTATATAGCCTTTCTGTATCTGCATATGAAAGCATTGTATTGTCATTATAGGTTGACTGTAATCAAAGTCAAACTATTATATAAACTGGCTTATCTCATAATACTCATTAGCACTTTTATAAATGTAATATTGATGCAGATTATTTTTACACAGTAATGTTAATAATGTTTTATTGCACGCAAGTGATGGAACATGAGACCAAAATGGATATGCCATTGGCAAAAATACTAATTTGTTTTATTTACAGATTAATTATCTATTAACATAAACACAATTAGTGTCACAGTGCTTAGATCTGAAAAACATTGCCATCATCCTCACTGAATATAAAATTACTTGGATATTGATCTTAAATATATATGTAATTAAAATGCAAAATAAGCCATACTGGGGATCTTAAGAACAGAAACAGCTGCTCACATCTACTGAAACTTTCCTATTACTTTTAAGGCATTCATATACATAAATGCATAGTTCACACACCCTAGTCTCTGTAAGTCGCATTGGATAAAGGCGTAGACCTGCTAAATAAACAAATAATAATTTTCTAAAGTTCAATCCTGGTTTTACAGTAGAAATTATTGTACTCGCTTTAACTACTGTATTGTATAACTAAGGGCTGTACAAGAAATGCAAACTTGTTTTAAAACAAATGTGAATGTAACTGCAACATACTGCATAGTCAATATGAAATGCTTCTTATTAAACCAATGAATTGGTTTTAGTGTTTGGTGCGTTGGAATTGGGTTTAATTTAGACAAATTTAATGGTTTACACTGGGGTTGAACCAGACCCGAATTTAGTACCAATAATGGCTAAGTATGTGGTACCTTGCAATCCACCCATTATATTGTTAACCTTGGCCTGCAAACTTTTTATATGACGCCCCCTTTTCTTAACATACATTTTTTCCTAGATTTAATCACAAAAACTCCAGATTTAGCTAAATATATAAGCGTATCACAAATTCAACATTTAAAACAAGTCTATATATATATATATATATATATATATATATATATATATATATATATATATATATATATATATACACACACACATACATACACACACACTTAGGAGGGAACATTTAGCTAACACTTCTAACAAATAAATCCGTGAAAAAATATATGTAACTAATCTTTTTATTTATTTTTTTTTTAACTTGGCGATTCAACATTTACCTAACAGATGAATATGAAAAAAAAAAACATTATCTTTCAGGAATTAAATATGGATTTTCATAAAGAAAAGCTATGAAGCTATAACATGCAAGCCGACGCCCATTGACGCGTTTGGCATTGCTCCAGACCTAACTTACACTCCGACTTAAGAATGTGTTTAACATAATATATTTAGCTAAATCGTTGTTGTGTTATTATTATTATTATTATTATTATTATTATTATTATTATTATTATTATTATTATTAAATCTAGAAAAAAAAACGCGATTGACATTAAATCTGAGGAGAAAAAAAACCCCAAAACACCGGTTAAACATTAGTACTTTTACACTTGTCGTCCCATAGGAAGCTGCCATTTCGTCTCTGTTTACTGCAGTTTCACTGACACGTCACATCAAACATAATTTCTCAAGTCCTAGAGTTATTGTCAACGGCTCATTTGAAAGGTTTGAACGGGACTAATTAGCTGTCATTTATGTATTTATTTAAAATGTTCTATCCTTAAAAAAAAAAAAAAAAAAATACAGAGCTGACACTTTTTTTAGACATAGTCGCGCGCCCCCACTTTGCGCATAGAGAACCAAGCACCTGCTGAAAACGTGATGTGTTTACTCTGTGATAAACTGTAATTACACATAAAAAAGGATAATGAAAAACTCAAGTTGTTTTAAAGTTTTTAGCTGGACGTTTTACTTACAGTGAATCTGTATCTGTACGATACATGCTATTTTAACAATGTACATATGCAATGTGTACATGATTAAAATAGATGCTGATTCCGTTAACAATTCGTTTGGATCGTTTTTCATTTACATTCACTCCATCAGCAGCATTGATAAACCTGAATGTGCGACTGCCGTTCGTATCGTATGGCTCACGCAGGGCATTTGCCAAGCACAGCAGTCAACAAAAGAAATCAGGGCAGCATTGGAGAAACATGAATTAATAGATTATTATACAGTACAATAAATATATACACACCCAACAAAAGCCCATCCATGTCGAAGACAACATGAGTTACTGGCTTGAACGTAACCGGTTCCTTTGTCATTTCTTTCTTTCTATTTTTAATTATTGTGAATGTTTTTTGCGGAACAGAGATACAGTCGGTGACTAGCGGACATCTAAAAATCGAAACCAGAGTTAATCTGAGTCTGTAAATTATTATACAGGCTAAAGAATGCTTTTTTATTTTTATTTTTTAAATATGTTTTACTATTTTCATGTATAAACTACTTAATTATTTAAAGTGTATTTTTATTTTTTAGATTTTATTTATATAATTTTGTTTTTTGTAGGGTACAGAAAACACAGGATCACTAATAGTTGGCCAGCTGTGGTTGGTTTGCCTGTGATATCGAAATGCCTGCTGGGAGATTAAGTTTATTTTTAAAGCAAGCCAATTTAGTAGAGAGCTGTCCAACCTGTTTTGGAAAGTGTCGTCATCCCCGCTCCGTGTTATAGAAACCTATTCTGATATTGTATATGTCTTTTCCTTTTAGCAACCCTTACACAGTTTACCACAGTGCATTTGCATGGTAATTTGGTAATTTGGTTATACAATGTAATATGCACTCTTTTTCAATGTGTGTTCCAAATCATTTGTTTTTTGTTTTATTTTTTTGTTTTATTTAGCAGACGCCTTTATCCAAGGTGACTTACAGAGACTAGGGTGTGTGAACTATGCATCAGCTGCAGAGTCACTTACAACTACGTCTCACCCGAAAGACGGAGCACAAGGAGGTTAAGTGGCTTGCTCAGGGTCACACAATGAGTCAGTGGCTGAGGTGGGATTTGAACCGGGGACCTCCTGGTTACAAGCCCTTTTCTTTAACCACTGGACCACACAGCCATTTGTGTTGCCATTGCTGAATATGCTTTATTTTGCAAGAGTTTCTTATAATGGTATCCAAATGTCATTTGAAATACATAAAGCAATGGCCAGCGGTGTTAGTTAATATGCAGATTCCTGTATTAAAAGGGCATTAAAAGGACAGAAATGCATTGCTGCCCTTATGTGTTGACTGGCACTCTAATTCTTCATAAATGCAACCCATGTTTTTTTTTTTGTTTTTTTTCCCAGTACTGTGCTAACATAATTAAAACTTTGGAAATCAAGAAAATAATATATAAGAGATATAATTTAAGTTGTATCAATTTGCTTTCCAATTTATGTAACTTGTTCAAAGCCTTCAACATTAATTTATTTATTTTAATGACAGTAAAAAGTATGTCACTGCAACAAAAAAAAAAAAAAGATTAAAAAAAAAAGATTAGAAACATAGCATGTCAAAGCTAATATATATATAACATTTTTTTTAAACGTGCTTTACTGCACCTTACTAGATTTTTTCTAACAGTTCACAGAGAGATTTGGACCGATCGCCTCTGTAGCTACAGACGTGCGCTCGCTGCTGCCAGGGTGAAGTACTTCTCAGAACTCATATCTCTGGGACACAGTAAACCAAATATTCTCTTCAAAACCATTGACCAAATCCTGCATCCAGCCATTGATAAATCCACCTCCCATTCACCCCTCTCTCAACTCAAGAATTTCAATATTGCTGCCTTGAACCTCGGAAACTGTCTGCTGCTTCCTTCCCCCACTGTACAAAGCCTTGGTGTACTTCGGGATAGTAACCTTTCCTTTGATGCCCAAATCTCCTCTGTAGTCAAATCCTCCTTCTACCACCTCTGAAACATCTCAAAGGTCCGTCCCTACCTTTCTCTCCCGGATGCAGAGATACTCTGTCATGCATTCATCTCCTCTCGACTCAACTACTGCAACTCTCTCTACGGTGGTCTTCCATCACACGCCATAAACAGACTGCAGCTGGTTCAAAATGCTGCTGTTAGGATCCTTACCAGATGTACAAAACATGATCACATTACCCCCTGTCTTGCCCAACTGCACTGGCTGCCTTTTAAGTTCAGGATTACTTTCAAAATTCTCCTGCTTGCCTACAAGGCCCTCCATCACACAGGTCCAGAGTATCTCTCCAACCTGCTGACCCGCTATGTCCCTGCACGCAAGCTGAGGTCCTCTAACTTAGGCCTGTTGGTTATACCCAAACATTTCATTTTTAATTTGTATTCTATCCTATTCTGTAGGTACTGTTGATATACTGTATGTCATGGTCATCTGCGTTTTCCATCATACTGATTGCTCTAATTTTCGATGTACAGCCGTGGTGAGGGATGTACATTACTGACATACTTGTTACCAATAGCAGCATTGTAAATGATTCTTAGCAACTTCAATTTGCAATATTCAGATTTTAATAAAACAATGTTATAAAAGTCAAAGTTTCTGCACTTTCTTGTACCATGCTGCTAATGATAACAAGAGGCAAGTAAAAATTATTTTAAAAATGGGCAGGCAGGAAACTATGTCCCAGTGTAATGACTAACAGTGAAAACATTATGCTATAATCATCATATCTGCAATTACAGTCATCAGTTTCACATTTTTCCTTTACTGTTAAATTACATTTATTTCCATATTACAGATGCAATCAAATTGGATATTTAACTTAAATATAGTGCAATTTTCAACACAAGGCCAATTTACTTTGATATCACATAAAATCATTTTTTTCATGCAGTCTTTGCTTTTCTTTCTTCCTTTTCATCATAAACCATTGATAGCAATCCAGGCATAATAAGAAAAGTAATCATTGGTGAATTGCAGAAGATCAATTCAAAAGGTATTGGCAGGTTATATGTTGTTATTTCTACAGCTATTAACACAGTGGTGGTCCTTGGACTGTTTGTGAATAATACAGTGTATTTATGGTATTCTATCATTCTAGCAGATGTGCAGGTTATCAGCTCTTAAACTCTATATTCATCTGCATTGTCATTTGGAGCTTTTGTATTCCTAACCTGACCACAAAGTCAAGTTTGTTCTGTGTCTTTAAGACAAAAGCACCGATTGCCAACAAAATGTATTTCACATAACCATTACTATTATCCATAAAAGTTTCCATTCCTGAATGCATGCTGCCTTTTTATCACTTCATACCAAGTTTGTTTTCTCAACTCTACAATATTTTCCAATTAAAACATTATCTAGCTATCTGTCTATCTATCTAGATACATCTAGCGCTGCATGTGAGTCATCTTAGTGCCTTTCATTCTGTAAACATACATAAAAGGGTCTGTTACGAGGTAAAGCGATCTTATGCTAAAATTCGACCTCCCAACCACCAGGGGGCTGTGAGCCAACCTCGAGGCTTTCAACAGAGAGGGCGTGACGTGGAAGTTCCGGCTTTTGGGCGAAAGTCCCAAAAGAGCGGTCGCCATCTTTGTTGGGGGCAGCAATAGGAGAATGTGCTGGAAAACTCCAGAGTCAGCAGGCAATTTAAATATCAATCGCTGATTGGTGTTCCGCTGATTGGGGGGTGTTCCAAGTCACATAAAAGGGCTCTGGTTTCAACACTCGGGGTTGGTTCATGGGAATGCGTAGGACTTGCATAAAAGGGAATTAATCATAATATCAGCAGAGGTGAAATCTTTTCTTTACAGAGCCGGAAAACCTGGCATGAGGAAAAGGATCCGGAAGCCAGACGAGGGCCTAAAGAAGGAGATAGTCGGAAGACCTCTGGCTGTTTAATTTAGTTAACATTTCCCTTATCACATGTTTGTGTAAATTTGAGTTTTGTTTTGTTATCATTTTTTTTTAAATAATAAACCTGGAACTATCTCCACGGAGGAGTAAAATTGTGACTCTGATCATTTTTCTTGACGGCCATCCTGTGACAGGGTCCTACAATAGTTAGTCCTATGCTGTGCAATCCTCTAGTTGGCTAAATCGAAATCCAGCATACAGAGTGTAGGCAGAGATTAATTAGCTTTGCCATAAAAGAGCACCTGTAGAACTCCTCTGTTTGTATCCTGGGACACTATCACCCTTCATGTAAATGTGCTCTATTTTGCTCTTATCAGCCCCCTATTTTACTGCATTTAATCCTGTACTTCAGAATACTGTAATCTGCCAAGTTTTTAACCTGTAGTACTTTGTATTTAATCACATCCTGATGTAACTATCACTATTTAATCATATCCTGATGTAACTATCACTATTACCTGCTGTATTATTGAATTTTGGTTTGTCACACTTGTACTTTGCTTGAACAAAAGTTATTGTATTTCTTGCTCTTATTGTATTACTTGTATTGTAACGCTTGAAATGTTTTTGTTTACGATTGTAAGTCGCCCTGGATAAGGGCGTCTGCTAAGAAATAAATAATAATAATAATAATAATAAGATCAGCTTATAGTGTAGCATGCAATACAGTTTGGTTATGATAGTGTTTTAAAACTTGGATCGAAACATCACGGTAACTGGTCAATATCTTCACTTCTGAAATCAATTAAGCATTGCTGCATTGAGTTGAAGAGCTTGGTGGAAAGAAAACCATTGAAACTGATCTGTTAAGAGAAGTGGCAAAATACATCCCTGAGACTTGTGATAAATCTAAAGAAGGTACCCAATTTAAAAGAGTAAGCAGCTTCAAGTGTAATTGAAATGTTTTTATATTTTTATTTTGTACATGTCCCTTAATATTTGATGGTGTTTGCATATCATATGGTGAGAGTGAGAATTCTGTTGCTCCTATAATAAGTTGTTATCATAAATCTGCCTTACACAGCAATGTGCCAATGTGACCTTTCAACTCTGCCAGCCCTGCCTACTCCTTGTCTACATAACAATGTGGGTGGGGCAGAGTTGGTCACATTGTCCCAGGGTTTGAACGGAATGAGGAAGGTTGATCACTGCAGGCAAGCTTAAAGCAGCTGAACGCCTGGTAACAGGCACTTTTAAAGAAAATGTTAATAACGGAGCAACAGAACCCAGAATCACTCAGAATGATGGCAAGCACCATACAATAGGAAGGACATTTGAAGCTACTTGATTGGTGTCATTAGCGTTTTTTCATCAATGTTTCATTGTACCATTTTAATTGTTTTGATCAGCATGTAAACAGATGTAGAATACATTAATAACAGAGTGAAGTGATATAATCTTATAGCTATACTTATCACACTCTAGCATTGAGAGTGATGATATAGACAGTGTGGGTCATCTCAACATTTCTGATTCTGCACTCATTACCTAAATGCATGCTAAATCCCAGCCATCTTAGAGAGATCATTTAACAATACATTCCAAAGTAGTACACTGATACTGAATCATCATACTGCGGGTGACACAGTACCCAAGCTATGCAGAAAAATAAAATAAAAATCTGATAAACCTGTAAAATATCCATGCACATTTGCATGACCATAGTTAATGTTTCTATGGTTATGCAAAAAACTTTAGATAACAAAGAGTGCTGCATTGCTTATCTCAACAGTGCAGAGGTATCAAGGCCTGTCCCTGTTTAGAAGAATTGAACAGACATAATTCTGAAGTAAAACTGGAGTCTATTTTTATTGACAGCACAAATAAAGTGGTTTGAGGACATTGATTTCTTTTTGAGGACAGTCATTTATTTTTGCTATAGGCCTATGAAACTTGGTAGGTTGTCACAGTACCTGATATGTTACAAACAGTGCACAACTGAGCTGTTTGGTTCTAGTTTGATAAAAGTGTTTTATCTCCTCATAAAAAGTAAATTGCAGATGATAAAATACAACTTTGCCAGCTGTCATAATAGCACCAACAGGCATGTCCCTGAACTGCCAACACTCCCATATGATAATCGATCCACCTATATGTTTAACTGTAGGTACAAGGTTTTCGTCAATGAAGGCTTCCCCTTTTTTTCTCCAAACATATTGTGGTCCATTTTTAGGGAAAAATTCTGTTAGTCTCAATGGAACAAAACATGTTGTTGAAGAATGCTTCACATTCTGTAGCCATTTCCTTTGTTGTAGTTTGCTGCGAGTGCTTTTCTCAAATGTGAATCCAACTCCTTTGTCTTGACCATCATCAGCTGTGTTGCCAAAACATTAATGTTCAATAGATGTTAAAATTAATTACCTGTTTTTTCTGGCTATTGACTTTATAATGCAGCTTAGTTAGTGTGTAATGGGTTTATATTACATTTTTACAGACTAATGTAAATGTGCCAATACTTTTGTCATGAACAAATATTTTTAATTGCTTAGGTGCTTTTTTAAAAAAAATAAAAATGTTAGTTAAACTACCTGAAATTGTGTTTTTTGCTCTTTGTCATATTAATCAGTGGCTAATGTTCACTAAATGCCTGTATGTAACATGTTTTCTTGAATGATCTTATATTAAGTGTAGGATCACAATTTAATTATTTTAAGCTGGGATAAAGTGGTTTAGGAAATCAAAAATGAATGCATTAAACAGACATCTCTGAAGAACTGATTCTTTTGATTTAAAAAGACAGTGGTATTTACATCCTGAAAAGGTAGCATTTCCCCCCTAGTTTCTGATGTATAGTTTTCTTTTTTCTTTTGCAATTCAGTTAAATAAATGATTCAATTTTCAGTCGTTAAAATGATTCCATTTAAAAACAAATGTCATTCGAATGTATTTAATTTCTGTGCAAACCAATACAGTAGTACCGTATTTGTTAAAATGTGATATTAGTCATCCAGTAGTTGATTCATCATCAGCAAGATTGTATTTTTATAGTGACATTCCTTTTTATATATTATATAAGCCCATCAAAGGTGTTTCTGCTGTAGTCATCTAAAATGAGAACCTGTTAACACTTTGCACTTTCAATGCCTGATCTTCCCACCTCCATGATTCACTGTTTTATTGCTAATATTGTCATATAGCACAAGGCGCCTCAATAAAATGAATGTGTTGTTGGCAATGTAATTGTCTCACTGGTTGCATCACTGAGTCAAGGTCACTCTTAGGGTCTGCTACTTCTAAAGTACTTGACAGTCACAGTGTCACGACCTGCATCAAAATGAAATTAATGCCAACTGTTCCCAATCTTTGATTATGTCAGTATCTTACTATCTAATCTATCTTTCTCCCTGTTTTTATATATAGAATACACTGCAAAATTACTTTATGTGGGAGTATAGGCAGATGGTTATTACATTTTATTTTATTACTTTTTATTGTTCTCTGAGCTTTAGTTTTATGTGATAGCAGTTTAGATGAATCGAGTTTCTTTGAAGGGTTGATTTACATTATCAATTGTGCTGTGCATTATAGGGGGGTTATGGAAAGTGGGCATATTTCTTATCGAAAGACAAATTTAAAGTACATAGTGTATGTTTATTTATATTGTGTGATATACATCTTCATATGAATCAGTATTTGGTCTTTAAAACTTAAAAATTACGGACTCTCTGCATTGGCCTGTTCTGGAATTGATTACGCATCCTACATGTTACCTGGTTATACAGCACAGTAGTTTTAGCTCTTTAACCAGATCTTTATTGTATGTCTTTGTTGTACAGTGCCTTGGGGCGCCCAGTTCATGAAAGACACAGTAAAAATTGAAATTGCATTGGATTGTCGAATTCTGATGTGGCTTTGAGAAACCTGTGAAGTTCATTTCTGAACCTGAGGCAAGACTAGAGGGTGTCACTGACAACACATGTATGCATGGATACACTGAGAGAACATAGACTGTGTATCATCATGGCATACAACTGAAGTCTAAAAACATGAAAACTGTTTGAAGAATTGAAATCAGAGAACTTCTGTAAGGGAGTTGCAGTTGCAAAGGGGGCTGAGGAGAAAAGGAAAGTAAAACTGTCCATAGTTTAGCCTCCTATATGCATACTCATCTGAAAGAAGACCTTGTGCTTGAAAGGCTTCTCACCAGTTTACTTTAGTTTTACCATGCTTATACAATGCAGATTGACTGGACAAAAACAAAAAATCTGTATCTCTTGCTGCATTCATTAAGGTGTACTTTGTCCCGGTTTTCTGGGATTTTAACCCCAATAGCAGGTCTGTTGATTGTTATAATATGTAAATATCTCTGCTAGCTCGATCTGCCATGACCCGTTTGTATTTTGCATATTTTGCTATTCCATGAACACCAGGAAGACAGCCCCGATGGACACGCTGGTCAATGCAGCCACTGCATTGAAGGACGAGCTGGTTGCACAGATACCCACTGCACTCAGTATATTCCTATATGATTGCTTCTGAATAATGTTTCACACAACACTAACACACATTATATAGGTCTTGTGGATTGCATGAAATGTCACATAATCACATCTTATCTTTCTTTTTTGTTTCATTTTGATTTCACTTCCTGATTTTTACTTTGCTCGCTTCCACAGAAATCTGTCATCTCCACAGTGCATTGTGGGATTGTAGTCCTGGACGAGATTTAACCATTGATTAAACAAAAAAAATACATACCCGAGTATCCAACTGCAGATAATTCAGCCTTAAGCTATGGCTAAGGAAAGGTCACGTGTGTGTCAGCTTTCGGCCTCACATGAGGTATGGCAGTTAAAAACGTGTTTAAGGAAATCACTAAGCATCTGTACACCCCTCATTTTTACAATGCTTTGCATGTAATTGATTTCCCATGTTATCTTGTACTTTACTATGGTTTAACTTCATTTACTATGATTTAACTTCATTAAACTATGCTTAGCCACCCTTTTTAGATTTAATTGTATCACAAATGTAAACATTGCATAGATTAATATTGAAAGGAGGCAACAGGGTGTGGCATCAATACAACCTTACAACTCACTGCACCTGGACTTTCAATGTACACTGCATTTGTCTTATTAGTATGAAAGGGTGCCAGGGGATTGGGTTCTTTAAACCACTGGCAATAAGGGCTATGGATCGTAGCCTAATTAAGTAAAACTAAAACAAGCCCCTGTTCTTGCAAGACTAAACAATTTACAATTGTTCCATTTGCCTGAACAGAAAACAGATAATCTTGAGGGTATAAATACTAGAACACTAGAGCAGGATGTTGTTTTAATAATTCATTTTAATTGTTTCCAATTTTACTGCTTGTGAAAGGTAAGGGATATTTTCACTGGCTCCAATCAGACATGGTGCTAGCATTTGCCATGAGAGCTTCCAATCAAAATCAAATTGGACCTCAATTCTGACTAGGCACTCACTGCTATTCTGTCCCCTGACAAAAGTACTGGTGGTCTTGTGATGTGTGCTTAAGTTGTGTTTCCATTGGCTTACTTCAGCAAAGAAGACACCTGTTGCGTGTCTGACCATGGTTTAATGGCATCCTCTATTCCAACAAATGTTGTACTCTGGTAAAATGTAATAGGGAAGACATTGTTTATAAATGCAACACAGACTTTATCTCGTACCAGTGGGAAAAAGTATTTCTAATCTAGTAAAGCTCTTTCAGACTGATTAGCTATGTCATCAAACAGCTACTAGTAGTTTGATCCATTGTAATTGAACATAAGTAATGTTATTTTTCTTCTCTTGGAAACACTAAGAATGCCATGGTCAGATGCCACCTTGGTCCACTGGGGGCCTGGCCTTGTTTTCAAAATCAAGCCACTTGGCTCTATATAGGAGGTAAGCTAAGTTGAAGCCACTAAACTCATTTGTTCCCAGTGCCAGATGCATGCCAAGGTGAAAGGTATGAAAGGCTAGTGAATAATCAATTTATTGTAGCAGAAAACATAAAGTACACTGCAAGCATATTTGGTAAAAAAAAATGTACACTGTGTCTCTAATTATACTGAAATTACAGTGGAATTGCATGTGTGGTTACCTAGTAATTACATAACTACATGTGTAAATACAGTGACACAAGCAACTAACAACATTTTAGTATTGTAATTAGGCATTATGTTCCATTGTAACCTAACAACTGTATGTGTAATTACATTGTTGTTAAAGTGTTACTACATGGTAGTTGGGGATAGTGTAAAGTGTTATTGCATCTTTTGTTAGAAACTTTTAGCATGATAGAGTTCATCAGGAGACTTGAGTAAAAAAAAAAGCTAAAGTACAGGAAACTGGCTACAGCTGTGAAGTATTTATGAAGTGATATGAAAGTGAGATGTGTACATATTTACATATAGTGCTGTCACTATGATAACTCTGAAGGAATAAGGAATACAAATTCACTTAAACCTTGGAAATGCCTTTTTGCAATTGCTTTCATCAGTGCACACAGGGAATGGGGAATTTACAAACCAACATTAAATTGTGGCTCAAGATTAATGATTTCCATTACATGAGAGTAGGTGTTAAAACTTCATGCAGATATTAGACTCAGCTCTCACCAAGATAAGCACCAACTAAGACATAGCTTATTTTACTGTAAACTAATGTGATCCATCTGCGTTTCCTTCCATCTGATGATGTAGATATCCTTCTGCCTGATGTTGATGGCTGAAGTGTAATTCTGGCTCCAGGGATCAGCCTACTTTGCCTCCCTGGCGCATCAGCACACACAACGGCTGCAATGCTGGCTCCAGGGATCAACCACAGTGCGGCCTCCCTAGCGCATCAGCATGACAACCGTCTGGACTGACATGAGTAGGGTACTTCTCTGGGGTTTTCAAGTGGGCACTTTCCATCCTTGGTGTTTCGTCGACTAGCCCACGGGACCATAAGAGGGGTCGACAGTGATTCTGGCGTCCCAGCATCACCCCTCTCCGTCCCCCACTCAGCTAAGCCCAGCTTACTTACCTTCCTTTACATCGACGTTGCTTTCTTTCAACGATGCTTAAGGTCCCCAACCAGATTATTTTTGTCTCAACCAGAGCCAGTTGCTGCTCCTCCCTGCTGCTTCAGATAAATTCTTCACTATGCATCACAACTCTTGACCACTGAATCCAATGTCTCTGAGAAACTAGGTTGTGGAGTGTGCCACAAATCCTCGACAATCCACCTCCACTGGGTAAAACTGGACTCTCCATCCTCGCTTTTCCACTTCAGCAGCTACTTGAGCATACCGAAGTTTCATCCTTTCATACGCCTCATCCACAGTATCCTCCCATGGCACTGTTAACTCTACCAGGTGAATGAGGCGTGCTGATCCAGACCACAAGACAAAATCAGATCTAAGGTTAGTGGTGGCAATCTCAGGTGGGAAAATAAGCCGTTGTCCAACATCTGACAGCATTTTCCAGTCTCTAGCAGCTTCCAGTTGTCCTAGATGAGTTTTGGTTTTAATAGCTTTTCTTGGTGGTTGTTCTTCGTGTGTCATATATTGCTGGCATTGGTGGCAACCTGTTGGTCATGCTGTCTTTCAATGCTAAGCCCAAACATCACAGCAGCTGGCCAAGTAAACCGTCCTTGGCTAAGACCCACCTTACATCCTGTCAAAATGTGTCTTAATGTAACTGGAAATGAACACAAATATGCTATATACTTAAAAGAAAGAATTGTGGACACTCTTGTTCCAGTGTGCAATGTTTATTCTGAAAAACAGCAGCACACACTTCTATAACACAATGCAGTCACCCCGGTGTATCATTAGTAATGGCTAGACAGTATTTTTATAATCAAAAATAATAAACACTCTCATAACATTTCTAAAAATAATAATCATATTCATACTTTTCAATAATCTCAACAAATATAAATCACTATCCCTATTGATTCCATTAGAAATTACTCATGCTAAATCATACTTGCATATATTTTCAATAATAACCTTTTCTTTTTACTGTATTTAGCATATTTAAATCATATCACTGTATTAACACTTCCCTTTAGACATTAACAACATAAGAATTAGCACCATCCTGAAATTATACAGCCTCATTGATACCTAACAGTATATAATATATACACACATGCACATAGTCTATAGTTAGTGCTTCTGTTTTTTGGGTTTTATTAATTGTATTTTTCGGTGCTTATTTTTAGCTATTTTCAAGTTTTATGTAAATCATTTTTTTTGGGGGGGGGGGCTTTCGTTTTTGATATACTGTATGAAATTTGTGTTTTTGGTTACCGTTTTTTTTTGTGTGTGTGTCAAAATATGTATAGTAACTTGACAGTACTTGCACACTTAAGTTGTACCTTCTTTCCTTTGCTGTCTTCCACAACAAAATCCCTATGGTCATGGGCACATTCTTCTGGGGTTTTTGTGTGTACGCATTTCTGTACATTTTGTATTAATACAGCAGAAGTAAAATAACAGTGTTTCATTATATTCAGGAATGTGGCAGGTTCTTAGTTTGTATGTTGCTGAATGACATCAAGATGTGGTATTAATTAAAGGATTGAAAAGCTCTTGGCCCTAGTCAGCCCTATTAAATAGCAAATACATTAACCAGTACCATTCAGTAATGTACATTATGGCCTATATTTTCCAATGTGAACATGGGCAATTCACAGAGGCAAATCAAGCCCTATATCATGACATTTAACTGTAAATGGGTTGTATTGTAATTATTTAGAGGTTTGTCATATTAACAATTTTACAGTTACATATTAAATATCCAAATACATCATTTGTTTTATGAACTCCCATGGTCTCAAAGAGTTTGGATAATACAGCTTTTAAGGTCTCATAATTTTCTCCAAAACATGGTTGTGGTTAATGAAAAATCTTGTTAATTTAATACATTCAGGTTTTATTATTTATATCACTGCCCACAATTGCCCAGAAGCACACAACTTCCTTTCCTGAAAGTAATTGTACCTAACACAATAATTCAATACATTTTAGCCATTTTGTACTTCCATTAAATACATAGTTCTCAAATGTTCAGTTTTGAAAGAAACATTTTCATTTTGCAATATGAGATCATGTACTGCTTTAAGTTCATTTCTGGCTACATGTTTGCTGTAACATGTATATTTCTTTCAAAACCTTCAACATCTGATATATCTATTATTGACGGCACAGCTTAAATACCAAAATAGCAGCTGTTGATGCTTTTGAAATACTGTAGGGCTTCCCTTATGCTTGTTCGACTTTCGCTTTTTTAGAAGAGACCGCACAGCTTTACTCATTTCTAACTACCAGCTCTGGGAGTCCAACCTTACTTTAAAATTTAAGGGCATGACAGTTTAGCCTGAAGCAGTTTCCAGCTTTATTAGACTGGTTTTCTACCTCTCTCTATCAGAGATTTCCTGGTGCGTGCAATTTCCGCAAGCTTCTTCAGCTCTCAGACATGTGTATGTGAGAACAGTCATGAAAACAGAATGTCATACAAAGGGGCCTAGTGCAGTTGAAAATGACATTATGAAAAAAAAAATGTATTCCTTTGTACATTGATCCAACATTCTGAATACTGGCTATCATCTATCATAACTATAAAACACACAAAGATGAAATATGTATCAAAGTCTTCATTCACTCTTTGGCACTGGCTGTGCTTGATGGGTATCTAGAATTTGCATCCTTGTTTGCAGAAATAGGTTCCTGAAATTGTATAAGCTATAGTATGCCGGATGCCAACTCTCTATTCAGGATACCTGACTGAATTTATATTATCATTATGTGTTGCCTATATCAATGCTGGGCAACTATCACTGACAGCTCCTAAACTTACACTGTAGTTAAAACACCTTAACACAGACTTATCAGAAAAAGTAAATACTATTTGTATTTATATTTTATATATTATTTGTAGTTTCAAGTAACTATTTGTGTCAAATGTGAGTACAGTTATATAAGTTTGTTTGTACAATATATAGCCTTGTACTGGTGGCACATAACTTTTTGATTTGATCCTATATTTATTTAAGATATATTTGTTTTCTCAGATGAATTCCACCAGAACTTTTTAAGCAGTGAGAAAGATGGTTTCTTTTGGAATCACAGTTCCTTAGCAGCAGCTTGACTTTGATACGATTTGGCTCCAGCAAGCTGTCAGGTCTTACAATTAAAGTGCAAAATAAGAAAGTAAGCCATAAATCAAGTCAATGTACTTTATCTCCAAAAATCCAAGTACAGCTCTATAGAATACACTGTGTGAAGCGCTGATAAAAAAAGTAAAATCGTTCCATATCTATAAAACAAACAAGATAAACAGCAATACTAAAATAAATTAGTACAATTCTTTCCAGAACTTATTTTTGTCTCATTTTCTAGTCATATCCTTTTAGTACTGCTAAATTATTTATACCACTCGCTATTAAAAATGTACATAATTGGGTTATATATGTAATTAATTAATTAAACAGTACTTGGTAAATGAGAGTATATTTATTCATAATTAAGTTTGATTTAATAGGTACAGTTGGTCCATTAAGGAGTCCTCTGCTCTTCCGGCTTTTTCAGATTTTCAAATTAGAGTTAAAATGTTAATGCCAACCATTCATTAAATATCCACAAAACCTGAGTGAATCAGTAGAACCCTGTAGACTTAGATCACATTCCTTCTCCCATGTCAGCTAAATTTATGTCGTCATGCGGGGAGCAAGTGCTTCGCCTACCTCTATCAAAGTAAAACTACCTGAAGGACAATTCTCAGCTCAGCTGCATTTCATATCTGCATTAACATTTGCGTGAAGAGCTTCATTCTAAGTCTGCCATGTCTATTGAAGACAAGTGCTCTGTGAGGCTTCAAGTGTCCAGCTGCATTAGCAGAATGGTAGCAAATGCATTACTACAGCATGATTTAAAGACAGCTGAACAGCAAACAGGCAAATTGAAGGTTATGTTTGTTCAGGCAGTAGATGAAGCTGTGGTGCGTGAAAGTGTGCTTTCTACAGGTGGTGAGTTACAGTAATACAAATACCCCGGGGTAAAACTATGACATTTCTATTTTTGTAGCCGTTTCACATGTAAAAAGTGGAGTGTCTCTTTCAAGACTAAACATCTTCTAACAACACATATGGCTTTTTTATATAACATCTGTCAGTTACTGATGTGAAATATTAATACAGTGGTATTATTACCTGGTATGGACTGTGTGTGGAGAAGTGGTTTGGTCCATTAGACTTACTGACAGCAAGGACTTATCACACTATGCTGCCTTCCTGAGAAAACCACCATTTGTATTCGCCCTACCGTTCCACAGAAAATTCTGCCTGACCTTCACCACTATCTACATCAAGACTAACCTCAGATGTGACTTTCCTATTGCCTGGAACCTGAGATTGTTCAAGGACCATACACAGGGTCTGTACTTCCTGGGAAAATACAGCAAAAAGTAAAGGGCATGGGTTAAAAGAGATAAGAAACTTGAGAAAAAAAGGAGATAGATATTGGAAAAATGGCAAGGACACTGTTGGAAAATATTAAAATGACATATTCATACAAGTTACTCTTAACACACAAGTGTTCAATTGAGTCTGACAGTTCAACAAGCAGCAATTTGGGTGTTTCTGTTTCAAAAGTTCAGATCGAACAGTGACAGATTTTGATTTAGGCAATGTACTGTAATATCACAACTTGTGACAGCATACTGTACTGATGTGTCTTTCTTAGCCATGCTATTCAGCATTTGTGTTTTGAACCTTGCTTTCTTCTCTGTTCTGGTTTTTGTTGCAACTTGTTACTGGTGTACCAAAGCCCAAACTTAACAAGATCCACCAATAGTTAGTTTAAGTCATTCAGAATTAAAGAAATGTAACTACCAACGTTTTTTCTTGGCTAGTTACGTTATGTTCAGTTTTGCTCCATAAATTTTAGGGGGTGTTAGTAATTTAGACAGGTGTATAAAAGCAGGTCTTAATGTGTGTTAGTTTGTCTGTGTTAAGGCTAAGGCCTGGGGACAGATCTGTGTGGGAACCTTAAGAGAAGATACTGTGTTTAAAGGCTTATGTGAAAAAGTGTTGGGGGTTTTGGTCACCGGTAGACGGCGTAGTTGTCCGGTATTAGTTAAGAACTTGGGAAAAGTTTAGTTTAGCAATAAATATACAGGCACTGCCCTGTTTGAAATATATCTGTTTCGATTGTTTTTCAATTTACACAAGAAGACAGAGTGAAAAGGTCCTGAACGTAGCCATTATATAGATAGATAGATAGATAGATAGATAGATAGATAGATAGATAGATAGATAGATAGATAGATAATGGCTACGTTCAGGACCTTTTCACTCTGTGTGTGTATATATATATATATATATATATATATATATATATATATATATATATATATATATATATATATATAAGGTGGACAAAGCACAACATAAATACAAAAGTATTTGGTATTTATACATAAATAATTGTGCTATCAAAAGCCATTCAAGTTTTAATGATTTTTAGAAAAAGAGGTAAATTACAATGAAGGGTAAGGGAATTTCCTGCTAATATAATTAATTTGGAACTAATTTATTGTAGCCTTCTGTGTGGTTTGTGGGGGCAGGAGCGAGGGTTCACCCCCCCCCCCCCATTCTGTCTTGCCAATAATATCTGCCAAAACCCTATTTAAACCCCAAGTCATGCCTTGCTCTTTGTCTTGCGTTTTTTTGTTTTCCACCATCGTCCCCTCCTCCTCATCTACTCCACTTTGCGTCCCTGAGGATTACACTAACCAACTGTCCAGAGGTATCTCTTCCATTACAGAATGTAGATTAGTGAGATCAATATAATAGCCCATCTTAGACATTGCTGTTAATTGGCTGCTTAGGATCTTTAATATATGCAGTTTTCTAAACAACTGAACTCATACTCCACAAGGGATACAAAATATCTTGAACAATAAATCAAATTGCAGGGAATATGAGGAGCAGTGCCCAAGTGGATTATAAACATTGATTGTATTTATCTAAGTCTTTCTCTTTTAATTATTTAAAATTGACATACAAGGTGCAAATCAGTTTTCTATTGAGTGTAGGACTTCAGTTGTCTGAACAAACTGGTAAACACTAATTATCAAACTGGATGCTGTCCTCACTTGAATCAACTTGGAAGATGCTTCAAAGCCTATTATAATGCTGCCGATGTTGGTGATAATGCTAATGATAATCATCGTAATGCTTGAATTATTTTTTAATTGCTTACTACTTGTACAGTTGTATTTTTTAATTACCATCTGGACATTGAGGAGGGTACAGAGGTGATTAGTCTTTGCCAAGGACAAGCAAAGTCAACCTACAGTAGTTTTTCTACAATTAAAAATAGCTAAAGATTAAAGTAGTATGCTCACGATGCAGAGATGGTATCTAGTGTGTTTAGTTGATATATAACATTTGTGTGTGTGTGTGTGTGTTTTTTATGCCTATTATCCATATTTGTTTTGGAATATAACAACAATGGAAAAAAAATCTCACATTTATGGTTGAATAACCTGAAGCATTAGCAGCTCTCAAAGTGGTGCCCATCATACCTGTCCTCATCCCCAACTGGCATGATATGTAATACTGATACAGTAGTAGGGTTACAAAAGAATTACAACCTACCACTCAGTGCTGTCAATCTCAAGTTTTAGATTACTTTTTGGAATAACTACAGGTGTTAGCTGTGACAAGTGAATTGAATTTAAATGATATGACGTGCTAATGGCTGCTTTGTCTCCATATAACGACAGTCCAAAGTTAATTGATTTGTTCATGATGACTATAGTAAAAAATATCTATAAAATACATAAAGCAATTTGGGAAAGGTGGAAAGGGCCTGCATTCCTGTCACATTGTCACATTTATGCCCATGGCTTGTAAGCAGGGCCAGATTAACCTATAAGCAAATTATGCTATAGTGTAGGGCCCCCATCAGAATTGGAGCCCCTGCGAGGTCGCCGTTTGTTTGGGACATTTTACAAAAACTGCATGCTGGCAGACGGGCCCACACACACACAGGAAGAGAGGTGCACAGAAGCTTGCTTTTGGTTAATTTTGTTATTTGATGATGGCTATGCCTTTCTTTCTCGATTACAGCATACCTGGTCTCTGAGTCTCTCACACAAGCAGCATCCTGGTACAATACCAAATGCCCCACACCCTCTACCTCCTGGTAAAGATCCTCCCCTAGTTCTACTACGTCAGAGGCATCAGTCTGCAGGATAAAATGTAATAATCAGGCTCAGTTTACATATTGATTTATTTCAGTTTTAGGGCCAATTTAAAAACCTGTCCTGTCTCCAATGTGCACAGTATGCCTCTTTACATTTTACAAATTTTCTTTTTTCATTTGGGAGTTGGAATTTTTTTTATAAAAAAATGTGGTGTGGCATTCATAAATAATATGAAAAGTGTTGTCAGTCAAAATACATTAAGATTCTACTGCTTGCTGGGGGCTTACGGGGACCCCAAGCTCTCTGCCTTTTTTCTGCTTCCGCATTTTTTGGGTCACCAGCCGACACTGATGCAAACACTGTCGTTTTTTTTGGTTTTTTTGAGCTGTGTTACAAATAAAACCCTTTGTCCATCTTGACATCTTTTAAAGTAGATCCCTAGACCGTTTTACAGGGACACCTCCATAATTAGCACAAACGACAGCCATGTAGAAAATAGAAATGGCTCCCAGAACTAAGATCAAAACCTGGGTAATTCCCAGTTTGTAAGACTTTTTTTTCCAAAATAACTACAGCTCTGCCAATAATTCTGCTTTCCTTTTTTTCTTCTGTTTTCTGTGATTTCTTAAAACTGATCTGTATTTTCCATGACAATTTTTTTTTCAGCTGGAATAACCTCAGAATGCCCCTAATAACATAATAACATAACATAGCATGTATGAGCAGAGCTGAGCGCCTACGGAAACGCTACAAAAAGAAGGAGCGTGCGAGAGCTAACTTTTATAAAGACCCATTCAAATTTGTAAAGAAGTTATTCACCAGTGAGAAGAATGGCACACTAAAAGCATCTAAGGTTGAGCTGGAGAGATATTTGGAGGAAACACATACAGATTCAAAAAGGCAGGAGCCTATGTCAATTCCGTCAGACATCCCACCTATCAATCCACCAGAATACCAAATGGAGGACTGTGCACCTAAGTGGAAAGAAATAGAGCAAGCTGTGAAAAAAGCAAGGGCTTCATCATCTCCAGGGCCTAATGGAGTTCCGTACAGAGTGTACAAGAGTGCTTCAGGAGTTCTACGAATTCTGTGGAAATTGATGAAAGTGGCATGGGAAAAACAGGTTGTACCAAGAGCATGGCGCCGAGCAGGTGGAGTCTTTATACCTAAAGAAAAAGATTCTACAAGCATCAGTCAGTTTCGTCCCATTTCCCTATTAAACGTAGAAGGCAAGATTTTCTTCAGCATTATTGCTCAGAGATTGTCAGCTTACCTATTAAAGAACTGCTTCATTGACACTTCAATACAAAAAGCGGGCATTCCAGGTTTCCCAGGTTGCTTAGAACACATCAATGTGATCTGGCAACAAATTCAATCAGCTAAAAAGGAGAGGAAGGAGCTCCATGTGACATTCCTGGATTTGGCTAATGCATATGGTTCAGTGCCACATGAACTACTTTGGGCAGCATTTGATTTTTTCAGTGTACCGATGACAATAACAAATTTAGTGAAAGCCTATTTTGGAGATTTACAATTCAGTTTTTCAACTTCAGAATTCAGCACTACATGGCAATGCCTAGAGGTTGGAATAATGGCAGGATGCACCATTTCTCCACTGGCTTTTACCATGGCAATGGAAGTAATCATTAGGGCATCAAAATGGGTAGTAGGAGGAGAGCGCTTGGCTTCTGGAATGCGACTACCACCAATTCGAGCATACATGGATGACATGACAACCATGACTACAACAGTAGCCTGCACTAATCGATTATTGGGCAAATTAACCAATAACATTATATGGGCACGAATGCAATTCAAGCCCACTAAATCAAGGAGCATCTCTATAATTAAAGGCAAAGTAGTAGATAAAACATTCTTCATTAATGGTGAGGCAATACCAACAGTGTCTGAGAAGCCAGTGAAGAGTCTTGGGAGATGGTACGACGGGGATCTAAAGGACACAGTTCGTGTGGGAGAAGTTAGACAACAAGCAGTGGAAGGGTTGAAGAGCATAGACAGATGCGCTCTACCAGGTAAACTAAAACTCTGGTGCTTTCAGTTTGGTCTACTGCCGAGGTTGCTGTGGCCACTGACTGTGTACGAGGTTTCTTTGACAACAGTAGAGAAGCTGGAAGCTTTAATCAGTTCATACATCAGGAAATGGTTGGGAGTTCCACGCTGCCTCAGCAGAGTGGGACTTTATGGTAAAGGAATACTGCAGCTACCAGTCTCTGCTCTAACCGAGGAGTTTAAGTGCGCCAAGGTCAGACTGGAAATTACATTAGTAGAGTCACGCGATAAATGCGTAAGGGAGGCAGCACCTGTGTTGAAAACTGGAAGAAAGTGGGCGGCAAAGAAAGCTGTGGAAGATGCAAAGGCTGCCCTTCGAATTGGTGATATCATGGGGCAAGTTCAGCATGGAAGAGGGGGTCTTGGTTTCAGTTCAACTCCTCCTACATGGCACAAGGCGGCCCCAGCTCAAAGGAGGAAGCTGGTAGTCAACGAGGTGCAAAAGCAGGAGGAGAGGATGAGGTATATAAAGGCCATTTCCCAGGCCAAACAGGGAGAATGGATGAGATGGGAGAGTGTGGAACAACGCAAGATTGGCTGGCAAGACCTATGGTCAATGGAACAGAGCAGGATCAGTTTCCTCATCAGGTCAACATATGATGTTCTCCCATCACCACAGAACCTAAACCTCTGGGTAGGAGAGGATCCCTCATGTCCTTTGTGTTCATCACCTGCAACATTAAGGCACATTTTGACAGGATGTAAGGTGGCTCTTAGCCAAGGACGGTTTACTTGGCGCCATGACCAGGTGCTGCGATGTTTGGCCTTAGCATTGGAAGACAAGCGTAACATGACCAATAAGTTGCCACCTGTTCCATCAAAACATTACACACAAAAGACAACATTCCTCCGCCCAGGAGAGCAACCACCAAGAAAAGGTGTTAAAACCAATCCTCGCCCAGGACAACTGGAAGCTGCTAGAGACTGGAATATGCTGGCAGATGTTGGTCAACGGCTTATTTTTCCACCTGAGATTGCCACCACTAACCTTCGACCAGATATTGTCTTGTGGTCTGGATCAGCACGCCTTGTTCACCTGGTAGAGTTAACAGTGCCATGGGAGGATGCTGTAGATGAGGCGTATGAGAGGAAGAAACTGCGGTATGCTCAACTAGCCACTGAAGCGGAACAGCGAGGATGGAGAGTTCGGGTTTACCCAGTGGAAGTGGGTTGTCGAGGATTTGTGGCACACTCTACAACCCGGTTTCTCAGAGACGTCGGATTCAGTGGCCAAGAGTTGCGTCGCACAGTGAAGAACTTATCTGAAGCAGCAGAGAGGAGCAGCAACTGGCTGTGGTTGAGACGGAAAGATTCTGGCTGGGGACAGGTAAGTAAGCTGGGCTGAGTTGAGTGGGGGACGGAGTGGGGTGATGCTGGGACGCCAGAATCACCGTCGAGCCCTCTTGAGGTGTCGTGGGCTAGTCGACGAAACACTGAGGATGGAAGGTGCCCGCCCACTTGAAAACCCCAGAGATGTACCCTACTTAGCTCAATCCAGACGGTTGTCATGCTGATGCGCTGGGGAGGCCGCACTTTGGTTGATCCCCGGAGCCAGCATCGCAGCCGTTGTGTGTGCTGATGCGCCAGGGAGGCAAAATAAGCTGATCCCTGGAGCCAGCATTACACTTCAGCCATTAACACCAGACAGAAGGATATCTACATCATCATATGGAAGGAAACGTAAATGGATGGAGACACATATGGATCACATTAGTTTACTGTAAAGCTACGTCTTAGTTGGTGCTTATCTTGGCGAGAGCCGAGTTCAAATCAGCATGAAGTTTTAACATCTACTCTCGTGTAATGGAAATCATGGACTGGTATTTTCTGTATGCTCAAACATATATATGGATGTAAACTAATGTCCTTTTGGCATGGCAAGATTCAGCATTTACTGTCATAAATATTTAAAACCATTGCGCTGCCCAAGTTATGTTAATGTACTTATTATTCAGACAACGCAAGTGATTTTAATGCACCGTTGCAGGCTGAGCACAGTGAAGGATAATAATCTGTTACATCACATTATGGTGGGTTCACTGATGGTCAAGGAGAATTTCACTTGTATATTTATTCAGATTTCCACTTTAAAAAGTGCCCACACATACAGTTCCATAAATGAAAACTGATTTTATATTATGACTCTGGAAGCATATGTAAATTATGATATTCTTGATGCATAAATAAAATGTAAATTCTTGGCCAACAACCAGTTTATATCAGCAGGTAATAATTATTAAAGTGTATCGACTTTAAAATGTCTACATAATTGGACCACATAATAATAAACCACAGATGTCTAATCATCCTCACATGAATAACTCTCATACCATGTAAATAATTTAAATGACCTACAAGGAGTACATATTTGTTTATTATTTCTATTATGTCATATGTACATGTACTCAGCTAAAATACTATGAGAAAATTCACTAATAAATCTAAATCCTCACACAACATTTTAATGGATCACTACTTCTAAGTAAACACATTTGATTGAATAAACACGCACCTTTAATGGTGTAGAGCTTGAATAGGGGAATACAGTGCTTCAGTAAAACCTCTGAAGACGTCCCACACTTCTTGATGAAGCGTATTTGTTTGCACCATTCACAATGCATATATGGTATGAGCAGTTACGGATTCTGAAAATCATACTATTAAATTATTCTATTTATTATACTCTGCAAATGAACAGGCTGTCTTTCACTTGCTCTTGTGCAAAAATTGAATATATTTTTAATTGATCAGACAATCAAATATTAAAATACTAATTTAATTCCTATGGTAATGAAGGACACACCCTTTTAAACTCTCATTGTTCTGCCAAACAGGAGAAAACATTAATACACATGAAAATAGGTTAAAAAGCAAATAAATAAATACATAAATAAACAATAATAAAAAAGTACATCAGAAAGGAAAAGCACTTAAAGTAATTCAGCTTTTTGAAAAGATCTACCTCTATAATGGTTTCTGTAAGTCGCAGTGTGTGCGGTTTAGTGGTTATTTCTAACAGCCTCACAGAATGTTAAGGTAATATGTATGGTACCTTACAAGGAGTTTAAAGTCAGATGCATTCTTTCTTTTACTAATTATCATTTTAAAAAGTAGCGGTGTTGTGTTATTTTGTGGTACGCGTACTCCTTGTACTGCGCTTTGATTTTAGCTCAGAAAACAAGTAAACGTCCATCTGAAAGAGGTACAATGTACTGAGTTTGGCACTTAAAGTTTTTTAATAGCATTTTTTCACAAATGTATGTGACTTTAACTGATGAGCAACAAATTGGGTTATCTAAAATAATAAACATATACGATTTTGTGGGTGAACTGCAGTAGTCAATCACAGCATTGACAGCGTACCATTTTCGGACTTTACACGGGTCAAGTTTTGGTACGCACACCACATTCTGACGATGTACCACTTTCTGGCCCTACACTGGTATAAATTAAAAGTGGAACCTACGTACAGTCTATTTTTTTTTTATCTCCTTGGTCCTGAGACCAGGTTTGTTAAGAGAAAATGAAATTTGGCTGTGAAACACATTATTTGCTTTACAGGAGACCACAAAATATGAAACCAATATTTGGGACCCCCAAATATTGAACGGCAGCGTGAGCAATTTCAAATGAGTATTTCATTTATGAAATACGGTGGCGTAATGGTTAGCGCTGCTGCCTCACAGCGCCAGGGTCCTGGGTTCAAATCCGGCCTTGGGTACTGTCTTTGTGGAGTCTGCATGTTCTCCCCATGTTTGCGTGGGTTTTCTCCGGGTACTCCGGTTTCCTCCCACAGTTCAAAGACATGCTGTCTAGGTTGATTGACTGTCTAGGATTTATATATGTCATATAAAATATTTTAAGAGGTTTCAATGTTCCATGCTTTAACAAAACATTCAAGCTTCCCTCTAACTGGGAAATTAAATTCATGCATATTTGCTCATTATTTTACACCATCATAATGTAGGTGTAAAATAGTGGAGCTAAATGTACTCTTTTGCTCTTCTTTTTTCAGATAAAGAATTGGACCTCAGCAAGTGGCGCACTGGTATAATGAGAGTCATAGGAATAACAAGGCCAGTGAAGCAAGTGCTTGCTCTGTGTCATAAAAAAGACTTTTGAAAACAGTATTTTGGAGCAAAGCTATGAAAAGTGGAGCCATGCAAAATTAGATCATGAGGGAAACAACTGAAAATCGCCCTGTAAACGTTTCAACATGGCAATGTAGACCACAGAACTATATGCAGCATAGTGAGGGAATCGTTTTTGTATTCATTTTTGATGGTGGTGGTTGTTGGTTAGGAAGCAAATGGCATTACTGTACTATACTGTTTGCATACATGTTTGACACTGCTTATCAATTCATGCACCATTCTTAAAAGAAGTGCATCCATCATTTAAAAAGTAATAGAAACATTTCAAAATGTTATTTATGTTGGATCGGCGATTTATGTTGGAAGATAGTGTGTGGGTGGTCTGCAGTGCTTCCTGACAAAGAAAATACAGTATTTATAACTAGACAGATACATGTATACCCACTAGTGAGTAGAAAGACTCATAACTTCATTGTTACTACTAATGCGAAATGACTTGGTGTGACATTTTCTCTTCATTTTACCCTCAAAAATAGGTTTCTGTCCAAGGACTGCAAAGGATAACACTACATTGAATATTGTACTAGTCTTGGCAGTCACCACTCCAGAAAAAAATGTGTCATTCAGCATTGTTAGTAACTTAATCATATTTAGGGTACCACTGAATTTGAGAGATGGATTGCTCCATAAAATCCTTAGCATATTTTTTAAAGAGGAGACAATTATTTATTGAGGACTATCAAGATATTTAGTGAGCAAGTATTCTGATTGAAGTTACCCTGCTACAAACTCCCCGTCCACAGTCGTACTGCTTTCCTAGAAAAAGGTGAACATTTTGGGGTACCATTCTACTTATGAAATGTCTTGTTCATTCAAATATATAGCATATTTTTAAAGAGGGGATGATGATCTAATCAGAGATACCAAGGTATTTAGGAAATAAAGGGTCTGAGGGAGGAAAAATGGGCAATACAATCCCCACCCCTACTCTTGTTGTAAATCATTTGTTGTTTCCAACCTTTTGAACACTACTATATGTGCTGTATATACTGTCAATGAAGGTGGCTAAAAAGCTATACTAAAAATGGAAGGATACCAGGCAATATTATAGGGTTGACAGCATGATCCTCCTCTTATGCTCTAAATGATGATCTCACTGTGGACTGTGACAATTATAATAGGCAGTTTGTAGACAGGTTGGATGCACTTTGGTTTATGCGAGGAATACAAGAATGAAGGGTTGCCTAGTAGTTGGTGCCTGTGGTGATGAGGTTTTATCAACACGGGCGATGAAGGTAGGCATAGGAACCTGGTCAGCCAGTTCACAACAATGGACTCATAGCCATCTTCTTACAGGCACATTTCAATAATTCTTCTTCTTTTCTTTCTTTCAGTATGTGATCTGCACTTTAAGAGCTATTTGACCCCATGAGCTTTCTGCGCAGTCTTGTTTACATAGTTGATTTTAGTTCCAAGGTTTTAATCCCTAAAGGTAAGCAATGCCTAATGAAGCAGTTTGTCCTTCTCATTTGTAAACAGGTTTGAAATGCAATGCAGTAATTAAAAGCATTACCATATTGATGTAATCCTTGGAATTAAAAGTTGAGATCGGTGCTTCAGTTGAGAACACAAGAAAAGGTCACTGCCAGCCCTATCTGAAGGAAAAAAAAAAGATTTGTAATTAAAACTAGATACAAGAAAGGAAATATGTCATATTTATAATTATGGATTAAATTCTGACAATTATTAAAAATTACTTTCTGCTTGAAACCTCAACCTAGACCAATGACCTAGACAAATTGTTAAAGAGCAATGTCATTTTCAGATGTCATTTTCTTTGTTTGTTTAGCTTTCCCTTGCTTTTTATGATGTTTGCAATTATGTTGAGTGGTTCTGGGTTCTGGTTATACAATACTGAGTTATTGTGTTATTTTCATGCTTATCTATATCTGTCTTTATCTGTGAACTTGTTGGTTTTGCTTTTTTCTCTGTTAGTGGAACATTTAATCTGCCTAGGACTGAACAGTATTCCAAATTCTGTTCAAATTATGTCACAAAATGTCATAGATATACAGTATGTAGCAGTGGCGACTGGTGGGCAAAAAAAATGGGGAGGCAGAAAAAAGGCTGAGGGCTTGGGGGTCCCATTAAGCAAGCAGCAACAGTAGAATCATATTGTATTCATCCTGCCAACACTTTTCATATTATTATTATTATTATTATTATTATTATTATTATTATTATTATTATTATTATTATTATTATTAATAATAATAATAATTTGTCCAAGGTGATCTACAGGTGTTACAGGGCAGTACTGTACAGTGTTACAATGCAAGATTAATATTTAGTATACAACATGAATACAGCGTTTAGATTTGAAGACCACATCACTAACATACTTTGCATACAATATTTTCTAAACAAAGTTGTTAAGGCAGGAGAAAGGCAGACAAAAAACCAAGCACATCCTATCGACTTAATTTGCTAAACTTAAATAAATGGTATAATGGTATATAACAAAATAATGGTATACCGTACAGACAATAAGAGAGTGAACGAGTTTGCCTGTGCTGGGGAAAATAAACAAATACTGCTGGGGAAGGGCTAAAATAATATAAATATGACTTCCAACAAACTCTCTTAATCCACGCATGTCAACAACGCTGGCTTCATTTTTTAACTTTGGTAGGGTCTAAACAGTCAAGGGATTTTCCATGCTATCAAGCAGCGACACAGTTTATTTTTTGTCTACCGTCCTGGGTGTTTTTTTAACTTTTACAGCTGTCCCGCGTTACACCGACCCCTTTAATGCAGTTAACCTTTGACTCGCTTTCCTAATTCATTGTTAACTGAATGTTCATACCAATGTCATCAACACTCCCGCTCCCAAAGCAAAACAGAAAGTACAACATGGCAAGTCGACCGTACATTTAACACCAGAGCAAAAGAAAAAAAAATCTGCATGTATGCATCTGAAAAAAAGAAAGCAAGTCAGCAAGACATCTCAAATGTTTTCTCGCCTAAGTGAGGCATATACTGTTAATCGAAGGTTTGAGTTGCACCTCCAATTAAAACCAGGGATCACAGTACATCAGCTGCATTGCTAGTACTGTACTGTGTGTGGTTATAGCAGATAGGAGTTTGTAACAAAGGCTTCTCTCCTCTGATAATAAAAACTCTGTGGACCCCTCCAATTAAAACCTGTGCTCACATGATCTGCTACTGCTAGTACTGTGGTTAATAGCAGTTAGGAGTTTATAACAGAGCATTGCCTCCTCTGAGGAGCCAAAACTGCTGTTCCTATAGGAATGTGGAATCTAGGCTTTAGGTTGAAATACCATTTTGTCTTGTTTTATTGAACATTATTATATTATAATGCTACACAACAATATATAATTTTAAATTTTGAGGAGGCACTGCCTCCCTTGCCTCCTCTATGTTGAGTATATTGGTTCAGCAGAGTTGACAAGTGACATTGTCACATGGTTTGAATGGAATGAAAAAGTGTGTTCAATGTTGGGCAGTAGACTTATCAACCAGCTTCAATGATTGCAAACATCACACAAATAGGGAAAGAAGAAACAAATAAATAAAATGATATTTGAAGCTACTTGCTCTTCATGAATATATCCCCTTAGACACAACAGTGCTTGTTGAAACCAGATTAAACTTATCACATGCCTAGTGTCTACACTTTAAAGGGTATTTTTTGGCTACTTTGACAGTAAAAAAAAAAAAAAAAAAAAGAGCCATAAAAACTGATTTTAAGAAATCAATTTAAATCAAAAAACAGTTTATAGTTCTATTTCAATTGAATTGGAAATCTTGCTTTGAAATGTAAATCGATCCACTTTCCCTTAATGTCACAAGACATCAGAGAATCCTACCATCTTCTGATGTACCATGGCTGTGAAGCTCAGTGCTTGGAGTTGCGAATGATAATCAATTCAGTGATGCAGTTCTTGGTTCGAAGAGCATTTTTCTGGGACCTTATTGAAGCACCCGGTATAAATTCAAATACTTATGAGTCTGGCCAGACTAATGTTTACATTTTAATTCAGTAAGGAATGATTTCCTAACACGTCATGGTTTGCCTATTGTCAGACATTTCAATTGCTGATAGGTACAGTACAAGTAAATGTATAATCCAATTAAGTAACACATTGGACAACTTTATGTTAGTGCATGCAGTGTGTTTCTCTAGACAAAAAATCATCCAGTTTCTTAAGCTATTTCAGCTTTTCTGTTGCATCTGTGTAAGAAGGATTCATACACATTTTTGCAATATCTTGAAAAAAACTGCCTATTTACCATGGGAAATTACCAAGGGCTTTATGCTGTATGCATTCATTTTGTCTTGGAATGCTGGTTTGCTTTTATCTTTGCTTGATTCCAGGGACATGTATTGTTATAGAAGTCTGTTTTGCTGAGCTGAGTGTTCTATATAGTTGTTTGCGTGAATACTGTAGTCTTTCTTAGAACGCTTGTATAAAGAAAACCATTGTCTGATGGATGAAGAGCTAGACTCGGCTGACCTTAGGGGCACAAGGGCTTCTCTCTTTCTTTTGTGCATTTATAAATGCATGAGCACATCTATGCTAGATTATCTGTGTGAAACATTCTGTCATAAACATTAAACTTCTTGTTCCAATTACAGTATGCAAGGCATTACATTTGTTTTGCCCAAGGTCAAGCAGGGATATAGACTTTTTTTGTATCCTTTTTCATTTCTTTCCCGTCATATGAGGTTCGGCCTCGATGCTGGTGTTAATCCTTCATACCAATATTGAATATTGGTGGATTTGGTTGCTGCCCCCAGGAAAACATCTTAAACTGACACTTCAATCACAAGGGTCTGTCTTGCAGTACAGCATTTCAAGTAAATGAATAAACTCAATAATAGACAAATACGTTACATTTTACCATTTACCATTGGCTGCCACAAAAGCTATCTCTTCAAAAAAGGCAGTTTTACAATGCTCTATTACAATATTTGTTAAAGCAATTGTACCCACGCTCTTTTGGGGACCTACTTCTACCTTGTTTTAGATGCATTTAATAATGCTAATTAGGGGATCAATATACCACCCCTTAAATAAAACACCGGTTGGCTTAATATAGAGTTGAAGGGTAGTAGCATTTAGAACCACCACTGTTTGGCCCATTCAAAAAGAACCCATGTGTTTTACAACTCCCATGATGTGTAACCTAATATAAAACAGCAAGGGATAGGAATTAGAATCGATAATTGTCATACCTACATAAAGGCTAATTCAGCATCTGCATAGATAAACTGAACATACTGCATTTCATCATTCAGTTTTATGCTAACGTAAATGTTGCAAAAGTAAGAGGCCTACATATCTGTGTACTGCCATTCTCGATTCAGACATATTGCTGAGAGCATTTAATCTTTATGCAAGTCTCCAGAATTCTTGAATCATGATGCATATTTATGGTTATAAAAGCAGTAGTTCAGCATTTGACTGATCCAGGTCTAGGTAGTTTGCAGTTATATAATGGTTGGGGAAGGTTTTTTACACATGAGATATGCTGTTCTTCCAGACTTCTCTTTAAATAGCTGTTTCATACCAAATTGATACTGCGATATCATAACCCAGATTCATAATTCAAATGTATTAATAAGAGTGTCCTTTTCTATTCAAGTAATATGTCAGATATATGTACAAATATTCAGCAACAATCATGGGACAGCGGGGATCTGTTTGACTTCATAAGAGACCTGACAGTGTGTACCCATGTAACTGACTCATCTCTCTATGCAGTTGCTGCATTGACAAATGTGCCTAGTCTAGTCTTTCTTCTGCTGATGATAATTACATTTTTATCCCATATATTTCCAGTATTATTTTTGAATTGCACATGTGTGATTTGTCTTGCATAAATGAGCTCTTACTATGCTTTAGAGAAATGTTATTGACCATATTATCTTTAACTAAACAACCCAGAGCAAGTAAATCCAATAGGGAGATTATTGTAATTGAGTTATTTGCTTCCTAGTAATGCAAAGAACAGTCTGAAGCATGTGTTGTTTTTGAAAACATTGGTGAAATCGATATCAATGTAATTAGAATTCAGCGATGCTTACCATGATCCTGCTTATTAGCTACAGTATGTCAGCAATATAGAGTACTGTATTTATTATCAGAGCATATGTCTAAAATGGTTTCTACAGTTTTTACTTCCGGGTACACAAATATACTGTATATTACAAACAGGAAAATAAGATAAACAGTATCATAAAATAAGTTTCTGAAAACTAACCTGACTAGCAGACATTAAAAAAAAAAAAAAAACCAGAGACAAAAAAGAGATTTATTTTTCTGCTCACTTAGTGTTAACTTTAAACACAACATACATTTTTCTGCATTTTGACTGTACTTGCTTCAACCAAAGACTACCTCTTTGCCCTGGTAATCATTTCAAACCCGTGCTTGAATGAGATAGCCCACTTCTAATTCCAAAGAGCCATACTGTGGAGCTCAGTGAGACACACATGGCTCAAGAGTCATCCGTATAAACTAATAAAAAAATAAAAAAAATAAAAAAAAGCATGTCACTTGATGATATATATATATATATATATATATATATATATATATATATATATATATATGTATATATATATATATATATATGTATATATATATATATATATATATATATATATATATATATATATATATATATATATATGTATGTAAAATAAATATATATATAAACTCAAAGACATTGAACAACTAGCAATTAGTCCATATATGTTACAGACAGTTATACACAACTTGGCAGGGAAAGCGAAACACTTGCACAGCCAGGGATGGCTCAGCAAAACAGAAAGGTCAGCTCAGTGCAGGTCAGGCACCCTCTGCAGACTAGGTAAGAAACAATATGAAGCTACCTACTGCTGTAGGCTGTATAGGCAGTGCCTAGTGTAATTTGTTTGTACTTTCCACTGAGAACCTGGAAGAAGTATTTGTCAAGGTTGTCGTCGTTCTTAGTGATGAGTTCAATGTGCATTCAAGAAATTTAAATCCAGGCATGCTGGTTGAACAAATCAGGACCTGTGGTGGTATTTTTCCCAACTATGTTATCCCAAATATGGTATGTCTTCCCAGATATGGTATCAAAATTGTCTAGTTATAGTAACCAGTTATTCAAACAGAAACATTGCTGTCGTGTAGCACAAATGTATTACATCACAAGACATACTGTACATATTAGAAACAATGGAATGTAAAAAAAAAAAAAAACATGATAGACAGGTGTGTGAGGTCAATTATTTTCTGTTTTTCAATAGTTTAAAAATAGCAGCAATGTAAAAATAAAAATGAGCATTACAGAAAACAAATATGCAGATGTGCCATGGTTATGTACCGGTATTTGCCATTATTTATATGGCAATCTATTAATAATCCTAAAAGACTGCTTATTATCAAGTAGCAGTGCCTTCATAATTTTTTTTCATAGAATTTGCAGCTGTAAAAGTAACAACCGAAGAAGAGGTAACAAGGTTACATAAAGTTGAAAGCACATTTCCATTAAGCAATACCGGAAATCACAGACCTTTCATCCACTATTTAGGAAAGGGCCAACTGGAACATTCAGATAGAATGTCTAGCTTAAAAAAAGCTAAACTGAAGAGAAGGGAAAACAAATCTGTAATTTAAATATTGAAAAGGTTTAAAATCACAAAAGGCTATGTTTATCATTTTTTAATTGCACCTTATCTGGCACAGGTTCTTTCCTTCCTGATGGTCATCTAATTAGGGTTATACTGCTTCCAAAAAATAATTAATAATAATAATAATAATAATAATAATAATAATAGATACATAAACATTTGTGTGTTTTTCTGTACTGGTAGCCTAATTTTAGCCAGAGGTCCACACTAAAGCATCAAGCTTATTTTTACTTGCAAGTAAAGGCATTTATGATCATTCATATATATATATATATATATATACATATATATATATATATATATATATATATATATATATATATCTCACACAGTACTGTTGCAAATATTGTGTTATGTTATAAAGTTAGTGTTAAAATAGATTGGTTACATCATTTATAACACTTCACTTACATAACTAGCATTGTACCCAGTAGAAGAACAATCGCAGGGGCCTTGTTACCTAATTGTAGTTATAAAAGGCATATGTTATTATTATTATTATTTATTTCTTAGCAGACGCCATATTCCAGGGCGACTTACAATTGTTACAAGATATCACATTATACATTATTTCACATTATACAGATATCACATTATTTTTACATACAATTACCCATTTATACAGTTGGGTTTTTTACTGGAGCAATCTAGGTAAAGTACCTTGCTCAAGGGTACAACAGCAGTGTCCCCCACTGGGGATTGAACCCACAACCCTCCGGTCAGGAGTCTAGAGCCCTAACCACTACTCCACACTGCGTGCTCAGAGTAACTCTATATTATGATATCAAACTAAACAATGCAATGAGTGAAAAATAAATACAATTCCAGGTCCTGAACAACAAAACCAGTTATTTATCTATTGAGATATCCCTGGGATGTACACTTGTATACCTTTTTTATAATAGGCATTGACTGTGAAATTAATTATTGAACACGGATCTATATATTATTCAATTTTATACTGGAAATGCAATTATTGGAATTTAAAAAAAAATAACGGTATTGCTGAATTCCTTTAAGTGCTGTCAAAGTTCACATTAAAGTTAATGAGGAATTTTTAACAAAGCTGTATGGAAGTATGTCATTTTCTAAATAAAACGTATACCTGTCATGATGTGAGATCTGACTGTTAAGAAACTTTGATAATGAATTTAATGCTGCATCCAGTTATTATAGGCCAGTTGGGAAACATTGTAGGTACAAACTGGTCTATGTAGATACAAATGAGATGGTAATCCTGGCTTGATAACAATCAGATTGGCTGGTCCATGCAGTTCAGTGTTGGTGAAACTAAGGGAATTCATCTCTGTATTACTACTCCCAGTTGAGCTCTGAAAGCATGACTGTATAACTGGGAGTGAGAGTCATGTTTGGAAGGCTTCAATGTGAAGGTTTTTGGCAGCAAGAAAACTAGAGCTGGAATAGAGAGCGAGCTGCTATTCAAATGAGGTTAAACACAAGCAGTGACAATATAATGAACTGAAACAAAACCAACTTTATTAAGTCTATGTTTTTTTGTCTTTAGCTGATTTATAAAAGGATAGGCAATGTATTCTGTTAGGATTGCTCCTGTTTTGTAACATTATCTCCATAGTTACTGTAATTACTTTAGCATTTAGTTAGAACTAGAAGGTGCATATGTGTTTTTTTAGGTACAGTAGTTAAATCGAGGGATTTCCTGAAAAATAAAAACTTGGTATCCCAGAATTTCAGATTTCACCTTAAAATTACTTTCTGGAAAATAAAAAAAATAAATAAAAAGATGTGGTGGGAAAACATGATAACCAACCAACATGTTTCAGAAAATTATATTTGGTTGGTAATGGAACACAATGATAGGTTCATTTAATAAAGTCAATATAAAGGTTAGTAATGACTGCATAATATCTCCATTGTTCTACTCCACTGCTTCCCAGTATGTTTAATACAGCCCTTTTTTACACAGTATTAATTATGTTCTAAATGACATATTTGAATGCCAAACCACAGATTGTGTTTTTCTCATCTTTTGCACTAAGAGGAACTAAACTCACCAGATTTTCACAGCAAAAATATGACTGCAATAACTTAACTTCCTGTTTTGTTATATTTCTGCCAGCCTGATTATAGTTTCAAATGACACACTAGTCTAAGCACTGCACTTCACTCCACCAGGTCAGTCCATCAACAACAGCAACAACAACAATGCAACAACAATTACTGCACTGTTATTGACTGCTAGCTTTTGTGGAGTCATGTCACTTAGGCTGAGGACGAGGGAATGACAGCATAGTGTAGTGTAGGTAGAGATATGAATAAAACAGATTGGTTTGATTCTTTTCTGCAAATTTGCATTTGCTCATGCTTTAAAATAGGATCATCTGTAACTTCAAAAGGCACATTCAGAATTCTAAGGTAAAACCTATAAGAAAGTAAGTCAAGTAGACAAACTAGTAAGGAAACTAAATGTACAATATCCTTCCATGAATGGAACCTAATGGATATTAATGTACTTGAGTATGTGACCCATAACTTATCCATACATCCCGGTTGCAGCTACTCAATAAAATAAATATAAAAGATGAAATATCCTAATTGTTTTTGGGTGATTTGGGTATCGTGTCCTTCATACCTAGTGTCTTCTCTAGCAAACCCACACTCAGAAATATCTGCAGTCTGGCCAATACAAAGTGTTGCATTTACAAACAGGTTCATTGTATGACCAGAACATCCACTGCAGCAGATCTTTAACAGCATCTCTCAAACAACGTACTGAAAAGCGTGTGATTAATGCCCTTATGATCCTGACTCTAGGGAGGTTGTTAGGCATGGGTTTTCTGTGAGGGAAACATTGCTGTCTGATATGTACGGTTTGGAGACCATAATAAACCATCACTGCCTCATCAATCACTGGCAGGACAGGGTTTACAAAATGTATTACGCAGTCTGGTATTTTCCTAGTGACTCAGTCTTCATGCATTTGAAAGTTACTAAATATAAACTAGGCCATTCTCTAAGGTGTTAAGATTTATGATGCTGGAAGACACAGAACATTTTGATTACCATTCAGTGGGATTCAGTTGCAAGAGGCAATACTCCAGCAGCGAGATGGCATACCGCTCTTCTTCTAAATGAATGATGATGGTAAAAATAGTTTACTACAGCAAGGGCTACCGCATTAATGCGCACTGCATGAATGCTGCAGATACTTAGCTTTACCTATCAATTTTTGAACACTCAATAGCAGAATGTATTGCTCCTCCTTCTCTGTGTTAAGCTTTCAGTTCCTTGCAATTTACTCTCACTATAATTGACCACATTAAAAATCATTGAAATCCTAATCTCTATAGCCATAGTAGCTTATAAAAAGGACAATTCTTCAGGTGATGCAGTAACAAATATAATTCTGAATTAGGGCATAAGAAAAGGATTACATACTGTAATGGGTTAAATAAGAACACTTCAAGATGTAATTAAAAAAAATTCTATTGTGAGGACCCTGATTGAGACATAATTATTATGATTTCCATTACACGAGAGTAGATATTTAAACTTTATGCTGATTTGAACTCGGCTCTCGCCAAGATAAGCACCAACTAAGACTTAGCTTTATAGTAAACTAATGTGATCCCTCTGTGTCTCCATCCATTTGCGCTTCCTTCCATATGATGATGTAGATATCCTTCTGTCTGGTGTTGATGGCTGAAGTGTAATGCTGGCTCCAGGGATCAGCTTATTGCCTCCCTCGCGCATCAGCACACACAACGGCTGTATGCTGGCTCCGGGGATCAACCACAGTGCGGCCTCCCCAGCGCATCAGCATGACAACCGTCTGGATTGAGCTAAGTACGGTACATCTCTGGGGTCTTCAAGTGGGCACCTTCCATCCTCGGTGTTTCGTCAACTAGCCCACGACACCTCAAGAGGGCTCGACGGTGATTCTGGCGAGGATTGGTTTTAACACCTTTTCTTGGTGGTTGCTCTCCTACCCAGAGGTTTAGGTTCTGTGGTGATGGGAGAACATCATATGTTGACCTGATGAGGAAACTGATCCTGCTCTGTTCCATTGACCATGGGTCTTGCCAGCCAATCTTGCATTGTTCCACACGCTCCCATCTCATCCATTCTCCCTGCTTGGCCTGAGAAATGGCCTTTATGCACCTCATCCTCTCCTCCAGCTTTTGCACCTCGTTGACTACCAGCTTCCTCTGTTGAGCTGGGGCTGCCTTGTGCCATGTAGGAGGAGCTGAACTGAGACCAAGACCCCCTCTTCCATGATGAACTTGCCCCATGATAACACCAACTCGAAGGGCAGCCTTTGCATCCTCCACAGCTTTCTTTGCCGCCCACTTTCTCCCAGTTTTCAACACAGGTGCTGTCTTACTAATGTAATTTCCAGTCTGACCTTGGCGCACTTAAACTCCTCGGTTAGAGCGGAGACTGGTAGCTGCAGTATTCCTTTACCATAAAGTCCCACTCTGCTGAGGCAGCGTGGAACTCCCAACCATTTCCTGATGTATGAACTGATTAAAGCTTCCAGCTTCTCTACTGTTGTCAAAGAAACCTCGTACACAGTCAGTGGCCACAGCAAGGCTGTCATGCTGTCTGGTTCTCCCTAACATGTTCAGGATGCCATGAGTCATTCATTCTCCACTTTGTCAGTTGGATTACTCCTGTATGCATAATTTAATCAAAGCTGCTGCTATACAAACCACAACAAAGGCAGTGCTGCGCTAGGAAGGGTGATCCACCTCCTGTGTTCCCACCACTTGCTCTCCTACCTAGCAGCTCTCAGCTCTCAAATTATCAATGCAATTGAGTTAAAAGAAGTTTATTAGTTTACTGAAATAGTATTAAGATGATCATTATAGAGCTACTGTTTATACATTAGGCAAATGCAAATTAATGAAAAAATACATTACTGACTAAAATACAAAAGACCAGTTAGATTCATGTTCCTCAGGTCACACTAGTTATTTATTGCTTAATGAGAAAAAACAGAAATACCCACTGTACTGTAAATTCATTGGCGTATATTGTTAGAGTGGATAGTTATATATTCATGGATTACAAAAAGTTAGTAAGGAAACAGTCTAAACAAATGAAACGATAATAAGATCAAAAATGGAAAATTACCTATATGGTAACAGTATCCTGGGATACAGTCATGTTTGTAACCTTTCTTATGTTCTTATGTTCTTATCTGTGGAGACAATGGTTGGAAGTGACAGGTCAAAACGAGTTGAAGCAGGGCTATTCACATTCATTTGCTTGACTGTTTCAAAACTATTTTGAGCAGCACTGGTCCATTCAATTTCTTATTTTCCTCACAGGAGAGTTTGCCTTAATTCAACAACTATAGCGTAGTTGGGTGCAAATTTGCCATACCATGCAGTCAGTCCCAAGAAAGAACAATGACGTGTAGCATCAGCTGATGATGGTGCATCATGACTGCAACAGCATGAGCTCCATCTGGTTATAATCCATCTGGCGAACAAAGTTTGTTTTGTCAGAACTGGCATTTGCTAACATTAAATCCAGCTTCCTGGGAACTGAATAAAGCAGCACGAAGGTTGTCTTCATGTTCAGGTTCCGTCTTTCCATAGACAATTATGCCATCCAAATAACACTGCACACTTTTCAATCCAGTCAGTATGGTAGACATAATTTTCTGCAAGGCTGACGGTGCAGAAGGAAGATCACATGGCACACGACACAATCTAAATAAACTATTGTGAGTAATGAAAGCATTAAGATCTCTGCTGACTTCATGAAGTAAAACTTGCTGGTATGCACTTTTTAAATAGAATCGAGAACATCACAGAGCCTCTTGGTTCAGACAAAATGTCTTCAATGAGTGGTAGGGGATGGCTGTCAACTACTGTAGCCTTATTTGGTTTAAGAAAATCAACACACATTCGTATGCCACAAGTTTTCTTCTGGGTTCCTTCTATAGGAGAAACCCACTCTGAAGCATCAACTCTCTGAATGACTCCATTATTTTCCAGGACATTTTTGGTTTCTTTGTGACTTCGGGGTCTATTCATAAAGGGTTAATGCCTGTTGAAATGAGAAAACAGGACTACATGATCGGATTTCATCCATAGCCGCCTATTTAACACCAGTTGCTATTCATAAGCGATAATTGTTACAGCTTTGTTTTTTTTTATTAAACTGTGTTTGTATAAAAGTTGATGCCCCCGTGATTTAAAAAAAAAAAGTAATGCTGTATCTGTGTTAAGCTGAAATAATAATTGAAATAATTGATTTACAAGTGTTTTTCATTTAATTGCGTATGTCCTGCAAAGCAAAGGAACATTAACAATTATTAAGGTAATTTAAATACCCTGAACATGATCGCATCCTACAGTATATAAATCACGTATCACACAGGCATGCTGTTAATAACAGGATGGGTGCTGCTGTTGGTAGATTCCATTTGTTTATGTTCCCAACAGCTAACGACGGAACTGAGCGAATGTTTACAGAGCTGATGATGTCATCAAAAGGAGACAGATTTCGGTCGTGAATGAACATATACCCATTCATAAATTGCTTAGCAACAGTCGTCGGTCTGCACAGATCATTTTATGAATATCAATATGGACGACTTTTGTTAGTTTTAAACGAAAGTCGATTACCAAGGACAGTCGGCAAGTACTTTAATGAATAGACCCTTTCGTCTCTGACAAACAGTGGCAATCATCTGAGTTTTTGTTGTGATGGTTTTACATTGGCACATATTTTATGCACAAACCCTTTTGCACAATCAAATATTTCTGTATTATTTCTCTGGTCTTGGTCACTGAAGTTATTGTTAAGTTTATGTAGGACACATGTAGCTGGTGTTTCTGAAACCAATGTAGCTCCACAGATTTGTAGGTTTAGAGCAGATACTAGGTCCATTCCTAAGATTGACATTCCTGTTTTCACCACAAAGTTCACTTTAGTACTTCTATCAAGAAAAACAACCTAAAAGATCTAGTGTATGCTTTGAATAAATGAATAGTTTCACTTTAGGTGAAGTCAATGCAGAATTCTTAAAGTAAAGCAATTCAATGTTCTCTAGTAAAATAGATACTGCAGAACCAGTGTCTACCAACAGGTATACACTGCATTTATTCTGTGTTGGTGTGGAGATTGTAAAGTTACACTGCAATTTTCCTTAATATAAGTCAAAGTTATAAACACAGCAAGTTCAGGCACAGTTCATTTACAGGACATGAAGTAGAACAGTAAACTTTAGAAAAGTTTTGTGTATCTCCTTCAGCTATAGTTTTAGCCTCTGCAATTGCAGCTTTGGTCTGTCTTGCGATCATTAAAGCTTTATCAATCCGACTAGCAGCAGTCTGTCTTGAATGCGAGGGGTGCTCGTTTTTTCAATTATTTGATCCCTGCGTTGATGCATCAAGTGTACAAATTCATATGAGATTACCAGTTCCCTTAAAGCAGCAATGTAATGTTCGGTCGACTCACATACATGTTGAGCATGTTGTCTGAATCGGTATCTTTCTTCAACAACATTCACTTTCGGAGCAAAGTAACCTACTAGTGCACGAACACTACCTTCCTTTTGAAGCGTGTAGTAGATCCTCTGACCTTCTGTTCCAAGGCAATGTATCAGCAAGGTCTGCTTTCGTTTATCAGCAATGTTGGCCCCGTCTATAGCAAAGAAGTCATTTTCTAGCATAGGTAACCAGGTCTTAAATGCAATTTTCGGTTCTCCTGGGCATTTTTATTTTATTATTATTATTTGTTTATTTAGCAGATGCATTTATCTAAGGCGACTTACAGAGACTAGGGTGTGTTAACTATGCATCAGCTGCAGAGCCACTTACAATTACGTCTCATCCGAAAGACGGAGCACAAGGAGGTTAAGTGACTTTCTCAGGGTCACACAATGAAACGGTACAATTATTCAAATAAAAAAAACAGTTATTTTTATTTCACAATTAGACTATATCATGTGAAATATAAAATGGTGATTTTAGGTCAGATAGACTATATTGATTATGTTTCTTTTTTTGGTACATATTGTTAATTTCTAACTTTGCACACTCAACTTATCTTTATCTTTAGTTTAATACTTTTCTTGTATGCTCAGTAATACTGATCACATGTATTTAAATATGCAAGGCTGTGACTCTTCTGAGGGTACTCTACCCTCCTCTTGTTAGGTTTGGTGGATAGAAAAATATTGCGTTTGAGACTTAGAACTTCCAGTAGGGCTATCAAGTATAGAGAAGACAATATTGTGAGTGCTCATGATAATAACTCCTTTGTTTTAAATTATGATCCAGTACTTAAAAGGATTTTAAATAACCACAGTATAATGATATGTGTTCTAAGAGACTAATGAAAAACCAAGTGTGTTGACACCATTAAAGATCATAGGTCTCATGGGTACTGTAAAACACATTAACAAATACCTACCTACATTGTCAGCGCTAAAGGAGTGTTAACAAATGCTTTTAAATCCCTTTCTCATGGTTATTACATTACTTCTATCCACGCTTTGATTGTGTTGAGAATCCCTATGTTTTAAAGTAAATCACAAATAGTTTGTGTAGATAAACTGCTCCACTATATGTCACATAGTTGCAGTCAGACCATTTAATCTGTAGTGAATTTAAATATCTGCAAATTCCAACCTGTAGTATAAAAAAGGATAAAAATACAAGCAAAGAACCAAAACAGAAGAAAAGGGCAAGTGATAATATTGCTCATGCTGGTAAGTACAACAGTTTTAAACCTTGGTTAACACCCAACATATGACATTTGATCTCAGTTACAATCACACAGTTCATGCTATTCAGTTTCATGTGTATACCTACAGTACGGGTCTTTATTAAAATAAAATCAATTTTCAAGTTGCGAATAAGCTAGTCTGGCCATGGAGGGTCACATTACTTCAGATGTAGCAGCTACAGTATATGAAATAATGTACTGGTTTAGGATTTGGGTGGAGGTTTATTGGTTAAATTAAACAATAAAGATATGGATGGAACAGAGACCTGGTCCAAGATTTTTTGGATTCAGTGTTTTCATCTGCTGTGTGCACCCAATGTAAGCAATTTTTGTTACCAAATATGTTTTTTCGTTTTTTGTCTTAAACTATTTTATTGATCGCGCGTGCAGCACTCATGCTGGCAACTGTGTATTGGATCACGTAGAGCACTTTTGATTGCATTTATTTCTTTGCTGACATTCCTTGTGCTTATCTGTGACAGTGTTATTCTCAGAACCATTACAGTTTTGGTTTTAGTTATCAAGGCAATGTGCTTCCCTATCATCTGTAGTATACCTAATATTATTAAAGTTTTGGTTTTAGTTCTGCCCTGTTGTGATTTTTCACTGTGCATGCTCTGATCTCTTGAAATGTCTGCTGAACCAGCAAATAAGACCAAGACTTGACAGTCCTCAACAAAATTAACTCAGAAAGTCAGCATGAAGCAGGTGAGAAAAAATGCCAACTTACTTTGGTGGATCTGTTAAGAAAAAAAAAAAAAAAGATCAACATAGTAGAAAAGCAGAACAGCAGCATACAGTCAAACCTCACAGGAGATTACACAGTCGTTTGTGGTTATCACCCCTGCAAATTATGAGCAAGGTGAAATTGAATGACAACAGCTGCTTATCTGTTGATAATATAATCTTGATTAAATAGATCTTGAAAGTCCTTTACCAAACCAAACCTGTGGCAGAAGAGTTTTACGTTTCCAGCCATCATGGAGAGAGAAATATCCCTGGATTTTAATAAGGCCTGGAACACCTGAAGTTTTGTGTGAGACCTGCAAGACTCAGTGGTTCTGCGTCATGGTCCTGCCTTGCAAGCTGTGTTAACAAAGCTGGAAGACATAATAGAAGCCTTGACAGAGTATCAACAAAAGAGCCATAGTGAACCAGCAATTACAGCCGGAGGGTTAATAAAAAGTCTTTGCCAGGGAGAGTTTGTAGTTAAGATGCCTCAAGAAGTCCTGCTTCTTTTGAAAAACCAAAATCAGGAAGTGAAGTCAAGACAAAGTTCTTTATCTGGTATTATTTCTGCCATGGAAATTCTGACAGAAAATGTGTCAATGCTTAGGACTCATGAGAAATATGCTATACTGTACAGTGAAACCTTACACATTTGTGCAGAGCTTGACATTGAATCACCAGAACTGCCCCGCTACACAGGACCTGTATCCACTGCAGGCTGGCGTACAGCGGAAGAATACTATCGAGCACAGTATTTCCTTTTTATTGATACGACTGTTAATGCATGAGAAGAAACGTTATTACCAACCCGGACTTCTGCAGCACTCACGCCTGGATGACATACTTTTAAAGGATCTGGAAAAACAGGACATTGTAAATACAATTAGCCAATATCCAGAAAGAACACTAGCTATTTTCAAGCAGCAAGGATGGATTCAGAATTCAGTTGAAGGGCTTGCAAACAAGCTGTTATCGTTAGACATTGCAGTAAGAAACATGTTCAATGAAATACAAAAACTCATTGGACTGCTGCTCACACTGCCTTGCAGCAATGCAAAAGCAGAAAGGACTTTTCCTGCCTTTGCAGATTGAAGAACTATCTCTGCAACACCATGATGCAAGACCGGCTGAATCATTTAATCATTCTCCATGTTCACCAAGAAAGACTGGACTGTCTTGATAATTTTGAGATAGCAGCAAAACTCTAGTGCCTGTAGTGCTTTATCTGGGAACTTCTGTCTTTACTGTGAAGGTATATAATACCAGCAAATAGGCTAATATGGCCTGGTCCTGCTATAGAAATGTTGATTATTCCTTTGTTTGAATTGAGCTGGGGGGTTTTATTCTATTTTTCTCCTGTTTGTCAGGGTTCTAACACCATAACAAGTATTATGAGTTTCTTGATAATTGTTTAATGTTGGTTTATTAAAAAATAATAGAAGAATGCTACTTTGATAGACCCCATAGTCTTTTGAAAAATGGCCATACATATTTACAACACACAGGACTTCGATAAAATCCATGTCCCCCCAACATTTTAGCCTTGGTTGTGCCTATGCTCCAGGCTCTTCTACTTTATCTGCATCTTTAGTGGATGATAGAATATGTTTTTTATTTTTTTAATGAATTAATAAGATATTGTTTGACACTACTGGACTGAACTATCTCAGTTTAATAGAGAGTTTAGGTATTTTGCCTACATATAACACCACTCTATATAGTGGTTCAGTGAAATACCCCACAACTTGCATAAGTTCAAAATTAAAATATTGTATTGATGCATCAAGTAAACTTTGGCCTCAAACCACTAGGAGATGATTAGGAATGGTTGATTGGGAATAATACTGAATACTTATGCCCTATTCCTACTACCTACATCATCACGTTTTGAAAACTGAACTGAATGACAATCACATTTTTTCAATTCATGTTGATCGTGCGTTATTTAGGTTGTTAGGAAGGGTATTAGAAATTGGTACCTGGAAGTAGGTTAAAATGACGACTTACTGGGATGATATTGTGTGTTAGGGGCTGTCCTTCATCCTACACTAATATTTTTGTCAAATAATGATTAACTGTACATGAGTTAAAATTTTCAGCAAAATGATAATTCAGAAAATGAGTTTTCTCTGCACTTTCTTATGTTTACAGTTCATGTATTAACTATTCTCTTTTTAAGATGGTAAATACAAAAAATAGACACCTTGTTAAATCCAGGGGTTCGCTTCCATAAACCAATACCAGAATATACAACAAGTAGCGTTTCTACTGTACACAAAGTTGCTCACATTACTTGATTATATTACCTGTCATATTCCACCAACACCTACTTACAGGTACCTGTTCTATAAATAGAACAGGTGGATCATAGTCATTTCCCTGTGTATTTAAGACATAGGTAGAGACAACTACAGCGACAGAGGGTATCGGCTTATAGAAATTTTTATAGAGGATGTGTGCGCAGGCTCTTTGACATGGTTTCTGATCCAAAAAAATGATAGCGAAGCACCGCTTGAAGAGGGAGGATATGTGACAGATGTCCCCATTATTCCAATGACCATCTCATCTGCTCAGAGTGTCCCAGGGTGGGGGGCCTGTTCTGTCACACTCATGTCTCCACTGCTGTTTTTTTTTTTTCCGGGTGAAGTTGTTATGCAACAGTCTGACCACTTATTTTGCTTGCTCCCATGTTTTAGCCCCCCCTAAACTAGCAGCACTCATTTTATTTACAATTTCAGTTCACTTCATCCCCTTTGATGAAAACATTTCACAGTTGTTAATTTTGCAAAATAACATTTCTTTATTAATTTCTACCTCCTGTAGTATCTGTAAAACCAGCTGTGCTATAATACTTTCTTTTTGTTGCTATTTGGGGAGATGTCATTATTGATTTTCCTGTGTTCATTTTGTTTCCTAACACAACTCACAATTTCCCTTAATAATTAGGCTCATTATATTTTGTTTTATAAATTTGTTGTATCTGTTCAAACAACTGTAATAATTTAGTTAAATATTAAATTAGCCTTATTAAATAATTCTTTACCACAATGCTGTGTTTATGGTGCAGTTCTGAACATGCAAATTACATGGGAATATATATAATTACACATACAGTATAGGGTAGACAGAAAATGGGGTGCAACAGGAGGAAGTGTTTCATGCGTGGGTCGTCACTGAATAATAATGAGTCAGACACAGAGCAGTGGGTGTTAACACCTCACAGGCACACAGATTTAATAAACACACTTGTGCTGCCACTAGGGTACCAGCAATGGTAGCCCTAGTGTCAAATTTAATAAAGAAAACAAAATAAATCTAAAAATAAAAGTTTGACACACAAGGCAAGCGCTAGTCTCACTAAAAGAGACGTCCTGCTACAGGCACTTACTACACTATGAAACCCTTGTTGGGATCAACATCCCCTAAACTAACCTACTTCTGTTGCTCCCAAAGTCCCAGACTCCCAGCGACTCTGGGTCTTTACAACAGTCCTGGCTGGGTTGAGCCTTCACAGACACCGTCTTGCATTTGAAGGGTTACGTAGTAGTTAGCGGACTCTCTCCTCCTCTATGTAAACAAGACGCTTTTTGAGCTGTGCACAGCCTCCCCAGGCACACCCCCCAGCCAATCCGGACCTCCCTATCAGCTCTGCGACGGGCGATCCTACCTGCTCAAGTGGTTGCCTAGCAACGTGTGCCCTGTTAGTGTCCCAGCTGCAGATTGTGTTGTGTGGTTCATGTATTTTCAGATATACCACATGTAGAATGGGGGTGGTATTTGCTGGCCTACCTGTCGTATTGAAACACAACACCAATTACTATTCGACTGGAATATTGAAACCGGTGAAAACTGAACTAGATAGCAGGTGATAAGTGGTCAAAAGACCCATCGTATTTGAACTTCCAATCTCGCAGTATAGAAACGAGCCCCAGGATACTAACATTATAAGTGATGTGGTGGACTTGATGCCACAGGGACAGCACCCAGAAAATTGACTGGTTAATGGATGTACGTGAGAAGTACAATCTGCTCTATTCCCCCATAATAACTCATTTTCACTTACACACACTGCCTAAAGCAGTAAGATAAGTGCTAAGTGTTTTATTGAGTGGAACTATGAAAAATGAATGAATCCTAAAACCAGAGCTATACTTAGCTTGCTGTAAGATGGTTTGAGTTCTTCTTAAAATAATATTCAAACAGTCTTCTTCAAATGAAGTCAATCAAAAATAGTTTATTCAGAAATTACATCAAAAACAGGAACAAAGGAAATAAAAAGCAATGCATGCAATTTCTACCTGGCCGCAGTTGATGGTGCTTTCTGAGCATAAGGCTTCCTGTATTGCTCTGGTACAGAGAGATGATATTTCTGCGCAACAGTTACAAGTCAATTTACAGGTCATGACAGGTGATCTTTCGAGCTCCAAGGCGACAGAGCTGGTGGTCTGAGCTGCCATGGTTTGAGATGGTATTTCTGCGCTGGTATGGAGATGGTATTTCTGCTCTGGTATGGAGATGGTATTTCTGCTCTGGTATGGAGATGGTATTTCTGCTTTGGTACAGAGATGGTATTTCTGCGCTGGTATGGAGATGGTATTTCTGCACTGGTATGGAGATGGTATTTCTGCTCTGATATGGAGATGCTATTTCTGCGCTGGTATGGAGATGGTATTTCTGCTTTGGTACAGAGATGGTATTTCTGCGCTGGTATGGAGATGGTATTTCTGCGCTGGTATGGAGATGGTATTTCTGCGCTGGTATGGAGATGGTATTTCTGCGCTGGTATGGAGATGGTATTTCTGCTCTGATATGGAGATGGTATTTCTGCGCTGGTATGGAGATGGTATTTCTGCTCTGATATGGAGATGGTATTTCTGCTCTGGTATGGAGATGGTATTTCTGCTCTGGTATGGAGATGGTATTTCTGCTCTGGTATGGAGATGGTATTTCTGCTCTGATATGGAGATGGTATTTCTGTGCTGGTATGGAGATGGTATTTCTGCTCTGGTACAGAGATGGCATGTCTGCTCTGGTATGGAGATGGTATTTCTGCTCTGGTATGGAGATGGTATTTCTGCTCTGATATGGAGATGCTATTTCTGCGCTGGTATGGAGATAGTATTTCTGTGCTGCAAGGCTTCCTGAACACAGAAAATATTGTTTACATACATGCTTATACTAAACATATAGGGGAACGTTCCCATTTAACCAATAAATGCTTGCTAGCACCCTTTAGTGATCCTATGGAAAGTACTCTAGCAGCTTATTTGGCACTAATAAGCATAATCAATCAGCAATTTCATGTTATATTTATAATTTGTATCTAGGCAGAAGATTGAACTGAAGGTTATAAAGATATTTTAGTTTCTGAAAATACTTAATCATATCAAAAGCAGATCTCGTGATGTGTCAACAGGCAATCAGTGATATTCACATTATGTCTGTCAAGTGTATCTAGGCAGACAAGAATATTCAAATGACTTGTACATACATTATAACATAACATTATCAAAAACAACTTTTAGTTGATTTAAAGTTAGTCCAACACTTCCTCTTTTATGGGGACTAGCAAGCACAAAGCCAGTTTTCATCAAAACAAACAACAAAGTTATACAAAGGCAGTTAAGTTCCATGGAACTGCAAGAAGGTTGTGTACGTGCAAAGTTACATGTCACAAGTTTGGGCCATGTTAACAGTGGCTTGAAAAGCTTTACATTAAACACAGGAAAATCACACCATGTTTAGAGACAGTCTTTAAATGATTTCTCACTCCTTCACCGTTCAAAAAGGCACATAAACAAACGTTGCATAATGGAAAGGAACAAACGGCTGATGAAACAATAAGAGCTTGTGTAATTTAACTGGGACAGAACAATATGTACACTGTCCCACACAGGGTGCGTGTTTATCAGAAAAAGCCCATGTGTTGGTTTTGGATGTCGTTTTTTCAAACACTGTAAATAATGAACACACAGTACTGTCCTGTTTAAATTGCATTTCTGGAAGTTCGACTTTCTTTATGCTAGAGGGCAATGTAAAAGGTCCGGAAGAGTGACAAACTTATCAAAAATTTCCAGAGTTGTCACACTAGGTATTTATTCATTGGGTATGTATTTTGTTATACACAAATGTTGGGTGGTTTTAAAAGTTATTATTAGCCTGTAATTAGACACTATTAAGGAATGGTTTTCTGTGACTGAAGATTACATATTTAAAAACCCAGTTAATATAAGTTTGCTATTAATATTTAATACACAAAGATTTAAATACATTCATATTATAGTTCAATTTACTTTGAAGCCACAAGAGAGCCACAAAAATGTTAGGCACGTCAGAACATAGTGTCATTTATTATTCTTAGCATCTGTGCCAGGGTTTAACAGTGCTCAGCATAGCTCCACTTTTTTTTTTTTTTTTTACCAGTGCTGTGAAAGTTCTGGAAAGATTACACATTGATTACATTTAATAATGGAATGTAAGTTCAAAGCTCATCTCTGACTAAACAGGCCACAGCAGAATAGACTGTTAAAAGAAACTGGAATAGCAACAATAGCCAGAAAATTGGTCGACCAGAGAACAAGAAAATATAAGTATTTGTGAATTAAATTGGGGGTGTGGGGGGATATATATGAATGTAGAAAAGCATGAATGTCTGTTAAATTGATTGTGGGCAGATAGAATTCGTGAGTAGGTTTAAGTCCAGCAATGCAATGCACAACATTAATTCTTCCACTTCTGGCATAGAAGTAGGAGGATGTGTTGATGTGATACTTTAAAGCTGTTGGCAAGTTGTGGCTTCACAGAGTACATTACAGCCAGTGTAATCAAGGGTCTTGACATCTGCAGCATTCTAGCTTGAAAATACACAAAGGTTATTTTGTATAAGGCCATTAAGATTGTACATCATGGCAAAAGAAAAGAGACCTGGTTTAAATATGTCTTCTACTTCAGACCAGGATTTATTGATTTCCACTTGTTTCCAAAGGCTGTACTTCTAACATAAAATCTACACACAACTGCAATGTATTCTTCCACACACTTGTGACTAAAGGGTTGATCTGATAGACCTATACCTCACCAGGACAAGCCAGTACCAGTGACTCCACCTGGATTGTGTTGACCTTTTATTTTAAGGGAAATCATGGAATAAGGAAAGGTGGTTGATTTAATCAGGGTGATTCCCCACTAGGGGGTAACATTATATGTTATGGGGCTGATGGCCTACTGTGTATGATGAGTAATATGATGAAATTGATGGACCATTTTGTAAAGACAAAACCAAATTAGATATGGCGATAGCATAAATTTAGGGCTTCTGATTTTTGGTTTTTACTGATAAAAAATGATAAAGCATCCAGATACAAAGAAAATTAAATCGGTGTATAGCCAATAAACACCGGAAACCACCGGAAAAAGTGGAAATGGTAATCAATTCACCATTAAAAAATAAAACCTACTACGACTACGACTACAAAAAAAAAAAGAAATACGTTTCCCAGTGCAGCTTTGCAATGTCCTGCCTTCCTGACATGTATCTTTCATTGATTTGTTCTGAATACATTAAACCCACCCCAAGTATTGAGTGACAGCGGATTCTTACATTTCCATTGGAGACTCCACTTGCAAGAATTAAAACAAGATTACAATCAGGAATTGAGGCTTTTTCGTCGGATTTAAAGCTGTATTACAGTTAAAATACAGAGGATTTAAAACAAAATTGCAAATTGTGGCAAAATATAAATGCCTGTACACAAAAAACCCCAAAGAATGTGCCCGTGACCATAAGGATTTCGTTGTGGAAGACAGCAAAGGAAAGAAGGTACAACTTAAGTTTGTAAGTACTGTTGAGTTACTCCTGTACATATTTTGACAGAAAAAAATGGCCAAGCATTTTGGAAAGTAACCGAAACAGTAATTTCATACAATACTTGTGTATAACTTAATTGGTCATTTTTTAATATCACTATAACAATATAAAGATGAATTTACTGCACTGGATCTGACTGTGAGCAGTAAGATCTCTTGTTCAATCACATTCACTGGCCACGTATTTTACATTTTTGTTTCAAGAGCTGGAATATCGTTCCAGTAGGATTCTAATAAGAGGTAGGAAATGATCTGTAAAGGCTTATTTATACTTCTCTTGCGGACAAAAGCCATACGTCAGCTACAGACACGTCTATGGGGTGCACCAGAAGGATTGAAGCACCCCCCACAGACTTTTTGACGCAAACAAGTGAAACTGATCAGTTGTTCTCCATACTGCCTCCGATCAGATGTACTGAACAGCTGAGCAATGTTACTGATTTGATTGGGAGAGTAATTGCATGTTATGGGTGGTTTAATATTAATGAACAGAAAAAACATATTAGTGACCCCCCCCCCCCCCCATTCAAATGAACAGACACACAACTGTTTACAGTTCCTGCAGGGGCAGCGATACGGCAGTCCAAGATCCAAAATATCCAAGATTGTTACTATAATATATATATATATATATATATATATATATATATATATATATATATATATATATATATATATATATATATATATATGTATAAGAATAACAGTAATACAAATAAAAATACATTGTGTTCATTATTATTGTTATTATTATACAAGTGTTTGCTGCGCATGGTATTCAAGCACCAATATTAATTTTAGCAAAGGTTCATTTATGCTTTCATTTCATTCAGTTTAGGGGTAAGTTTAAAATCCTGATCTGTTCATGTTTATAAAATCCTGTGTGTTTTGCTGTTGCAGACACCCAAGAAAAGGTCGTACAACTTTTTTAAAAAGACGCAGCTCGCGGCAGTGCGGATGATGTCATTTCCGACCGTCGGAGACCAAAAATTGGGTCGCAGTCGGAAGTATAAACCAACCCTAACTTGCTTGTAAAAACTACTACTTTAAACAAAAACCTAATTTCATTAAGTTGTAAAGCATTAGTCCACCACTACTGTAATTAGCATCTGCTATGCTTTTACAAAGTTCAAAGCATATCTGTATTTCAGGTAGAGATGCTAGCAGCTAAAATGACAATAAGCAGGTATACATATTATGTGACTGATGTAGACAAAAGACACTATCTTGAAAAGTATATTTGTAGGGATATACTGTGAAACCATTCTTTAGCATTCAAATAGTCCCCTTTTGTTCCATGAAGAGTGTAATGAGAAAAGTCTCTGTGGGGATTTTCCACTTCTTCAGACTGCAACTGCAAATCAGATAGGAAGAGATTTCTCCAGGGGAATTAATGGATTTTCTAAGGATAGGTTAGATTTTGTAAGCAGAGGGAAGAAAAACCTTTACGGATCCTGATTATATATGCATTATTAATAGTGCAATAGAACATATATTACATATACAATCAAATTAAGATTGTTCTGAAAACAATTAAGATTAGAATTTCTAATTAGCTGGCATGTCTTCTGATACAATTATTAAAAAGAAACATCCAGAAACTTTCCCTTATAAATTATACCCACAGCCTAAACTATCAAGTGAAAAAAATGTTACAAAAAGAACAGTTTGTAGGTGATTATTATTATTATTTATTTCTTAGCAGACGCCCTTATCCAGGGTGACTTACAATCGTAAGCAAATACATTTCAAGTGTTACAATACAAGTAATACAATAAGAGCAAGAAATACAATAACTTTTGTTCAAGCAAAGTACAAGTGTGACAAACCACAATACAATAATACAGCAGATAATAGTGATAGTTATGATTAAATACAAAGTACTACAGGTTAAACACTTGGCAGATTACAGTATTCTGAAGTACAGGATTAAATGCAGTAAAATAGGGGGCAGATAAAGATTGAATGATTGAAGGCAGTGGAGAAGCAACCATTCCAATGTATTGCTTTTGCAATAAAACCTATTTAGTTAAAGAACACAATTGCTGGTTGCAACATAAGACTACAGTTAATTTTATCAATCGATGACCAAGTAGATCTGTATTAATCATTCATTTAATAGCAACAATAGATCTAGGGACATGTTTAAAATAATGAACATTGAAAACAAATTGTAAACAAGAGAATTTTGCTGCTGGAACCTTTTTTTTTTTCAAAAGTCTTTGTGTGCAAAGTAATCTAACTAAACACTTAAACAAAGACCATTTTCCCTTTACCCGATACTATAGCTCTAGTTCAACACCCCACAAATGGGGGCAGATAGTTCAACCTCCAGGGTGAAAAACAAGTTGGCTCAAAGCTATTCAAAGTCCTTTTGTAGTTAAAGCTTGGTTGCAGTTCTAAAAGACCCAGAGACACCGTCACCTTTCATCTAGTTTGCTTCCTAAGTTATGATTTTACACCTGCTTGTCTTATATATTTTTCCATTAACCTATCTGCATCCCCACTGCCACCATTTTCATTCCTCTGGGGTTTTTTTTCTCATCTGTCCATAGTGGTCTGCGTTAGATCTAGCTCTGCATCTCACATACAGTATGGGGTGGACAAAATGAGAGCTCCTGAGAGAGAATGGTAAGGTAAATATATTATTTATTATTATTGCAATTTCTGTAAATGAAACCTAATGGTGGTACTTTTGTTACACACACTTTACGAGATATGTGGTACTTTACTGCTATGGACTTGTGTTTTTCTTGTGCTATTTTGTGTTGATCGTCATTGTAAATTTGTTAATTGAAATGTGCATCAAGTGTTTCATGCTCTGTGTGAAGACGCTGCCTGCCATATGGTTTTTAGAGAATGGTAGCCTGGCACTGACCGGCTATGCGTCTCTAAAGCCCTTGTTACACGAGTCAATTTACTAGCAACCTTTATCGCCTGCAACCAAATCCTGTGAGGATTGCCCTGTATGACAGCCCTGAGCAACGTATTGTCAATGTTCTGGCAACTGCCTGGCAATGCGATTGCTCAAGTGGACAGCAATCCTACTCCAGGCGACAGGTTCCAGGGAATATCCAATCAGAGCACTGGTGTGTGTCACGTGATTCTGTCTGCTAGTGTAAACAACAGTTAAAATGGACACGAAATCCACAATTACCTGGACTCAGGATAAATAAATACTTATCAAAGAGTTTTATGAAGGTTGGTCAACACATCTTTAATTTGGTAGTGGACTACTTTGATAACAACCAATGCTGGAAGAGTTACTTTTAACAAGTTTTTAAAACTACTTAAAACATAGTTGTGTAATGCACACGCAGCCAAGACAAGATGAGAAACCTTCTGTGGAGCCAAGGCTATGGTAGACCGAAAGACTCGCCATCTGTTTGCTAGGATTCCAAAATCATTCAGCATCTAGCTCTTGAAAGCCTATGAAAAAAAATAATTTACTGGAGGTGCAATGGGTTTAATAGATGGGTTTAATAGCGGCATAATAATAATTAATAAAATATAGTACCTCAATGGTAGCATCAATCTTTTACTAGTAATATAACAAGCCTATAGATAACACTATTATTTTTACTTTTTAATATATACTCCTATATATACTACTAAAAAAAATTGTATGTAGTTGTAACCATGTAATGTGGTTAATATTTGTGGTTAATGTGTATGAGGCAATATATGAGTAATAACAGAACTAACCTGTAGTTAAATATGCAGTTCTCTGGGTTCAAATGAATTTGTGGATAAGGTTTCATAATCCATTTCTTTAAGCCAAAGGCCTCATCTGCTACAACCACGTAAGAAGCAGGATCATTGCATAATGGAAGGGCAGAAGGTTGTGGCAAGTGCAGGGAATTATCCTGCAAAGCCTGACTTTAATGTACATTTATTCCATACCCCTCCATCACTTATTCTGCCATACATCCACATATAGGAACTTAAGATCAGCATCCACCAGGGCCATAAGAACAATTGAGTTAGTGCCCTTGTAATTATAGTAATGTGAGCCACTGTTCTTTGGTGGATGAATTGTAATATGCTTGACGTCTAATGCTCCAATGCACCTTGGAAACTGCCAAAGTTCCTCAAACTGCTTTGCAATTCCTTGCCAGGCAGTTTCAGTACTCAGCACAGACAAATACTTTGTAAAGTGCTTCACACGTTTCAGTTATAATTTTTGAAATGGCAAAACGGCTAATACTAAAATTAAATGTGAGAGAAGTACACTGTTCCCCAGTTGTTAAAAATGCAGTGAAACTGCCAGATGTTCAGCAGGGCCGATAGACTCTCGCATCACTGTAAACGCAGTGTAACTGCCAGGCGTTCAGCAGGGCCGATAGACTCTCGCATCACTGTAAACGCAGTGTAACTGCCAGGCGTTCAGCAGGGCCGATAGACTCTCACATCACTGTAAACGCAGTGTAACTGCCAGGCGTTCAGCAGGGCCGATAGACTCTCGCATCACTGTAAACGCAGTGTAACTGACAGGCGTTCAGCAGGGCCGATAGACTCTCGCATTATTGTATCTTGTTTTTGGATGAGTGGAGTCACCATGTTGGAAAGCTCTTCAAAACAAGCATGATCCATTCGAAGCCAAGATATGTAATTTAAAAATGTGTAATTAAATAATGTGATGTTATATAAAATAATATCTAAATGTCTTATTAAACCTATTGCTTTACCTTCCAACAAAGTGTTCATTAAAATGTATTCTGATAATACAGTTTACATTTAGAAAGCCTACAGTATGTGAAATATGTATATTCTAGTAATAGTAATAATATAACCTGTAGAAAAATGAAAATGAGGTGAAGGATCAACATGGAAGGTTATAATATGTAAATTACATCAGAGACCACTTATTTTATTTGCTTTAAAAATAAACGTGGGTTTGACATATATAGATAAAGGGCGTCTGCCAATAAATAAATACAATATATCGTATTACTGCACATTGTTCTTGCTCTCAACTGTATTGTGCCTCTCTGTAATGTGATATTTTGTAACGACTGTCAGTTATAAATAATATTAGCCTTATCTGTACCTGGGTGTATCGTCGCTTTGAAACTCATTCAGTAAACTGTGAAAGCAGCCTTTTTCCTGTCGCCGTAAGAGCCACTTCTTAACCCAAATGCTCTTTTGCTGGCTTTTGTGTTTTTCTTCATCTTCTAACAAATTGATTAATAGAAGTGCACTTACAACCCTTTTTCGTTTAATGGCTGCCATTTCAAACTGTTAATTTACTGTTAATTCCAGAATCACGTGATGTAGTTCTCAAATATGATTGTATACTGCTGGGATTAAAGGCAATTTGTATCGAATGCGAGTTGTCTGTTCGTTGTATCGTGTAACAGGGCAAGTCCCCAGTGGTTACATCACAGGCAACACGTTGCTATAATTTATGTTACCAGCGGATTGACTCGTGTAACAAGTCCTTAAGGTTCTGGTTGGCACGCATCAGAAGAGCACCCAGATTGAAAAATGAGTTTCTGACAAACACAGTTGTTCTAAGGCAGGATGAGGGGCAACCGAGCAGGTTTAGAATCCTTTGTCTCTGAACAGAGAAAAGGTAAATACATAGTTTGTTCTAAGAACAGTGTAAGTTTTGGGAAACCAAGTGGTTGCAGTTGCCTTACTCCAGATGGCGAAAAGATATTGAAACAAAATGGTCTCGGACTAGTATAATACAGTGTGTGTTAACAGGGCATTACAGGTGCGAGACCTCTCTGTATAGCAAGAGTAGGCATTTGCAACCACAATCCTCTGTGTCTCTCTCTCACTTTATTAGCAGATAACCTACACACTTTTACAGTTGCCTTAAGAGTAAGGAGATTTAAACTTTACCCTGTAGGGCAATCAAGGGCAAATATGCTTCCTATTTAGTAAGAACCAGCCTCCACTAGATGTGTCTGTATTCCAACTTTACACTGCTGTATTATAGTACTGTTGATTATTATTATTTTGAAATGAAACCTGACCAGGGCTGCCAGCTTGAAACTCAAATGACTTTCTCATATTACCTTAATAAAACGGAAAAAACAATCTGCAGCTAGATAAACAGGGTTAATGTTCAGTCACCAATAATATTCCTCAAATTAATGTAGCTGTAATCTATTTTAGTAGATATTGTTACGTGCAGACTGAACATTAATGCTTTTTTAAGTGCTTTGTTGGCACCCATCTTTAACAACAGTTTTTATTTGCTCACTTCACCAGTATATTAGTGGGGTTTAGCACTCACTTCTACGTGTTATTATTTTAAAATTGATTTCTCATGAAAGTAATGCTATTGTTGTTGCAATGTGGCGAAATGGCTGATTGTGTACAGGTGCAGGAGTGATGTAGTGCGCAATGAACAAACAGAGAATTGTAATCCAGTTGGAAACAGGTTTTATTGATTATAATCCCGGTCTGGTGACCAAACAATAACTCCAGGCAATACACAACAATGTGTAATGCACTGGAAGTAAATAAACGGGTTACAGTCCCAAATAAAACACACATATCTTTCCCACAACATACAAAACACAGTCACCAGTCCTGGGTGCGTGCTATAGTGCTCGTGGTGGGTGATACAAGTTTATTCGTGACAAAAGTGAAGTGCTGTTCCGGGTTTTGTGCTGGCCCTTGGTGACAGCTCCGGAACGTGATAGCTGTCTAATAATTACAAACAAACATTTATAGACAAACAAAACAAAACACTCACGGTACTTTTATCACTGGGTCTCTCTCAGGTCCTTACAGTTTAAAGATTCAAACCAAGCGAAGGAACAGATTGCGATTCTCCGTCCCCTTTTATGCCGTCACACATGACCCCTTGGTAAACAAGTGTAACCACCGCTCCAATCTGTGGCTGCCGCATCGTTTACCTTCCAGGTCAATGCCTTCTTGCAACGGAGTCTCGCCTTCATCCAGACTGGCCGACTTCCCGACCCTGGGAAAGAACTGTCAGACCAGCCTGTCCAAAGAACTCTCTTCTTGCTGCTTAGCGGCCTCACAGGTCGGGAGGAAGATTTACAACCAAGAATCACTGTATTTCTGTCACATGCATGAAATAGCAACTTCTCATATTCATTTGGCTCCCAGAGGACAGCGAGCACATATTCAGTTATATCATTCATATCAACTGTACATTAAAAAAAATAGAAAGTAAATACAATAGTTTGTTTAACACAATAAGTCAAAACAAAAGTGAACTGCATTGCTGTGTGCAAGTCATCCAAAGTGAAAGAAGGCAATTCCACTATAAAACACAAGAAAAATAAGAGGTTCAATACAAGTACTGACTTTTTTGTAGTTTTTATTATACAATCACTAGGACTATATTCACACGTGTTGTGGCTTATCTAGTTGATTGTACTGAATACTGGATATTGGTACAGTATTAAATATTAGTACACACACGAAACAACCTGTTGGGAACTTCTCATGTCTGACAGAGGGAAATTAAATATAAAATTAAAATCAAATTTGTAACTAGTGCATTACTCTCTTGTTATTGTGTGTATTTATCCTTTACTATGTATGATCTGTCTATTTATTTTTGTTTTGGATCTGTATCATGTACCTGTGTTTGTGTTTTATTTTTCTAAAACATAAATAAAAACATCAATAAAGGGAACACAATGACACAATACAATTTAAAAAAATGCTAAATGGGGGGCACTGTTGAAGCCTATATTACATGAATAATCAACAAGTACTAACATCACAAACTAATACAATCCTAAATAATGTGCTGGTGCCTCTAAAAACAGCTTCATAGCTGCTCATAGTTAATGAAGTCCTATATTACAAAAGCTACCTGCAGGTTTAATCAATTAATCTTTAATCAATTGAAAACACTACTAAAAATCTCCATATATAAATAATTGCTTCTTAAAAGGAATCTGGAATCTATTTGTTTCAACCATTAAGGGTTGGGCATGCTTTGCTGCCTACAATATTGAGAATGGCAGTACAGAGGTTTTACTTTGACCCATCAAATAATTTGACTCTATGGTAATCTGCAGAATGATACAGCAATCACACTACATCATGCGGACTAATGATAATTCAGAGACAAAGTTGCTAAATGATGGGGAACAGGAAGCAATGATAAAACACACAGCATTTGTAATTGCGGTTAAATGATAATTATTTGAGATAGTTTACTAATCTCAATAAAACACAGAAAAGGCTGCTGACAGCTGTAATCTTAGTAATTAAGGTGAAGCATTGAATTTGCATACATTTACACTTTGATCATTGTTCCCAAGATATGCACACAGAAAATCACCTGGCAGGTTTTATAGACAAGTACTAAATCAAAGCTCAGCAAAGAAATAATTACAAAACATCAGTACTACTTAAAGAACATAGAACCTCCCCACACAGACAGTTATCTCAAATCTGCTGTCCTTAATCAAAGGATCGTGTTCTAGTTACCAATTATTAAAATTGTTTTTTTAATTAACATGTGCTCCTCTAGAATAGATTGAGGTCCTTAATTGAACATTGTACAACTTCCAAAGACAACAAACCCTTGTTAAATACAATGACAAGCAGTACACTAACTACTGTGTTTTCTAAATTATTCTTTGATCAATTTAATATGACCACAATGGTTCTTTTCCATTTCAGAAGCTACACGAGTATTCTCAATTGCAGAAAGTGTTTTACATTTGATATAACAAGTTCATTAGCACAAACATGTTTTTGTTGACAAAAACCAAGCATGCCCTATGTTACGAGTGCATTCTCTCACTGCGTCACAACATACAGATGTGTCGTGACTGTTGTAGAGCAAGTTGTGGTAAGTTAAAGAGCAAATTGGTATGGTTATCTTAATTAAAGTATTCTTGAAAATCTTGGTTCATCAATGAGAAATGGCATTTCTTACATCCATCAGGGGAAGAGTCTGTGAAAGAGGTTAATGTTCATTCTGATGTACCAGATCTCTATGGTATTAGAGATCTATGGTATTAACTTAATTAAATTATTTGCTCATTTAAAGATTCAATTACGTTTAAAAATACTGTACTAACAGAAACCTACATTTGAAATCATTTTCGACTAAAAGTAGAAATGTTTGTCATTGTGTTTCAGCAGACTGCTCTATTGAGTGTTTAATAATTATGGTAGATGCATTACAGATTTTAAACAAAATGTATGTTGTTTTATAAGATTTTTATACTTCATTGTGCCCATTCGTGTTTGTAGGCTGCCAGAAGATAAATGAAATATTGGCCCTAAACATGTATCTTAATTCTCTGGTACCTTAAAATAGGCTCAACCTGGTATGTGATTAATAAGCTGTTTCTGGCTAGGATGTTGGGACGTGAATAAGAAGCTGACTGGACAACAAGAATCTGTCTGTCAAATCCTGCTGAGGTCCTGTACTTCCACAATCACATTGGTGTTGTTTTTTTTATTAATTATACTCTCTAAATCTGTAAAAAAAAAAAAATATATATATATATATATATATATATATATATATATATATATATATATATATATATATATATATATATATATACATATATCAAGTTCAAAGAACAAGACAACAACAATCTAATTGAATTTTATTGGAATTAAACCCCTCTCTCAGGGGGAAGGACGTGCCTGATTCTGCCAGAAATCTCCAAGGGATGCTGCTGGCAAGGAGGAGGGCAGAGAAGTAAGAACTGCAAGACAAATAGAAACAGGTATAATCTATTTTTTAAGGTTTGGTAAATTACCAGTAACCAGTAAAATACAGGGGAAAGAGAGGAGCTCTATTTAACATCTTTCAATCATGGACAACCATATTTGTTTGAGGCTGCTCATACTATAACAGTTAAGCTATATAAAATACAGTTTCAGTTTTTTTTTGTATGTTATTTATAGCAGGACTGGATCATACAATCCCATAGTGTTGTGGAGTCACAGTGCCATCAAGTGACAAGCCATTTATGCATAAATCCTGTATAATACAAATTAACAGCCACCCCACGTCTCAAGATAAAAAGAGAATTTCATGTTGTTTTAATAAGACATGCGAACCACAGTTTGAATGCTTGATTGCTTTGCTAGGACATATTTTAGTCAAAGAAAGGATATTCAAAAGGCAAATGTTATTGTCATTTTTAAAAGACAACAGGATATAAGACACAATTGTATAATGGTTAGAATTTATACAATCTTGGAATTTCAATTTAAGAAAACCTTACTGCGTTGTTTAGTCTTAGGTGTATTCATGTTTTTCAGAAAGCACACTTTGCTAACCAGATTAGTGTGATACAAAGTGAATTTGCAAACCTGTTTACAATTTGTTGGTTTACTTTCCCTGAGGCAAGACCCACTTGCACTGAAAAATTATTGCGACCGAACTATACATATATAGACTCTACTACTTGCAGCAAAGTAAAGTTAAAACATGTACTGATACTGGAAACATTTAAAGCCAATGTTTTCAACACCCTCCATCCACTGGAAATTAAGGATAGTACTACGAGTTATTCTGGAGTCTTCAGACTAACTGGTTAATGTAGTACAAATGAGTTCACTAAGGGTTAGTCTAAGATTTAAAAAGCCTGATGCATGTGTAACCAGGTTGAGACTGGGCATGAACCGGCAACCCTGCCCACTGCAAGCGAGCATCTTAACCATGCAAAAGGGTTGGGCTCGTCTGCATTCATGGTTATAGAGCTTTTAACCTCATCTCATCTGAGGACAGAATCCGTAACAGCAGTGCATCTCACAACACTGCACATTACACTTGAATCAAAACACAAGAAGCTACTTTCACCAGCCATATCATACCAAAGCCATACTGTTATTTCACAATGACATAGAAGTCTAAAAGAACCTTACTGATTGTTTAGCTTCTATTTGTCCAACTACATTTGACACTGAACTAAAATAGGCATCTAAAACAGAACTGTAGCCAATCATACCTGTGCTGCATATCACAAGGAATCCTCAATTGAGCCAAAACATCAAAACATCCCTCTACCTTTGTCCTTGCTGCTTTGCCTGCACAACCCTTTATGTTTGCAAGGTCTATTTTCTTTGATTTTAGAGATACTACATTAGGATACAGAAGTTCAATTAAGCTCTCTTTCTTGAGTTGTACCAGATGTTTACACTAAGAAGAGGCTGAAGCAACAAATATTCTACATTTTCTGGCCAGATAGTCTTCCCACGGTATTGAAAACTTTTTTTTTTATTTTGTATATTGAATCAATATAAGCATCAAAGAGGATGGATTAATAATTACTGTAAGTTAAAAATTACCAGTGACACAGTTTTTCCTTGAGACCTTGACACAACAGGGCATAGACTCCACAAGGTGCTGAAAGGTGTCTCAAATGGTATTAATCTATTCATTGTTAATATTTAAATAAATTTGTGCGGAGAGGTACACAGAATTATGAGGACGAATAGGGCATTCAAGTTCGTCCCTACATGCTCAATTACATTAAAAAAGCTATACTTGCATGTACCATATTGTTTGCATGAATCTGTTTTGCCTATAGTAAATAGAGTAATAAGTCAAAAACTCTAGAACCTTGCTATAATATTTCCTACTGTATTCATAGTAATGTAGCCAATCTCCTTTGATAAGCAACCACTTACTCTGATCCGGTACGGTCTCTCCCCGACTCTGTCACCTGGTGGAGTAACAACAGCATGCTCGATAATATTAGTCCTACCGGGTATATCAGAAAAGACATTACCAAACCCTTTCACCAACTCTTGCAGCTCCTGTTTCTGACCAGGAAGTAACTGTTCCCCCATCGGAATGTTAATTACTCCAAGTGACTCGACACCAGGGCCAAAATCCTCTTCTGGGTCGTCAGTAGCTATAAACAGGGCCTCCCTCTCTTTCCAGGGTTTTAACAAATTGATATGAAAAAATTGGAGTTCATTCCAGTGATCGGGTTGTCTAATCTCATAATTTACTTTACCAATTTTCCAAGTCATCAGCAGTGTGGAGTAGTGGTTAGGGCTCTGGACTCTTGACCGGAGGGTCGTGGGTTCAATCCCAGGTGGGGGACAGCGCTACTGTACCCTTGAGCAAGGTACTTTTCCTAGATTGCTCCAGTAAAAAACCCAACTGTATAAATGGGTAATTGTATGTAATAATAATGTGTAAAAAATAATGTAATTGTATGTAAAAATAATGTGATATCTTGTAACAATTGTAAGTCGCACTGGATAAGGGTGTCTGCTAAGAAATAGATAATAATAATAATAAGGTCCCTGCCACTTAACAAATAATTTTGATTCGGATGTGAGAAGTAGACTTTGTCTCCAGGTCAAAAGGTCTGAATTCTTGCTTTTTTGTTGTATTATTATTATTATTTATTTCTTAGCAGACGCCCTTATCCAGGGCGACTTACAATTGTTAGAAGATATCACATTATTTTTAGATACAATTACCCATTTATACAGTTGGATTTTTACTGGAGCAATCTAGGTATAGTACCTTGCTCAAGGGTACAGCAGCAGTGTCCCCCACCACGACCCTCCGGTCAAGAGTCCAGAGCCCTAACCACTACTCTACACTGCTATCCTGGCGATGCTGAGCCAGTTTTAAATTCTCAAATGACCAACCAATCCCAGGTGGTCTCTCAAAAGTAGTACATGTTTCACTACATTTTTGGAATTATTAATTTGGTCTTCCCACCCCTCTCTTACAAGATTGAGGATACCTTGAGGTCTGCTGTCTCCCATACAGCAACTCAAAGGAAGAAAACCATGTTGAGCTCTGTGGCACCTCTCTAACTGCAAAAAGGAGGTAGGGAAGAAGTTTAGCCCAATTTTCTGCTCTTCATTGAAAACCACCTCAGCATGTTTTAAAGTCTGATTGAACCGTTCCGTTAGTCTATCTGTCTGCGGATGATAAATGGAGGTCCTAATAAAGTTAGTTTGTTGATCGGTCAGAATCTCTTTGGGGATCCCTATTCTAGATACTAACTCTTTGGCAATTGCTAATGCACAAGTGGATCTCAATGGCACTGTTCCTGGATATCTCGTTGCGTAGTCCACCACTACTAAAATGTGTGTATATCCAGAGTCAGAGGGGCTCACTGGACCCACTATGTCCATCACAATCCTTTCAAAAGGGGTTCCAATAATAGGCAATGGGACCAACGGGGCCGGGCGTACCCGCCACATATTTCCTCACATCCTCATAAATTCCCATAAAAAAATGGGCCAATACTCAATCCAAAGTCTTTCCATAACCCAAGTGTCCAAAAAAGGGAATATCGTGGGCCAACTGCATGATCTTGGGCTGGAAAGACTTTGGGACCAATAATTGGGTTACAGGCTATCCTGTGTCTGGGCTTGGGATACTCTATTCTAGGGGTACTCAATTATTTTACTGGCAGTCCAAAATTACTGGTTACAGCAAGAGCAAGGTCAAGGTCTAGAGCACATATTCACTTCTTTCCCCATACCAACAAACAAGCACAGAGCTACACAAATAGAGTTTTTACACATGTTATTGGTTTGAGAGTTCTTCACTATGTTTAAAGGAGTTTTTGGAGGAATCAAAACTCTCATTTTTACTAGTCTGCCTTCTTTACTGATTTGTTACTGCGTGAGTTATTTCCCTGCCATAAGCATATAATTGTATAACTACTGTATTTTTATTTGTCTGTGTTAGCAGAGCCAAACATTGTGTTCACCATTGCAAAAACAAAGCAAATTGTAGCAAAAAAACTGAAGCACAAGGAGAAAAAAAAATAACTTTAAAATCACTGTGCTTTCTCTTTCAAGTGAATTAAAAATAAAAACACCTTACAAATAATACAAAATACAGAAACTTTACATTCAGTAAATTTATAATCTGCAAATACAGTAAGTGGGAGAAGTGGCAGGCCCTCAAGGGCCTTGAGTTACAGGTGAGCTCAGCAAAAGCAATACATAGATGCAAAGATTTGCATCAGTCAGAACAGAACGCTGATATTAATATTAATAATGTTTGTCTTGGAGAACGAATACCCGCACACATAATGTGATCTGCAGATACTTAAGACAGGAAACATTTAAACTGCAGTGTTGTAAGCCTGACTTGGATTGCAGAATTTGACAATTTTAATCACCAATACAATCGGCATACTCATTGCTAAGCTTTGCACACATTGCACATTTTGGTGGATCGTAGAATGATCTGTCATGGCCAGGGTTCTATCCATTGTGCTACCATTGCTTACAAAGTGAAGTTTCGTACACACGAGTAGTACAGTACGGTGTGCTTTCCCTGAATCAAGAGTACCAACAGTAACACAAATACACATTGACTCACGTATTTTTAAAAAGAGCATTATATTGTGTGTTTTACCGGAAATATTTTTTAAATCGACTTGGAAAAGCTTAACAAAAATGGGCTTTGTAGCACCAGTACTTGTCATTGTTTTCTTGGTATTTGTGAAGTGCGATTTTCTAAAGTCGAAACAAAAGGTATGAAAATTGTATCTTAATTGTGTACAGTATTTAAAAAAATAATACTAATGATGGTTGTTTTATTAGCCATAGACAAGGGATATGTTGACACTTACAAAATGGCCACAGCAGCCAACACACTTTTCACTTCATTTGAGCTGCTAATACAGTTGACTTGTACATATAGTTTCATTCATAGCTTGCACTGAGTATCTGCTCCTTACTATTACAGCGATACATCTACTGTACCCTCGCGTACCACACTCTCATAAGAACTATGTTGTCTGAAAAATTCACAGCATTTCCAATGTGAATGTAAGTAAAAACATACATTGGCATATGACTTGGCGGTCCAGTCAAAATGTACTTGCGGCCCGGATTCGGACCTGAGTCCGCCTATTGAGTACCCCTGCTCTATAGAGTATATGCCCAGTTACAAGGGAATGTGAGCAGTCTGCTTTCTTCACCTTCTTTCCCCTCAGTCGACGGAACCTGCCCCTGAATGTTCACTCCAGGGGCCGTATTGCAGAACAATTTCCTAACTTGCTTTCCTAGCTTATCTTTCATAGCTTGGATAGGATTTTTCCCAACTTGGTATTACAGAAGTATTTCCTAAGTCAGCAGTGCCTACAATTTCCTAAGTGTCTCCCTGTAACAGGGTCATGCTCGTGGGTGTGGGCATTGAAACAAAAACACGTACAAAAAAACGCGTCAGGAGCGTCAGGTACTTCATTAATTAATTACAACAATTAATGCTATTTACAATGTATACACAACCCCCCCCCCCCCCCCCCCCCTCTTCATGTGCCGGTTTTGGCAGCTTCTTTTGGCTCCGATCCCGGTTCACAATCATGGCAATCGGAGGATTTCAGCAACATATTTCGGTCTCTGTGCTCGGGTAGCTTGGACGATCTTCAGCCCGTTGTCTTTGGCTTTGCAGCAGCCCTGAGGTGAACAAACAGGACCTCTTTATACCTGACGCTGTGCTGGAACACACTTACCTGCTGATTATTCACAGCTGGCAATCACACACAGCAGGCAGGCTATCCCAGGAGCGTCAGGTACTTCATTAATTAATTACAACAATTAATGCTATTTACAATGTATACACAAACCCCCCCCTCTTCATGTGCAGGGCTCCTGCCCTGCTACACTCCCCCTATCCTAACATTAGTTAGGAAGTCCTATCTAACGATAATCTTATCCATAAACGACTGACCCAGTGTACAGTAATATCATTTTGTACATTAAAGAGTCCAAAATCTTTCGAGTTACATTACAAATATGAGTCGCTAGTTACAGTTCAATGGAGCGTCTCACTGTGTAATACAATAACATAACAGAATCAACACAGAATACACCATATCTTACAACTCAATAAAATTTCAAATATCAATTATCATAATCACCGACATTATGGTTCACTATAGAATATGCTCTATATAATGAGACCTGTATATAATAAGACCTATATAAGTATATAATATAATAAGACCTAAATGCCCAGAAATATTTCTGCAATACAAAACTTAAAATCTAAAGCATAACAACAATAATAAATGTTAATAAATAAGATAAGAATGTCACTTAGGATACTTTTGTAACATGACCTCAGGTCAACATTCCGGTCCCAGAACTTCGGTAAATTGAGCGGGGCTACAGTAGCTTGTGCACTAGGGGTCTCGGTAACCCTTCCCTGATGGTCACATTGGATTCTAATCCCTCCCTCCCGGTGTGTAATAGACATCGAGGATTCCCTTACCAAACCCCAGCCTTGTCTCGTTGATATTCCCTCCCATTTTTCCGCCCTTCACTCTCTTGGTTTTTTGGGCGGACCCGAGAGTGGAACAAATCCAATACAGCCAATAGAATGTTCTGCTGCCACAATGGTCTTAAAGGAGACTGGCACTACTTTCTCAATCATTACTTGCTTAAAGTATGGCCAGTCTGAGCCCAGAATTACTGGATACGGTAACTTTTCCATGACAGACACGGTACTCCCTGAACCGGTGGCGGTTAGTCTCTCCTGCGATGTTCAGACATTGGAAAATTGCCTGCTTGACCAGGTCATAGTCCAAGGCGACCTCATCTGCTATGGCTCAGTAGGGGTATGGCGAATAACACAAAGGATTGTGATCCCCCTCAACAAACATGAAGATGAGATTGCATGTACTGGAAGTAAAAACAGATTGGAAGTAGTAGATTGGAATGTTTGTGAAAGAAGCAGCCTGTACCCAGAGGTGTTCAAGTCAAACAGGACCTGACTGAACAGCAATTGCATATGCGATACAACACCAGTCATAGCTATGATTTGTACAAACAGTGCTCCACAATACAACACAACACCTTCTCTCCAATGAAAAACATAGAGCAAGAACAACTATAACCAGTGGCTATGAGAGTAAATAATGAACATTAAACTATATTATTGAATGCAACCAACAGAACTATACATATTAAAAAATGCAGCTTTAATAACATGTAAGGCTCGCCATGATTCTAGTGGTGAAGTCAATCCAACAGTTCACTAGAAGAAACATGTCACATAAAAATCACAAAGACAAAAAAAACACTTTGTAGTTAAGTATTCAATACATTAATGTTAGAAAACCCTGTCCTTCATCTTCAATGCTTTGGGATTATGCTGTATAATCAAATAGCATTGATCCTTCTCCTGCATTGCTATTACACTTTGATTATTTCAATACACTGATCCAGACAACAATATAGTCTTGTGTTTCATCAGCAGTTTCGTGATGCCTTAAAATGAGTATTGAATTTCAGAGAACAAAAATATATGACTCATAAGCTGGTATGGGAAGCCACTGTAGTGTGCAAGGTATATTTGTATTTGGACAAGTTTTAAACTAATAATAAAATACCTTATTTGAATTCAAGTCATGTAGAACCCACTTTGATCGAAATAATCACACTAGACAACGTTTCTAGTGAATACAAAGGAACAGTTTATTAAAAATAAAACTAAATAAAGGAAAAATTAAAGGTGCAACAACTAAGCTAAAATAATACAGAAAGGAAGAATTAACTAAACTAAACAGTACAGAAAAGAAAATATAAACAACACCCCACTCCTGCTGGTTGATTAGCGATCCCATGCAATCTATGAGAGATTCCCTTAAAGGTTACAAGTGCCTTCCTGACAGCTATTTAAGACGAAGGTTAGTCTTAACAGGGGTATCGTTAGTAACACAAATATTTACTTCCGTTAATATTTGAGAATCAATGCATCGTTAAATCAGTCTCATATATATAGTTTTGGTTCAGAAGGCAATTCTCACTCTTGTGAGATAAAGACACTTTCTCCAGACAACCTATCAAGAATTAGCTATTACCAGGACAGCTAAATCTGGATTCTAGCCTTAAACGCAAAATGATAATTCCCTTGTAAAACCCACATCAATTTGTATAAATCACATACAAACAATTACTATAATGGTCATTAACTCAAAGCATGAATTGAAAGCAATAATACTTTTCTTACATTCTACTTAAAAGAAAACGTTAATTTTACTTTAAGGTCTGCTTATTCTCGAGTTCATAAAAGGATTAAAACATTACTCATTGAATACTTAACAGACGTTCACTGCCACCTCCAGCTGATCCGTGTCTTCAACAATGCAGGTGCTCGAGGGCTTTCCTGCTGGCAAGGACAAGTCCAGGTTCCGGGGTCTACCTTCCTTGCGTTTCGTCTCCACTTCAGGGTACGAAAGAAATGTCTTTACAAAGAACAAGAGTCATTTAATTATTTAGGTATTCCACTGAAACAGCAATTCCTCCACCAATATGTGCACTCTTCATCCGGTTATGTCTGGGATATTTCACCGCAAAACTCTAGCACTGCTATCTCAATAAATTGAATATATATATTTCAATTTATGTCAACTTCAAATGTTCATCCAGCTCTTTCTCCGGTGATCAATCTGGGCTAAGTTAGAGATTTGATTAAAAGTACTTTAGGATTTTAGACATCTTATGCAGCCTGCTACCACACCAAGGCAAACACTAGAATAGTTATCTCGTATTAGAGTATCTGAAAACGGTATTTCTGTTCCAGCTGGTCGCAGGCTGGATCTCCAGATCACAGTTCAAAGACTGGTTTGTGTATCAGAACCTTGGATTTGAGCCCTGTTTGAGTGTCACGCTCATACTTTTGTAATCTTATTTTTACCCCTGTGATTGGATAGTTTGGTTTCCCATTCTCGTTCCAATGCGGCCCCTTGTTTTCAATTGCTCCGCTATTCCATCCCCTGTCAGCTGGATTTATGAGATGGACTGTTTTCTGTCCTAGGTGTCAAAGCACCCAGAACTGTCTGGCTTGTGGCGCCAAAGGAGTCATTCAGCGATCGTGAAGATAAGCCATTTGTCCAGTATTTAGTTTACGACTCCTTTTAAAAACATTCTTTGTCAGTGGGGGAGTCTGTGACCAGAAACCAAGTAGACACAGAGAATGGCTTAAAATCCCCCTCTGTATATTTCAGTTCTGTTAATTCCATACACCGAATGATAGTATGACCCACTCTGATGCTACACCACATTGAAATTACCATTTATAGATATCTTAAATATTGAAAATAATATCTAAAGAATGTTTTGATAATTGGAAATGAATTACAGATTTTATGTAATTGCCAACTGCCAACTAGATATCTTAAGAATCTTTTTTAAATCATACATTTTATTTTGTCAAGTTGTTTATTTTTAAAAGTGGCTTTCTGTCAAGGCATTAAAATATGTTTATCTTTCATTAAGCAACCCCAAGAGGAATTTGTTTATTTTAAAAGGGGTATTATCTCTTACGTTCGTATACAGCTGTATTTTATGATTCTCTCAATAAGGCTCCATTACCGGCGCTGTCCAGTACAAATTAACTATTTCACTGCCACATTGTTTTCACCACTGGCCATATCGATTATATTGATTCTACTTCATGTTCTGCCCCTGGGTATGCATTGTTCATGGTCACATTTCTAGTTCTTTGGGTTTCTTGGTATTCTGATAAGTTGGTTATGGAAAAAAATATACATTTGAAACCCTCCTCCCTCAATAGATTTTTTTTATTCTTTATTTTGAATGTGTCATCGGACTGGCTGTTTGTCTGCTGATTTTAGCATTTTGCCAGACATGTATTTATAGTTAATAACTGTTCTCATAGATTAAATTGTCTGTATTTTACACTATTGACTAATGTTTTGTAGAAGGTGCCATGAATTCTGTAAAATAAACTACATTTCCTTGATGCAAGTCAGTTTGAGGCACAATAGGCAGACAACACCTCTGTCAGACTTTGATAGATAGCTGATATAGAGGTTCTGTGTACAAAACTGTAGCAGTAACTCATGTAGGCATACTGATGAATTTCAAGTACAGACTTTGCAACAGATTACCACCCCCTAATTAGAGAACAAACTTGCTGAATCTTGGATGCATGTGAAGCTAGTGTATTTTTGTGTTTGTTCTAACCTTGTAATATTCAAATATCAAAACCAGTCAGTTAGAAGGTAGAGAGCAGGCAATGGTGAAAAATGAATGAAAGATAATGAGACTGTATTGTCAAGTGCAGCAAATGGAGGAAAGTTTGAGATCCATGTTAAGTCATATGTAAAACCTTCTTCACACTTTGTTTGGCCCATCCAATAGGTTACTTTCATATGGCAAAGTGAAGTATTTTGCCTCTTATTATAAGGCTTATTGTATCTCCAGACCTGCATTTCACTATGCATGTTCACCCTGTGCATATTTGAGAGGTCCACTCAGCCCTCTAATTGTATGCATCGAATCTGTGTATCCAATCACAATATGTTGGATGTAAATATTTGTCAACTTTCAAATAAAATTTAAAAAAAAGTTTAGTAGGTACTTGTTGTTTTTGTTCCAGCCCTTTAAGTTCCAATATTTTAGATTTCAAGTTCCTGTGCTGTGCTGTGCTGTGCTGTGCAAACCTAGAATCATTTCTGTATAATTATTCATATAGTAGTTTTAATAATAATGTACCATTTTCATTGAAAGGCACATCTAGGTCTGGGGGTCCTATGCATAAACTGCTGTGGACTATTAGAAGCAGGATGACCGGTAAATAAATAGTTAAAAACAATAATCTATTTCACACTGGTTAGTTTCCTGCTCTTAACAACCTTTTTTTAGTCTGTTAATGTCCCATGGTGAATTGATAAGGAGAATGTGTATTAGGAAAAATAAGAAATGAGCAGACAACATGATAAACAAGATGCACAGCGGGATGGTCCAAAAACTGTCAGAAAGAATGAAAAAAAAAAATTATAAGAGAAAACATTCTGTATAATATACATTTCCTGTATACATTTAAAGAAAAGTAATATGTGCTGCTTATTGAGTAGAAAAAAAAAACATCCATGATAGTGTCTAACAGCTTCTATTATCAATCCTATTATATAGATAAAGTTCATGATTAAGTGCTCAAGCTGCTTTTGTTCATTGCTATTATTATTTTACCGTTACAATATGGTGATAGTAATCCCCAGCAAAGTCTGCTCTGTTTGGCCAAAACTAACTTTGGGAAGTCTCACCCAACATGTCTGAAACTCTACTATAACAGGGTGATTATGCTTGTATATGTTAGTTGGCAAAGATAGTGTTTTGTTTGTTGTACCAAAGCAATACATCACAGTAAATATATTGACAGGTTCTCTCTTAGATCATCTGTCACACACTAAATAACATGCTTACTCCAACTCAACTCTCCTGTTTATCACCCAGAGCAGAGGACCTGCTCCAGCCTAACTCCTGTGTCCCTCTAGGCACATGTTAACACATGCTCCTAATAAACGTAGTCTGTCACCCAGGGGAGAAATCAAGGACGGGCTCCAGGCTGGCAGGGGAGAGTGTGGCACCTAGTGGTAAGAGTAGATACAAGACCGAGCCCTCTGGCACACAGTAAATTAGGAAACGACTCAAGGTCTGCAATAGCTCAAGTGAGCCTGTCTCTATGTACAGTGGTTACGATGTGTGTCTGATGAACGTAAGAAACTTGTTTTGCACCCAGTCTTAAGGTGTTTTGACAGTGAGTTCTGCTCTGTGGTTCAGCTGCTTGACATATACATCTGATCAGCCAAAGTGTCTTTATATTAATACGCACCAGCACCATCTAGTGCACAGCAGTGTATTGCCTGCAAAACTAAAATAAATTAGTTTCCTAAGTGGCAGATCACTAGATGACCCTGGATCTTTCTTCTATAAAGACACTTTAGTTGATCTAGCCTAGTTTATTGTAGAGGTCATCGTGGATCCAAAACAATCATCGTTTTTACCTGGACCGATCCGAACCAAAGTAAAACTCATAATAATAGACCTGGGTCTGACCCGAACTCGAAGATTGGTTGATTTGCTTTTTTGGCTTTCCCCATAATCAGTGCAGTCCCAGAACTACACATGACAGTAGAAATACTACGTATGCGCTTTGCCTCACTCACAAACACAGCACAATATTAAAAAAATGACATGTAAAAACATAATTGAATCAAACAAATTAACAAACAAAAACCCAAACAAAATATACACGTGCACATATACTTGTATATACTTGCATTTCATTTCATATTGCTGTTAAAAAAGATCATTTAGACATGCTTTTCTTACAGAAGTGAGCTGATTCTCCAGTTTATGACCAGCAATGCTAAAAGCTAAAAGCATGTAATATTTTTCAATTGTGTATTTCCTTTTTGAAAAAACCCAATAGCTTGAACACAACATACTAATTTCGTAGGTCGATCCTTCCAGACCTGCTTAGTCTCTCTTTATGGGGTTCACTGCATGAGATCCACCGCAGCCCCCTTATCGCCCTTTCCTGCCACGCATGACGCTAGCGTTATGTAAATGCCCGTGAAAACTTGTGTTGCGTTGCAGCCTCTTTACAGTGTGAATGAGAGAGCCAAAACACTCCTAATTTTTGTATTTTCAAAGGTTGCCGATGATTACTTAACAATGTCTTATTGCAGACATTTTATATTACATGATTTAGTGTCAATTATTAGAATAACAATTTCATACGGTCCGTTTCAAAGAAATGCCATGTGAGGAAATAGCCATTCACTTGATCTATTTTGTGTTTTGATGTTTTTATACTGTTTCGATGTCGAAAAAGTACATTTAATTTATAATGCTGAAAGTTTACATTAAACCCTGGCGATGAATAAATAAATAGTGTAAGAAATCACACAGACAAAAATCAATGAAACGCTGACGCATGTGTATATCTCAAAATAATGCAACATATGGCACTACAGCGGTACTGTGAGAAATGTATCAATAGTAAAAATATATATATTAGCAAAGAAAATCATGTTTCTTTCATAGTAATGCATAGCTTTTTTTCATTATGGAGATTGGATACATTGCATAACATTATCATTAATTGTATAGATTCAACCCGAAACCTGTTCAGGTATGGGTCGGGTCACAGGTTCTTGGATCCACCCGACCCCATGAAGACCTCAAGTTTACTATATCTATTGTAAGTGATTATAACTAAAGAGCAGCACCTAAACTCAGGCAACTTACTGTTTCATTATGAAATCTTAAATATAAGGATGTCAATAAATTACTGCTGGAGAAAACACCAGAAGGATGCATTTTAGAGTTAAAGGACGATGGTTTAAAGATCTACATCTGTTTAGTTCCTAAAATAAATACAATTTTTTGTGAACTTATTTAAGACGGCTTTTGTATTCCTTAAGGCTGTTTTTTTTTTTTTTTTAATTACCAGTGATTGCACTAGGTTAATTACATTTATGAAGCATGTGTTTTGTTCTGCTGCACTAGTTTTTGTCTACATTTTGTTTACACATGTTATGTAAATTGATTGACAGAATTTGTATTATAGTTTGAAGATATTTTGAAAGCAGATTTCTCTGGCAATTAGGCAAATACTGAAACTAATTAGACTAAAAGTGCAGTATAAAAAGTTGGAATATACAGGGTTTACAAGCTGGTTTTGGAGCATGTTGTACAGGTGTTTTCTACTGTAGCCATCCTGCTCCTATAGAACTACGTGGTTGATTTTAGGGCTGAACAGTCAAGCTAGCCCCCCGTAGTTTAGGCACGTTTCCAGCCTGGTTGGTGGAGTTGTTTTGGGTCTCATCACCTGGCAGCTCACGTGAAGGGCTGGGTTTACCACCGTTGGTAATTAAGAGGGTGGCATTCAGAGGAGTTAAATAGCGGAGCCAAGTGGGATGTAGACAGAACCGAATGGATCATTCGGAAAGAAGATTAACGGGTGCGACGCTGTTTTGTAGCCTGCTCTGAATGGATCTTGCAGGGATCTTGGCTTAGCATTGGTGCCTGTGAATCTTTCTCTGTTAATAACAGCACCTGGGTTTTCTACAACAAGCCTTAGACTGCCTCCTGATTGTTTTAGATTTGTTATAGCGTTTTTTTTTTGTTTTGTTTTTTTTTGGACTGGTGCACTCACTGGGAAACACCCGTCCCCGTTTACGTGACAGTAATGTGGCGAATCTAGGATCCCGCAGGCAGGAGGTCAGACGCAAACCCGGGACCTCTCCCTTTGAAGCATACTGCTGTACAAAAGAGCCGGGCTCCCTTGCAGGAGCAGATATCGGGCTTATGTCTCTACTCCTGTGCATGCTACAATACTTTAGACTTCAGGTATCCCCACTTTGTTACGTAACATTTTCATAAGCACAGCTCGGTGCTTTTGTGTACAGCTAGAATTTTAGGATTGAGACATAATTAAAAAAACAAAAACAAAACAAAAAACATATGTTAATATAAATAAGATGTTTTATTTAACATGATGTAATCAAAGAAACTACAAAATGATATTGCAAGTCTACCATAAACCATAATAGTAATACAGTATTTCATATTAGATTTTGAAGTGTCACATTTTTCTATTTTTGTCAGTTTTTTGTTAAGAATATGGAAAACTACAAAGTGCTATGTAATTCAATATGTTAACGTAACATTATTCAGCATGTTTCATTTGACATTATAAAGCAAAATAAGTTAATTCTATAGGGTGATGCACAACATTTGGCCATAGCTGTACAATGCATACATCTATTTGCATGACAAATACTGCAGTATGAACTGGTGTGTATAGGCACAGTGGAAACTGATGTATAACAAGATATGGTCAAGAAAGGCATGTTTGGACCTTGGAAAAAATTACAGATTGTTAAAGGGACTGGCCTGCTGGTCACGTTTCATCAAACGTGGGCCTTACATTTCAAAAGAGTAATAATGCACATCGACAAAATCAACCAGGATTGTCTTGAGCAGCAAAATGTTGATTCTCTGACTGTGACCAGCCTGCTCACAATTTCAGCTTCTTTGGGATCAGTTTGTTGGAGCAATCGTTGGTCCAACTACACAAGACGAGTCTTCCAGAGATACACATTAGTCTACCTTAAAGCCACACACATCTAATTGTATAAGATGATGATGCAAGGCCTGCATTGACCTATAACTGAGCTTTTGTGATTTTGCTGCGAATTTGGAATAAATATTGCACAATATTTCTGATGCAGTAGCACAGTGGTACTAAAGGGTACAATAGATTATATGATTTACTGTACTGCATGTAAATCACCGGAACATGTACTAAATCTGAGAAACATACACAATACACAACCTACAGCTACAGGAACCTAAATTAAATCTATATGATTTCAACGTTACTTACTGGGTTACTTAACTAATTATATACATAATCCTGATACTGTCCTAGCATAACACAAGATAATTACATTGATACTGTGTGTCTAGTTAAAGCAATACTACTGTAATTCACAAAATGAAGGTGCAAAGTTACATAGCAGGAGGGATATGAAAACGTTGTGTTGCTTGACCCACTGGTTCTGAAAATGTCACCAGGACCCCAAGAGAACATCACAAGATTTGTAATGATGCTGTTATTATTTTGTTCTGTACATCATTAGTGCATACTCCACATGCTGATATTTCAAGCATGCACTACCGCTGGCAATCTCTGGAGTTCAAAGCAATACTGCAAGACCCATCCAGCAAGGGCATGAATCAAACACACACATCAAAGGAAATCACAGCTGTGCAGTGAGAATTTCAAGCATGACATAGTAGAATTAGGATTAACCTGGCTTCATAGCCGGGGAAGAATTAATAGAAAGAAAAACTAAATGCTGGATTTGCTTTTATTTTTAGCTGAATTTATTGGGTTGAAAACAACCCTTTTTATGGAATTGGAATTGAGAGATATTTCAATATTTGCATAGGGTAGAGTTTACAAATGCAGCTACAGGAAGTGGAAATAAAGGAACACAATACACATTTAAAGAATGCACCACTGATAAACCTTTAGGTAATGTTTACTAAGGTCTGATTTTTTTTTTTTATAAACATTTGAAAGGTGGGAAAATACTTCTAACCCTCTTTAAATGAACTGCAAGCTTGATTTCATTAATCAAAGTTGGCTTTAAAAACAGTTAAAAAGGTTTGTGGTAGGGCCCATTACTTCAAAAAGATCAACAGTTGAACAGGCTGAGGGGTTTAAAACACAACACATTACTTTCCCTGGTTCCTTGCTTTGTTGTACGTATTCTTGCAATATCTATTCCAACATAATTGTGATTGTTTTGATATTTTTATTAACATATCGCTACACCTAACTCAATATTGACTATTTTCGTTTCACATCAGTTATAATTCGGGTCTTCCTGTCAAAATGTCTTCTAAATTCATAACATTGGCTCCTAAAATCCAACCTGCTCAATCAGAAACATTTCACTGGTTCCCGAGTTCCCGACTCCTCTCCCAAAGTTAAGCATTTTGATTGGTTCATCTGCCCTACCTATTCGCTCTGGCATAGGTTCAGAGGGGAGGACAAACCCTGTATAATCACATCCGCTTTACAGACCCCTGCCCGTTTAGGGGCGAAGGTGCAATAAGTACAGGGGACATACCTTCTACTATATGACTATGTTAGTACTCAAAATGTGCATAAGACATTGTCACACAGAACACTTTATAACCAAGGCAGTGAAATTTGCTCTCTGTCTGAACACTGTTCTGTTGCTTAGCGTCCATCTATTTATAAAAGCAAAACCACAGCCAAAACTGTACAGGTAAACAAGAATGAGATTACAGAGAAGTAGAATAACATCAATATACACAATATAAATATAACATTGCATGCAACATAAATAAACACCTAGCCAGACATGATTCAAATAAACACCTAGCCAGACATGATTCAAATAAACACCTAGCCAGACATGATTCAAATAAACACCTAGCCAGACATGATTCAAATAAACACCTAGCCAGACATGATTCAAATAAACACCTAGCCAGACATGATTCAAATAAACACCTAGCCAGACATGATTCAAATAAACACCTAGCCAGACATGATTCAAATAACACCTAGCCAGACATGATTCAAATAAACACCTAGCCAGACATGATTCAAATAAACACCTAGCCAGACATGATTCAAATAAACACCTAGCCAGACACAGCCTATGCTGATGCCTAAAAGACCCGTGCATGTGGTACAATTCAACACCTCACAGCACCAATGACAATTCAGTACTCAACAATTAGTAGTTGCTGCTGATTACAATTAGTAAATAATGAATTATCTTCAATACAAATATGCTAATTTTCAGTCATAGGACTTTAACCTTAATATTTTACTTTTTTAAAAACATTTTTACAGCTTCAACAATACCTCTTCCAAATGCAGCACCACCCAGTCACTGACTGGTGGGCTGTGTAGTACCAGACAAGCATTAATGGGCAGAATGGTCTCTCGTTTCAATAATGATTTAGAGAAATATGTTGAAATTCATGGTATCATGTTCACCATGACAGACAGACAGATGAACGGAAGTGGTTAGTGCACACTTTGACCCTTAAATAATAATCTTTCCCCTTTATACATTGCCAATAGTTGACTAATACAGTGCTGTGTGGACAAATATAATGTAGTTAATATGACAGAGAAAAACAAAAGCAACAAAAAACTAAATAAACTGACAGCAATATCTTGTATGTGGCTCAAAATAATGTGGTGTGAATTCATGAAACCTATGCTTCACAGAGTGAGCATTAATAAAATATGCCATTGATATTGCTTAGATGCTTTCAGAAAAAGATAATCGACTAGTCATCTTGCTTTAGGTCACATTAGGTTCCATTTACATGATGGATTTTCACCAATTACTGGATGCCAAAGAAAAAATAAATAAACGCATTGGCACTTCCAAGACCTGACCCATACTGTATTTTGTGCACTGGGAATGCATCATGAAGATAATTCACTTTTTTTAGCAGCTGTGAAAGATGGAAAGTGTAACCCTATGATGATGTGATTTGCAGTGTAATGTTTCTTTAGCTTTTATGCTCTGATAAATGCCAAGTACCGAGTTTAAAGCACCATTAATTGTTGATGGTTTTCAATAACTGTGGAGTAATAGTTTACAGTTCCAGGAATACCATTGGATCAGTTTACTAAAGTATGTATAAAAAAATGCTTGGCTTTAATGTTTGTTTAATATGATTTGTTTTCATACTTTCAAAACATAACTTTTAGCTGCTTTAATATCTTTTTTTTTGGGGGGGGGGGGGGGGCAGGGGTCAAAGTTGTAGAGGTTAATCTGGAATAAATGGCCAAAACAATAGTAAAAACACATTGTGAAATCATGGTAAATCATACAGTATATCTTTGTAAAGAAGCATGGTAACCCATAGTAAAGGTATTATAAGCATATATATTACTTTTGTAATTGAATTTAAGTTTCTTTTAGTATTTCTAAATGGTATAAGCATAGGAAATCATTATAAGATAAGACTTACTCGGCACATTTGCAGTAGATGTAGTAATGTTAGTTTAAAAGAGAACTACCAGACGATAGTGCTGAGTGGAGCTTTATTATATGGGTGATGCTAAATCAGTCTATACCGAAAGCACTGGCTGTTTATTTTCTAAGATCCAATATTGTTTAGATGCCACCCTGCTCTGTATGTGTTTTTTTTTTTATTATTACTTTTCTAGTTGGGCTGCAGTATGATTGACTGTTCTGCATCTTTCAGCCAATCCTGTTTCACCTTCTGTATTTCAGGGCAGAACACAGAGAAACCCTTTTCGTCACATCAACCAAGCCTTTTCAGTTTTTACAGTTCTGCATTCTCCATATCAGCATGGTTGATGTCAACTGCTTTAAAAATCGTACCTAATGTTTTGAGTTAGAGATGAACTAAGAAAGGGTTCATAGTATTGATGGAAACTGAATTTAACAGACATAAGTTGTCTTCAAATGAAAAGAGATTTTGTCTGCGTAGCAAACAACTATATTGGAGGATGTAATAAAAAGGAAAGTGTGGGTAGAGACTTTTTGCTTTGACGTTTAGTCAACAGCAATGTTTTGACAACCCACAGCCCACATACTATTTGGGTCATTAGGTGGTAGACAGAAGCTCAGACACAAGACTTTCAGACTTTGCGGCTGACAGTAAATTAAACTAAATCATCTCTTGGTCTATACACACTCATGAAGTCACTGAAGTCCTATATATTACTTTTATTAAACACCATATCTGATTTCAACATAAATGATATGTAGGCAATTAAATGTTTACAGTGTGACATATAGGCTACAATTTGTGGAAGAATACAATTCCCTTTGTAAGATAATGAGCCCAATTCTTCTTCCAGCCCATAAAGCCATGTTCAGAATAAACACATCTGGGGAGGATACAGACATTAATTCTAATCCTAAGAAACAGAAGCCTCCTGTTATAAACAGTTTCAGATGAAAAATACAGAAGAAAACTGCAAGACAGCAACGGAAATTACCTTGATTTTATTTGACAAACTTCCACATGCAAGAATGACAAGTTAAAATTGTCAGAAGTACTTGTAAGATGTGTAAAATCAGATTGGAGGGACATACTTAATGGGGTACTACAAGTGTAAGTACTAGGACCTTTACTGTTCCTATACAAATGACTTGGACCAACATACACACTGAAAAATGTATAAAGTAGTGGACTCCGAAACTGAAGACCAGTGTCGCATGGCAGCAATTGTGAATTTTCTGAAAAACAAAAATGATAGAAGCATTCATAACTATATAACTGCCCATTTTATATACACTGCTGACAATAAATATGCCTGCATTTAATATTTTAGTTTTCCACCACACTAGATTTTTTATCGATCTCTGAACCTTTTCATTTTTTTTTTATAACTACACCTTCTAACAATACTAGCCACTTGTTAACAGAAAAACCACAGGAAGTCATTTTGTAGTGTGAATGTCAAAACCCCTTGTTAAATGTAGAGATGTTAAAACTGAATGCTACTACCCACTGCAGTTAATTAGAAGAACTGGTTTGTCAGATAAATAATGTGAAAGAGGCTGATTTCTATCATTAAACTAATTTATTCCACTGGATTGTATTAATTTACTGCAAGGATGAATAACAGATGTGAATAGATAATTATAGTATAGCTATGAATGTCATACAGTTAATGTAAACATTAGGCTTAAAAGCTGAAGTTTGTTTAACAGGGGGATCTCTATACCAAAGATAACACTGATGTAAAAAGAAAAAAATACATTGCATTGATCAATGGTAGATATAATGAGCTAATTAAATTGCAGCCATGTAGGGCTCTAATTAAGACAAAGCACAATGTGAAGACTAAATACAACATGTGTGTAATATGTATCTAGATTAATGATATGGGCCCAGATTTTCAAAAGGTTTGTGCACCGCGCAGAGGGTTATGCGCATTGCAAATGGCCGTTATGCGCAAATGCACAAAATGTGCCATATTCGAAATTTCTTTTTGCATGCCTGTGACGGAAATATAATGAGTTCTGGTTGTAAATCTCCCTCTCGACCTGTGAGGGTACTAAGTAGCGAAAGGGAAAGGCTTTAGACAGGTTGTCCTGTCATTTCATTCCCTGGGTCGGGAAGTCAGTCAGCCTGGAAAAAGACGAGACTCCAGTGCGGGAATGTATTGACCTGGAAGGTAAAGGAGGTAGAGAGTCAGCTGAAATCGTTTACCAAGGGGTCATGCATAATCGCATAAAAGGGGCTGGAGAATTGTAAATCTTTTCCTTCGCTTTTGGTTTCGAAATAGACCCAGAAGGACCCGTGCACTGTGTATTAAGAGTATCGTGAGTGTTTGTTTGTTTGTTTTGTCTATAATTGTTACTTGTGTGTTTATAGACGGCTAACACGTTCCGGAGCTGTCGCTAAGGGCCAGCACTGACCCTGGAACAGCACTGCACTATTTGTCACTCTTTAAACTGTATCACCTACCACGAGCACTACAGCACGCACCCAGGACTGGTGACCGTGGTTGTATATTGTGGGAGAGATACTGTTTTATTGTTTAGGGCTGTAATCCCTGTTACTGTTCTCCGTGTTTTACGCATTGCTGTGTATAACCGGAGTTTATTATTTGGTCACCAGACCTGGATTATAACTAAAATAAAACGTATATTTTTTCCATACCGGATTACAAATCTCTGTCTGTTTATTCCTGCATTGCATCACCTCTGCACCTGTACATAATCAACAACCACTTTGCCACAATGCCACACTCCGTTTTGCGCTGCGCACATATATAATGTATGCATAGCGCAATTTGGCGGGAGTGGCCGACAATTTACGAGATCTTGCCATGTTCGAAGTATGTGCCAATCACAAAACTGGTTTTGCGAGGCACAAAATAACGCTTTTAAAAAGCAAGCTTTAACTCCGTGCACATCACTCCAGCACTCACTCACCCAATCACTGAAGTGAAATGTAAGCACTTTCCAAAGTACTACAAGAATGGAAAACACCCAGCGATCATACAAGGTTCCGTCCACATCTATATAATGATTATATTCAAAAGAACGATTGTGATAGCAGCAGCATCACTAGTTTTAATACATGTTTAAAAAATAAACAGGGAAGCTGCAATCATGGTCATTCTTTTGGACCAAAAGAAAACGAATCACTTTCCCAAGTACGCTTTCTTGGTGCTGAAAGAATAACTCCCAAAACAGAATGAAGAGTACAGAATGGTAGAGGTCTTTATGGGTCCAAATTAATCAACCCGACCCGATCACGAACCGACAATTATTTACCTGACCCGACCAGACCCAATGTAAAATTCTTGTTATTAGACCCGGATCCAACCCGGCCCGAAAAAACAGTGTAACGCTTTTCCTTTTCCCTGCTTAGTATATGCACTGACCAGATACAGTATTTCAGTGTTTTTTTCCAGTCAACCTGGAAATCTGGCTTAACTATAGACAGTGTTTATTCCATCATGACTCTACACAGAGGACTGTAAAATTAAATGTATAATACGTTTGTGTAAAAGATACAAAGATAAATACATTATCTGAAAATCAAATTAACTGAAGTACGATCTCGTAAATGCGTGATTTTATTAGGTTACAAACTTAACACAAGAGCAAATGGAATGAGATGTAAAATTTATGTTTTGCAAAACTTGTTATACATTACTTCGACTTTTAAGAATGATCTAAAAGAAACACCTTCGATATGGGTCACGTGTCTGCTGCTGCGCTCTGCAAGCCATGTCACGTGCTACTGGGGGAAGCCAATCCCACAACAGGAATTATAAACTGATTTTTTCTTCGTTGTGCAGGCTTCACAGCAATGTACGTGGGTCTCCACATCTCTTCGGACGTTCTGGACAGCGTCCACCTTGGCCAGATCGGTGGCCACACCGTCTGCCCAAGGAAGTTGACCTCTCGCTGCATTAGGTGAGCTTTACCTGCCAATAGCCGCTCCTGAGGTTGAGCGAGCTGAACCACTTGGACCCTGAAATCTCATCCAGTGCCTCGTCGATGCGGGGCAGGGGATAGGTGTCTTTATGGGTCACCACGTTGAGCCGGCAGTAGTCCACACAGAACCTCAAGCTACCATTGTTCTTATTCGTGAGGACTACCGGGGCAGCCCACGGGCTGTCCGACGGTTCAGTTATTCCATCGGCAGCCATCTCCTTGATAATGGCCTTAGCTGGCTCCTTCTTGGTACTGTCGGACCAGCGCCCCCAGGCGGCAGCTCTGCTCTGGGTTGAGCCCCTCCCCACTGCACTGTCACAAGTCTTGCATGGCTACTTCAGTGAGGAGTATGTGAACTGGCTCTGTGTGTGGGCGGCCGTTGCAGCCTGGGGGGGGGGTGGCTGAACTGGTTGGCGAGCGCTGGCACCTGAGGGTGGCTGCGCTGGCAGCTGAGGGTGGCTGCGCTGGCACCAGAGGACGCTGGTGGTGCTGGCTGGCGAGCGTTGCAGCCTGTGGGTGGCTGTGCTGGCTGGCGAGCGCTGGCACCTGAGGGTGGCTGTTCTGGCTGGTGAGCATTTGCACCTGAGGGTGGTGGCACTGGCTGGCGGGCATTGGCGCCTGACGGTGGTGGCACTGGCTGGAGAGCGTTGCAGCCTGGGGGTGGTGTTACGAGATAACTTGAAGTCTGGCAGGCAGGGGGTGGCATTGAGGGTTTGGCGGTCCAGTCCCCTGGCTCCTCGGCCCACAGTTGTACCGTAGCGATTCCCTCCCGTACACTCAGCTGTCCTCGGTCCAGGTCCAGGGTGGCCCCACGGCAGGTCTTGTCCTCCATTTTGGCTCCTGGCTCAGTCTTCACCACGGCTCTAGGTCGCCCTCGTGCATCCCCGGTCACTCTTCAGGTATCCTCCACTGTGCTTCGCTCCAGCGACCGGAGCCACCCAAGCTCTCGCTCTAGTTCCTGCTCCTCTCCTCTGTGAAGCTCCCCGTCTCCTCTCCAGGCTGGTGCTAGCATCTTCCCTGTTTATCTGTGCTCCATTATCCCGCCACTCTGACACCAATGTAACATTGCTGGGTTCCAGGATGAATGATTCGGACATGGTAGGTGTTTTAAAGGCTTGAGCCCGTATTTATTTGAACAACAAAATAAATATAAGCAAAGGAAGTGTACTGGGAGCAAACACAAAATAAAGTGGTGATTTGTTCTTTCTTTCTTTTCATTCGTTCCTTCTTTCCATTTGCTCTCTACAATTATCTCTCACTCACCTCACTTTCACTCTATCCTGTCACTCCTACCGTTTGCGCCGAGGACAGAGGTCGAGGGCCATGCGCCCCCTATTTATGCCCTCGCTCGACCCCTGTCCCCCTCCAATCACTCGCATCTCTTCCTCCCTACACCCCGCCTCCTGCTCCTAGCATGCCCTCACAGACAGTCACCCCCAACCATGTTTCCCCTACCCCTCAACCACTCAAACAAATGAACACCTGAGGGACCCCCACCTTCCCAGAGATAGTCACAATATTATGAATTATTGTTGTTGTTGTTAATGTTTGTATGTATTTTCTTATTACAGACACCCTTATCCTGGGCGACTTACATTTCTTACAAAAAAACAGATCAGTCCAGACACGTAGAAATAGCGGTATGATAAGCAGGATCGCGACTAATACTGAGAAAGAAAGAAAAAAAAAAAAAGATGTTACTGTAACAGAAAACAAGAAAGTCAAAAAATGTAAATTAATTAGACTAGGTAATATACTCATACTTGTGTGACAGCTGTCAAAATTATGGAGACAGAAGTAGATAAATCATAAACTCACTTCTCAGCAAACAGCACAGCATAGATACATCTGTTTGAATTCCGTAGAATCTGTGATGGTCCTTTAAATATTTAGTTTAACCATGCTAATGCCTGCGATAATGATAAACATTAGATACAAATGTATGCATAAAATTTTAATTGCTCTGAAGGCCAAATTTTAATGAAAATGTCTAAATTTTGTGATAAGCGTGACGGATTTGCAATGGGCAGAGTGTTTCCGTTACATGCATTTAGCTAAGTGCCCTATCCTCAGCAACATTGGCAAAGGGCCACAGTGCCCAGAGCTCAATCCGTAAAATATCCCTGTAGTTGCATTCTCCAAAGGCTCCCTTTCCTTTTCATGCCACTCACCTGGTAGCGATCTGCATTCCATGCTATTGACTATGCCATACATGTGTGGTAGGAGCAGGGAGCGTGGTGAGTGGGAGGCAGTTGGAAGGGGCGTTCAGCAGGAGTAAGGGATACACATGTGCAGACTGCATCTACAGGCAGTGTTCTTGGCCGGCTCCATGCTGAGATTCCTGTCTTCGGGACTTCCGAATAGAGTAGTGTTTTCAGCATTGTGGGTTTGTTTTACAGTCCACACTTCTGTAAATATGTTTATGTATAGTGTAAGGAGCACGGGTCAGAGCTACTCAGAACACCGAATGACAGGTGCGTTTCTGTAAAATAAAGAGTGGAGTTTGATGCTACAGAGATATTTTGTCCATCTCCTTCATGTTGACACTTATCCAGTTAGCAAGTCGCTACAATATATTTTTTATTTAAGTTATATGTTAAATAGCTTACACTATCCTGTGGTCCATTGTTTCATTTCTCCATTTAGTAGCTTATTTATATATTTGTGGGGGTGGGCATGCAACTTCGGGGGTGCCAATGCTACCGATGTGTGTTCAGCTTTGATTCTGCATTCCATGTGCAGGTTACATTTAAGTGTAGACTCGTCTGAGGAATATTGGTATGTACTGTACACCTATGATAGCTGCTTGGCAGGGTATTTTTAACAATCCATTGTCGTGTAGTATTCCAATTCTGCGCATTCACGCGTAGCTCTTGTGCATTTCTGCTATATTGGTAATGAATGCGTAGGTGATTTTGGCACAAACACATTTGCGAATTGAGCAAAAAACTGCTATTTTCCAACTTCACGCAACTGTTTTGTGTGTTGTGTTTTATTGTTTGATTTAAAATGTATTGTTTATTATTTAAAGAAAACGTTTGTTTATTTTAGAACGGGTTACCCCCACCCCTGTGTATTTTGTATGTATATTTATAGGACAGCAAAGCCGTGTGTTTGTTATTGTTTAGAAGCGTGGATGGGAAGCCCCATTCACACAAAAACCTTGTGCAGAAGGTGACCATCTCCCGAGTTAACCCATTGATTAATTGTTGCTAATTGGGAATTGGTCACCTGTATATAAGCCTGCAACTTTCTGTTTTCTGGGTGTGGGTTGTTCAGAGGAGGAACGTGTGTGAGAGAGAGACGGGAGAAGGAAAGCAAAAACAAAACAAAACGAAAACAAAATGAAAGTAAAAACAACTGCTACATGTGCTGGAAGCTCCAGCACCGTGTTTGTTTAGTTATGATTATTTTGTGTTTTTGACGTGTTTTTGTTTTTTATTTTATTTTGCTCTGTGAGCATTGTTTTTGTTCAAACCTTTTGTTTTATTTGTGTGTTTAAATACACACGGTGCTGCCGCACCTTTGCACCTCAGTACCTGCCTGCTTGTCTGTGTGTCTCTCTGGCCTGACGTCACCACACAGCCATCCGTGTCACCTATACTTATTAAGTGCATGTTATAATAAACATAATATTTTCATTAGAGTTTTAATCTTCTATTGATCGATTAATCATCTGATCTATGATCGATTAATCACACCTGTTTTCAAGTGATATGAAACTGTGTTGAAGGACAGTTACAAGTAATCACTTTTAGTGACGGAATCTGACATTTTCATTTGAGCTGTACTGCCAGTTTGTGTTTCCTTCAGCCAAATGCCATGTCTAAAAGAAAAACAAGATTACAATGCACCAAGAGCATATATATTACTGTAAACGACCAGTTGCACTACATCCTAGAATACTCTATTTAACAGATACATTTTTGGTATACTGAAAGCTTTCAGGTTTCAGATTGACAAAGGTAATTTACTGAGTGCTAATTTATTTAGGTTAGCTGAGGAGAAAAGTAATTTATTGAGTGCTATTTTATTTTAGTTAGCTGAAGAAAAAAAATACGATACAGCTGTTAATTTTCTGATACCGTTTGAAAGAAATATGTTGAATAACAAGAAAAATCAACTTACTTGTGTCTAAGATGATACGATAAACGTGTATTACTGCCATGACAGGAAAGGACCGATGAGCAAATGTTGCAAGTTGCAGACTTTTTTTCTTCATCCTGAGATATTGTGAATTATAAAATGGGTCTTTTAAATACGCTATCCTGATTTGCCTCGTGACTTTCAACGCACCTGGGGTGTGGTGATATTAGTGTATATCACACACCCTGTCGTGCCTTATTGCTTACAAATTGAGTATTATTATTATTTGTATATTTAGGAGACACCTTTATCCAAGGCGACTTACAGAGACTAGGGTGTGTGAACTATGCATCAGCTGCAGAGTCACTTACAACTACGTCTCACCAGAAAGACGGAGCACAAGGAGGTTAAGTGATTTGCTCAGGGTCACACAATGAGTCAGTGGCTGAGGTGAGATTTGAACCGGGGACCTCCTGGTTACACGCCCTTTTCTTTAACCACTGGACCACACAGCCACACATACCTTCCAGTTGCCCTTTTGCCAAGCTCTTTAGAAGTACCCTCTGATGTTTTTTAAGATTTATTTTTCATGCACCATTTTTTTTATACCGCTCTCAGGTAGACAACATTAATCGATCAATGCCCACAGGGGTGAATAATCAATTCATTATTAATCGATTAAAATCCCTAATTTGTATTTTATAACATGATATCTGGAAATCCATGCTCTCAAATAGTGTTGCACTTCCTTGGTCAGGTCATCTGGAGGGTGAAATCCCTCCCACCCCTTCAATGACTTTGCTGTCATTAACCAACCAGCTGCTTCCCCTACTGATTGACATGTTGAGATGAAATGACCTACAGTAGCTTGGTGTAACAGATTTCCTGAGAGTAAAGCATGGAACCTGATAACTTACATTTGTAATTTTTGTAAGTACATGTTTGCTATAAAATGTGTTTCTTTCAAAACAGCACATTTGAGACCTATGTAGCTAATGAAAGAGCAAAGCAGTTAAAATGTACAGGATTATATAAAATAATCAGGGAAGAGATTAAAGCATACAATTCATACATCTATGGCGTGTTCAGATTCAGTTTTATTATCTTATATAAGATTGCATATTGGTGTTGACATATTTTAATGAGATGTGAGAAACTCAGAGAGAGTAGTACAGTAGACTTGAATAATTTAAAATATAACATTTTAACCCCAAATTAATCTGATGGATATGTTTTTGACATCACATCCAAACTTGCTTTGACTTTTTTCTAAAATAATGACTATTTTGACAGCTAGCCAACACTCAATGTTTGATCACATGCTAGATGAATGTTCAAAAGAACTACAAGATCGATCCTACAGAGGGCAGTGTAGAAGCACATTGGCTGGGCAAATGATGGAGGCTCACGTTGAGCTGTTTGCAATAGAATACAGTTGTGGTACTGGGATGGCAATAAGGTTCACACTACTTTGATAGGTTAACCAAAAGAACAGGGAAAAAAACACTATTATAAATCATACATTAGATAGATTTGTCAAAACTCCACTATATCCTGTGTACAGATGTCATTCATGTGCGAAAACTGAAGGAGATGACATCACTTATTGTATACAGTAAGAGACACATTACACAGATGTTAAAAAAAGATGTTAATCATGTGTTAAAATTGACACAGAGGAACACATTTAGCAATTGGTGCATAGCAAATTTTGAAACTAAATCTCAATGTTTTAAATATATTTTCAGAGAATATATATATATATATATATATATATATATATATATATATATATATATATATATATATATACTGTTATGTCTGTAAAAGGGAAATGTAATGCCAAACTATAAGTTGAGTCATTTACAAATAACACTGTCTCAAGTCAAACAAAGAAAAAGCATTTAGGTTCATGACCCTTCAGAATTATGACATTATTAATCACCCTGACTGAAAGGAATTACCTTTTAATCATATGTGGTACTGTTTCTTTTTTTTTCTTTTTTTAATATAATTTTGGGGGGAAAATCATCTTCCTTGAAACAAATGAAATATTAAAATGAATAGGGCAGCACAGAGTAAAAATGGTAAATGATTGAGATATCAGTACATTACAAAAAAAAAAAAAAAAACTTTAAAACAGTCTGAATATGAACTACCTGAATACAAAAAACAACAGCTATTACTATGAAAATAAAGTTAATCATTGCAAACATTTGAATGTGTCTTGATGTGTACAGTAAACCTTATTATGTTACTTTATTTATATAAAATAAGTAGCTTTTTTCCCTAAATAAATACAACATTTATGAGTATATGAAAAAGAAGTACAGTAATATAAAAAGACCAACAGCTTTAAACTGTAAATGAAATCCTGCCTTCTACATTATATATATATGCATATTTTTTACATAGATGGCAATATTTAAGTGAAAATTGTATGTTTATAACATTGGGCTGTTGAAACATTTCAACTAACGTTGATTAACACAGTTGCTCCGAACAAGGATATCCTGCTAAGCACAAGTGACAGCCCTCTCTCTGAGCCTACAACATATCACAACTACAGTGCTAGCTATTGCTTTTTCAGAAACACTCCATAAAAGATCAAGGGATATATTCTGAAGCAAGTGCAAAGGAAAAAACATTCTGAAGAGCATACAAACTACTCTGAACAATATTTGAATTCCTCGTCTGAAAACTAAGTAGCTTTGAAGAAGTTGAGAGCTCTGAATATATTTAGCCTAGAACAAACAATAATCAGGAGGGAGTTGATTGAAATCTTTTCTAAAATGTTCTTGCTAGTTTTAAGTCATGAATGTTGAATTACACATAACAGAAATGTATTTTTTTAAATTACCCTTTTAGAGTTTTTTTTTTTTTTTTTTTTTTTTTTCTTGGCATGGGGATAACACATATTCTAGTCATATAAGAAGTTCAAATGCAAAGCTATGTGCCAGCCATTGCGTGGGCAGATATGAAATACTCTACTGAAAGGTCAAAAAGTCACCATGTACACCTAATTTACTTGCAGGATAGAAAGCTTGTCTGTTCTTATCATATAAAAGGAAACATTTCCATTGCACTCACAACAATTACAAATGTGGCATTTTAAATGATTTACAAAGAAGCTTGCATGTTTCAAAATTAGTACAGAAACTGTAGCAGGATGTGGTGCTTTTTTATTCAGATCATCTAAGATTTTCTGAGAAACACATGAGGGCAACAGTGGAAGTATCACGCAATACAAATTGGTGGCTAAGAGGTGTTACCCCAATAATGGAACACCAATACCTGTGCAGCATAACCAAACAACTTGAAATCATGTGCTATACATTTTTGAGATACTTTCATAACCATTAAGGTACACATTTTGGATTATTTATAAACCGTTACAGTTAAAAGTCCAGCTGTCGCTGGTTACAAAAGTCTTCTTCCAATACATTTTATGAAATGTACAAAAATAAATACATAAAAAATACACCCTTCTCTGGTGGCTGCATTGTCTTCCCCAAACTCTGGAACACTTTACACCACAGTAAAATGACAACTAAGAATGGTGCAGGTAATAACTCAAATCTAATGGTCTGATACTGATCCCAATCCTCTAGACGTTAATTCTAAAACTCTTAAGTAACCTGAGATCCAGCAAAGATGTCCAGGAAAACAATAAGATGTAAAGTAGCTAATGCACTTAGAAAATAATTTAGCTTTAGCAACAGCAACTAGAAGCAACATTATCTGCATTAAAGTAATCTAACAAAGAACCAAGAGAATGATGTCCGGTGATAATGCTGCAAGTCAAATAATAGAAAAACAAAATAGGATTGGAATTGCTTTTATAACCTTGAACTACTTAATCATGATCCAGTGACATTAACAGCCATATATTTACCATAAGTGCCTACCACACAACTGCACACTACATGTTACCAGCCACCAAAAACAAACTTGTTAAGAAAAAAATGAGGATTTACTGATGTGCCTTTTATTCTGGACCATCTAAACCAGTTTTCATTAGTATTTATTTTATTAATTAGAGTATTGCAATTGAATGGTGTATGTCACTACCAGTAGAGCTTTGACTGGAACTGCAGCACAAAAGTAGTGGTTAATATAACTTACACCTTTACCTATCCCTACACTTTTAAGGCAAATACAATATTGGGGTTATTTTATGGGGTTTCTCACTGGAAGTAGATTTTCCATTTTTGTTTGTTTGTTTGTTTGTTTTGTTTTTACCCATAATATTTAAATATATATATATATATATATATATATATATATATATATATATATATATATATATATATATAGTGCCTTTAGCTATTTAATATATTTTGGAAGGTATTTTAACTCATGTTGAAATAATCACCTATTTAACAGTTTATTATTATTATTATTATTATTAATATTATTATTATTATTATTATTATTATTATTATTAGTTGTAGTCGTAGTAGAAAAACAAAGTTTAATTTATGTATTTATTTAGACTTGTTTTATTTTCGTTTTGCTTTCACGAGCTACATTGGAGAATGCCGACATTCTGCTGCAGGTATAGTCGTAGTAAACTGCAATACGTCAACATATTGTTTTTTATTTTTAATTTTTTGTTTTTGTTTTTACTATCAAGCATATCAATCAAGACACGTGTCGGTATAAATGAACCCAAGAAGCAGTTTGCCAGTTACTTACTTGTCTTTACCTGACGCTAGGACCCAGGAGAAACACTTGGGTGTACAGTAATTGTGTCCTGCTATAATTTTTGTCCTTCTCACACACCGTACACTGAAAAGGTTGTTGGAAGCCTCTGAAGTTTTAGATAATGAAGAAATAAAAAAAGATTATGCTTTAGTTTTGGGTGAAGTGCATATGGTTTAAATGCTTGTCTTATTAAGTCTTATTTTTGCAACTGCAGGGCTTTGTGAGGTCATTTTTAATATTGTTAACTGTTGACCAGCATGGTTTCACTTACTTAGTAAGACCCAAAATAAATAATTATTATTATTAGTGTTATTGTTATTATTTAAGTGTTTGTGCAGTAATAAGTGTAATCAAACCTTAAATTATTTGCATTTTTATCTAGGTATATATATATTTTTTTTCTTAAAAAGGTACGCACAGACAAATATGTAAGACTTATTTCTAAAATGTAAATTCTCTTAGTTTTAAAGTGCAAAGTACAGTTGAAATTTTTTTTTTCTCAAAAGCAGCATCCTTTTTGCAACACCAGTCCTTTATTTTAAAAGCATAATTGAAGAGCTAACATCACATTCCCTGCCTACCTGCAGCTTGTTATCTTCATATTATAGAATATGAAAACATTTTACATCCAGCAGCACTGTAGGTAGGCCTATATGCTTCAGTAAAATGATGTGCAGCAGTATGCGGTACCAATATGAAACTGCTGCTTGAGTTTAGTACGTGCCCTTTCAGCACGGAGAATCCGCTATGAATGAATGGCAATGAATGAATGATGATCATTGCAATTGCAGATGATTTATGAACTGTGAAGGGCGCTCAGGGTCCGATGACTGTGAAGGGCGCTCAGGGCCCAAGTGAAAGATAAATTTGGCCGGAGGCCTCATCCGTGGGTGCCCGACGGCTACCTGCGTGAGGCCAGCTGGGAAAACATAAACAGTTACATGCATCCCAGTGCCGCAGATAGGAAGTGGCTGTGGCCATCTCCCCCCGAAAAGACGAGGCCGCCAAACCGTGAATGAATAATAATAAATAATTAACACACTCCACAGTGGCACCCTGCCACTTATCCCCCAAATACTAAATTTAATGAAAATCAGCAGCTGAGACACGGCCCGCCCCCCAGAGCATGACTGTGCTGGGGAGAGAGCCCAGCCTCTCCAACCCGACCACTCACCCCGCAGAACTAAATACGAATCGCTCAGCACTCAGGTAAGGAAAAAAATCCTACTCACATATTTTTTATTTTTTAGGGGGAAACAAAAAGAAGCGACATGAAAGAATAAGGAAGCTTTTATGCAGTTGCTGATGACGTATTGGTTAGGGGTGGATTCTCCTTTGCAGAAAAGCAACCAAGTTTGCAATTATTTAACCTGAAATGACTACTAAATGACACCTTGCAAAAAACTTGCCATTTAAAACAAGAACCCTGTCCACAATAAAACCTAATTTCACCATTTCCATATGTCTGATAATGTGAACCGGTAAATTCAGCACTCAAGTCCAGCACTACAGTATGAATGCAGTTAAAAAATATAAATATGTTGTACTTTTATTTTTAGATATCCAGTCTGTTCTGTATTCTTTGTTAAGTTTTGAGGCATTGGTTAAATTATTATTAGTGTCAGCTGTCTCAGTTATTGACAGCCACAAAAATGCCTTAGTACCAAGTAAAAAAAAAATGTATATCAAGTTCCATTACCGCTCTCAGTTTGTATACCTTATTTCCATGTAGATGGAAAGTTACATGGGATGCTAATGCTTTAAAGGTATGTGTACGGTACGGTGTGCTACAGTCGTCTAGACATCCTTTTGAATTGTAAATTGAACAATTCTTTCCTGTGCTTTCAGGTAGTGTGACCCTCTTGAACCTGTCCTTTTCTGCATGTGGATTTTTGGAACTCTACCACTTGGGGGCTGCTGCTCTTCATCTGCATGGAGAGAAACTTCTGGGAACACTGAATGCCTGTGCTGGGGCATCAGCAAGGGGCACTTGTGGAAACAATGCTTGTAACTGTGCCTGAAAAAATAGAGGTACACATAAAACATATGTATTTCCTGTTGCATTGTGACTTGGTGTCACAGCTTCAGACTGATAAAAATAATTTAAAAAATCTGCATACTTTGTTAGACATTTGTAACCAGGAGGTCCCCAGTTCAAATCCCGCCTCAGCCACTGACTCAGTGTGTGCTCCGTCTTTCGGGTGAGATGTAATTGTAAGTGACTCTGCAGCTGATGCACAGTTCACACACCCTAGTCTCTGTAAGACGCCTTGGATAAAGGCGTCTGCTAAATAAACTAATAATAATAATAATAATAATAATAAGAATAATAATAATAATAATAATATAAATCAATGAATGGCAAATGAAAATACGCTTTGCTTTCCTTTTGAATGTCATACACTATTGAGTAGAATTCACTAGGTCCACAATTGCATCTAGTCTAATTTAGCTGTCACAGGGTACATTCTGTCTGTGAGCTGTCAGAGGAGAATACCTCATTATTTCACTAATTTAGTAATTTGAGCAATAAAGGATTTTTCTTCTCTGTGGCTACTGAATAACGTGTTGCATGAAAAAAGATTGGTGTTTACCAATACCTAGTATTCCAACTTTACAGTGCACTTGCACACCTTAAACAGATCACAACTGCAATATCTTTTTGAAAAAATACCAAGTAAAAAGATTTATCTTTTATATATACCTGTCAAGAAGTGTTTGATTTTAAAGTGAAAATAATAACTGCCATGAAGGAAAAATGTAATTACAGTTGTACTATAATGTTTGTTTTGAGCAAGTATGGTCTTGCCAGTTTATAAAACTTGGTTATCTGCCTGGTAAAATATTTAACAGACCGAAGTATGAATAATTAAAGATGAAAAATGAGTATCATTTCTTTTCTCCAGGGAAGGGATAGAGCACATTCTGCCTCCAAATGCTCAAGCGATTGCTGGGAATCGTCTCTCTGTATCAATCACACATTCCAAGACTGGAGAAAATTGCATGGTCTCAAGTTTATCATCCAGGGAAGACCTCATTAAGGTATCTTACTGATGTGCAGAACACCAGTAAACAGAAATATGTGCATTTAATTGAAGGTGAATTTGAATTAAGTAATATAAAATATATTGCATGTATATTGTATCTATCATTTCTAATAACTTACTAAAATGCATGTGTTGTGGGAATGAATGTGTGCTTCAATGTGAACAAAGCAGTAAAACATTGACAGATAACACAGAGCAATACATTAATTAGAATGCTTTGCATCAGAGTTAAGAAACTATTGAAGGAGTTGAATTTGGTAATATGTACAACTATAGGAAGCACACAAGTATTGCTTATTAACACAGAGGGTGGCATTTGTCTACTTTATTTTTAAGAGACGTCAGCAGTGAAGATCCCGTTTGTGACGTAACCTCATGCAACTCTACCATAACTAAAGACCGTACCAAGCAATTCTTTATTAGCGATCTGCTGGAAGCAGGCCTGGCAAGTTTTTTTGACCAAATAGGAACAAATAAGCATACAGTATTTATTTTTATGTAAGACCATGTATTTAACATTTCAAATGATTGTCATTTGACTCATAAAATCACAATGCTTTATAGTTTAGTTATTTTATAAGCAAGGCTATAAATAAATACTGATGCCACTACAAATTTAAAAAAAAATGCTGCCCTTTGCAATAAATACATAAATAAATAACAAAGCCCTTTGCAAAGCACAGAAAGATTTTTGGTTTTTATCCCTTCCACTTTTGTTATCTTCATGTTTGGTTATCGGATAGCTGATTACTTTAAGCCTAGACTTTTCTGTCCCTTAGCAATAAGATGCCATTCATTGTACGCTAGCCTTAGTAGCATCTATCATAGCGACCAAGAACAAAAAAAGTCATGTTTGTACCCCAAAATGTATTAAATTAGCATAGCTGTATTATTGCTGCGGGCTACCAACAACACCAGGCTTGAGCGACCACCTATGTAGTTGAAGTAAAATCTCTTAAACCTAATTAACTGAGGTGGGAAATGTGGATGAGTAGGATAGCATATTGTATATTAACAACCAGTATTTTGAAAATGGTACTGTACTAAACATTTTGACTGGATAATTTTTATATCACTAACCTGATTTTAGGTCAGTTCGTAGACTTCTGTAAGGATCAGAATTGCTGTACGGTTCTGTAGGAAAACTTGTATATGTATATACACATGAAATCAAAAAATGTTTAGCAAATAATACATGGATAGTACACAGCGCTTTCTTGTGGAATGTTGATATTTGTTTGCTTTGTTTAGAGGTTGTTTTTTTTTGTAACGCGCTATGTCTGGGTTTTTGTTTTGTTTCCCTTGCTATTTTTATTATATATTTTTGGTGGCCAAATGATGCAGGCTGCACTTGCAGTTCTTCAATACAGCCTAAAAATGTTGTGGAAACCCAGTTTAAGAAAGCTGCATTATCAGCAGTCGCAACTGGAACGCAGACAGAAACATTTAAATATACCATCCCGCATTTTAATATTAATTAGGTAATTTGCATTTGGAAGGAGAATTTCTCTCCCTTAAAAGAAAACTTGGAAACCCAAATTACCTGAAAGGTACTACCTAAATAGCATGAGAAAAAGGTGAGACTTCTTTTTATTTTTGTATTATGGAAACCACACCACTGATATTACAGAAGGGGCATGTAAAAGAGACAATATTGATAAAGAAGTCTGGAGGCCAAATGGCAATGGATCAGCTATTTGTGATTGCTGGCTCCGCAATGTACCATTATCAGCTACAATGCCCCAATAGACCATACAAGAACAGAGACAGCTCATTACACCAAAAAATGTGCTATGCTTTACTTGGCACAGAAAGGTTAATGATTAGTGGTGGCAGAGCTACGTGACAAGTGCTTGAAGATGTGATAATGAGATTTCCCCATTAAGTTGAATTTCTGTAACTGCAAGAATTTCTTATGCTGTATTTAACACATGCATATGCATTATTGTATTAGAGGGTGCATAAATCCAGATTAATCATGAATCACTGGCGGAAATCTATGAGTATCTCTAAATACTTCATTGCTATCCTGTTTTACTGTACCGTGAATGTGGATCCAATATTAATTTAACTTCATGGTACTTTTATCACTGAAGGGCATATAACATCACTTTTCTAATTGAAGGCATCAGTCAGTGCAAGTGCATTTTTAAAACCAACAAAAAAAAATGCTTTTGAAGTTTCTGTTGGGATGTGACTGAAATAGGAGGGGGTTTTATTATTATTTGGTACCACAATACTGTCTCTTTGAAACATTAAACTTGTTCTATGCCTACTGTTTAAGTACTGTTTTGTTATTAAAAGTATTGTTTATTTTTTCATCTGTGTGTATTTCTTTATTTCAAATTGCATGCCAAGGTATGTGTTGTTGTGAAATTACCACACTGCTATGTGTATTATATAGAAATAAAGCCTTTTCAATAGGTAATTAAGGCAATGAGGAACATTTATTTTGCAACTCAGTGGATTACTACTTTTTCAAGTAAGTGCACTTGTAACATTTTTTGAGATACTACAATTACCAATCTGATAGTTCAGAGTGTCTTCATTACCTATGGTAGGACTATTAAGGCTTGTTAGCAAATATGTATTTTTTTTTTTTCTGAAGGTCCTATTAGCTAGCAGTTATGTACCGCTGTATGCTGGGATTAAAGCAGTAGAATACCAAGGAGATGTAAGTTTTTTTTTGCAGCTTTCTTTCAGGCATGAGAAACAAATATTAAAGCTGCTAAATAATTGAGGATCCTGTAATAAGTGTCCTGTGTAATTACAACAATTTGTGTGATTCATAATACATTTTGACAATCCACTACTTATCATTTCTTCAAAGTTTGCCTAATTGTTAATGTTCCAGAACTAACCTATGGGATGTATTAAATCAGGTTCCTATTTAGCTATGATCATTTTGCAATGTGGACAAATGTCCTGAGACACACAGAAAACTTCAGTCTGCTGGCCAGATTTAAACCAGATGTGAAGTCGTAGTCCAAGATTAGGACATTACAACTGCTCAGTTTCTTAAAAGATGTTTTTAGCAGATTTCTTTCTTTCTGCAGAAGGCTTTTCATCCAAAGAAAAACTGCTCTTTCTAACTACGGTATATTAATTGGTTGTTTATTTCATTTTTCGTTTTTTGTCCTTTTTGAAATTTAGCAAAAGCTATGTAACTTTCCAAAGAAAAAAGATTGCATTGCATTTAGGAGTAATGGACTTCCTTAAAGTCATGACCTTCTTTCAAATTGTGGTAACGGTGTTTGTTAGTATGTGTGTGGGTGGGTCTGTGTCTCTGCCGCAGTACAGTATATATGGTTTGTTTTGTTTTGTCAGTGAAACAGATTTCAAGGTCTCATGCCAATTTGGACCATTTTTGTAAAGGACCTTCTTACAGTTTATCTGGATGAGTAATATTTTGATATTTAAAACTGCTTAGATAAACTTGACTTCAATAATTGGTCATGCAACTTGGGTGTTGGCTCCTGCTTGAGTTCAAGTTTAAATCATTTCTTGCAAGAAACTCATTTTGTGAGTTTTTGTGTTGCAACTGAACACTTTTAGAGGTCATGCCTTTCTAAAGAGATAAGAAATCATGATGTGTAAAGAAATGTTCAATCATATCAAGAAATCATAATCAATCTGAAACCATTGCATAATTTGCAATGCATTTTCTCTGAACTGATAATGTAACTTTGTTTTTTTGTTTCTTACAAATGGAGTGGCCGCCGCGACATCTGCCCATAAGACTCTGGTTTGATGAATGTTTATATTAAATTTGCAAAACAGGATATAAGGGTAGGTGTTACAAGAAAAGGTATTTATAGTTATAGAATGTTGTCGTATAGTAAAATGACTAATCTTTAACATTATCACATTGTGATTATTATCTACAGTAATAATATAAGGAACAATGTACACCCAATTGTGCATAATAAGGCTGTAATTCTATCGAGCGTTTTAGTGGCATATAGATCACAAGAACGCTAGCTTGAGTGATTTATCAATGTCACTAGAAACCCTTGATAGAATTACAGCCTTATATGTACAGTTTTGGTGTATATTATTTGTTATAATACATGGTGACATAACAGAAATTGTAAAACTAGCAGTGTTTATTTTCAGCAATTGAAGTGTTGAGAATAGCACTGGAAAACAGAATTAAAAAAAAAATAGTAAAACAAGTTTATTTATTAACAATTAATTTTAAACTTCAGTATCTTTTATTTTATTAACTTTTTCTGGGGGGGGGGTCATAGGAAAACCACATGTATTATTTTAAGAATCAGAATATAAAATTTGCTTGGCTTTTTTGGAGGATGGAGTTGGATGATTTTGTCGTCACTTAAGAGCCTCTGCTGTCTGAGGGCCTTAAATCTACACTGCCTAGTTTCTTACTACATTTTTCTAAGAGTACTTGTATTATTTTGCTCTTCCACAAATTTCTCCTTCTTCTGTGGATAAAACTTTAAATCTGCAGGCCATTGTTGTTTCTTTTGGTATTGACAGTATTCTGTTGTGTTCATGTACTGGTGGTAGAATGTGTTTTTAAAAATTGAGGTTAGCGATTTTTATTGTCAACCTTATTATACACAGGCAATCTCATTATAAATGGATATCGCCCCACCACCATGTATAATAAGACTGTAAAACACCAAACTTTATAGGAAAATTATTGTTCACTGTGTACTATAATAATATTAATAATAATGTAAGGATTGTTTTTGTTTATAAACATCTCCTAGGTTAAACTATGCTATTTGCTATTTATGTACCAATACATAAAAACTGTTATTAAAAAAAAAAAATATCAACACAAACAATAAATATAAGATTAATACCAGTGTATTGTCCTTTCCATATAGCTGTCCAAGGAGAACATTATAAGACTCAGTCAAGCCTTATTCCCACCCATACACATAAGAACATAAGAACGTAAGAAAGTTTACAAACGAGAGGAGGCCATTCGGCCCATCTTGCTCGTTTGGTTGTTAGTAGCTTATTGATCCCAGAATCTCCTCAAGTAGCTTCTTGAAGGATCCCAGGGTGTCAGCTTCAACAACATTACTGGGGAGTTGGTTCCAGACCCTCACAATTCTCTATGTAAAAAAGTACCTCTTATTTTCTGTTCTGAATGCCTCTTTATCTAATCTCCATTTGTGACCTCTGGTCCTTGTTCCTTTTTTCAGGTCGAAAAAGGCCCCTGGGTCGACAACTGAACACAATATTCTAGATGAGGTCTTACTAATGCATTGTAAAGTTTTAACATTACTTCCCTTTGATTTGAATTCAACATTTTTCACAATATATCCGAGCATCTTGTTGGCCTTTTTTATAGCTTCCCCACATTGTCTAGATGAAGACATTTCTGAGTCAACATAAACTCCTAGGTCTTTTTCATAGAATCCTCCTTCAATTTCAGTATCTCCCATATGGTATTTATAATGCACATTTGTATTGCCTACATGCAGTACCTTACACTTTTCCCTATTAAATGTAATTTGCCATGTGTCCTCCCAGTTCTGAATGCTGTCTAGATCATTTTGAATGACCTTTGCTGCTGCAATAGTGTTTGTCACTCCTCCCATTTTTGTGTCATCTGCAAATTTAACAAGTTTGCTTACTATACCAGAATCCCAAGAACACAAATTCCTCCTTCCCAGTTTTGTTCCTTTCCCCCCCTTTATTAAATGATATGGTTAAAATGATTGATTGCACTACCTTTAGAGATTTATCTATCTATCTATCTATCTATCTATCTATCTATCTATCTATCTATCTATCTATCTATCTATCTTCATTAGAATAGCAGTAAGTCTTTTTCATAGATTCCTTCTTCAATTTCAGTATCTCCCATATGATATTTATAATGTACATTTTTATTGCCTGCATGCAGTACCTTACACTTTTCTGTATTAAATGTCATTTGTCATGTCTGCCCAGTTCTGAACGCTGTCTAGTTCATTTTGAATTACCTTTGCTGCTGCAACAGTGTTTACCACTCCTCCTATTTTTGTGTTGTCTGCAACTTTAACGAGTTTGCTTACTATTATTTATTTCTTAGCACACACCCTTATCCAGGGCGACTTACAATTGTTACAAGATTTCATATTATTTCACATTATACATTATTTCACAATATACAGATATCACATTATTTTTTACATACAATTACCCATTTATACAGTTGGGTTTTTACTGGAGCAATCTAGGTAAAGTACCTTGCTGAAGGGTACAGCAGCAGTGTCCCCCACCTGGGATTGAACCAAGACCCTCCGGTCAAGAGTCCAGAGCTCTAATCACTACTCCACACTGCTGCCACACTATATCAGAATCTAAATCATTAATGTAGATTAGGAATAGCAGAGGACCTAATACTGATCCCTGTGGTACACCACTGGTTACTTCGCTCCATTTTGAGGTTTTTCCTCTAATCAGTACTTTCTGTTTTCTACATGTTAACCACTCCCTAATCCATGTGCATGCATTTCCTTGAATCCCTACTGTGTTCATTTTGAGGATTAATTTCAGTTTGAGGATTGCATGATGTTAAATAAAAGATCTAAATTATCTTCATATAGTTTTTTTTTTTTTTTTAAATGATGTCTCAATCCTAAAATTCTAGGTGATGCAAAACATTTGGCCATTGCTGTGTTTGAATTTATTTTAAAGTGTTATGTTTTACAATATTTAACGGATTAACACTAATAAATCCATTATAACAGTGTAAAGGACTCATCACAATTTGTTCCATCTCTGCTGTTTGGACTTGTTTGTACAGTTTGATAATAAAATCAGTTTGAAGTACTGCCAGTGCAGTGCGGGAGTGTATCCACTATATAGAGGCGCAAATCAACAACTCCATTTTTGGTGTAATATTTCATTGCCTACCTCCAGTTTGCAATATCTGAAACGTATGTGGATCGCTCCAGAATAGATTAAAATACAGTAACTGAAATTGAAGTTGTACAGCACAATTGCACAGTACAGTACTGTGTATAATACAAGTTGATTTTCATCCCGCTCAAGGTCATAGCTGCTAGAAAGTACTCTCTGACAAAGCCACTCATGGGCAGCTGCTCTAACCGATTGCAGGTTTGTATCATAGAGCGCCTTATGCAATATTCTATATATAGCAATGACAAGAGCTATATTACCCAACTGTCCAAATGTGTACAGAAAAGATGTAACCGTTTCATTCACATTACTTATTAAAAAAATATTAAGCCAAACGATCCAACTTTTTAAATTATTATTATTTGTATTTTTAAACAAAAACAATCAGTAATAATTCTTATTTAACATAAGCCTTAAGAGCCTCATCAAGATATCCTTCCGTTAGTTCTGGTTGAAGACATGATTACAGTTTGCTTGGTAATATACAGTACCAGTACATACATTTATTATATAAGCAAAATTAGTAACACTTTACAAAAAAATATATCCATATGTAATATGTTGTCATTTCTGCCACCATCAAAGTGCTGCAATTATGAAGCCAAGACATTTAACAATTGGTTAAGTTGGGAGATCATTACATAATATACATCATTGCAGTACATATTTAAAAAAATAATAATAATAATAACAGTTTACCCTAATCACGCTGCATGTTTTCTAGCAGGCAGCTGACTCCCTTTTTGTGAGGACTTTACAAGTGTCATGTCTTCATACACGGTGTTCTTCTCATCAGTAGGGTTACACGTCATTTTGTTTCTCACTGTGCCCCAACAATGTTTTGCCTGTGAATGAATACAGGAGAAACCAAAAGGTTGTGTTCGTGTTTTCTGTCTGACAGTTTACAGTAACATGATTATTGTGATTAGATATTTTAATTACTTACACAGATCATTAATAACACAGCTACGACTACACCCCCGCATGCAATTAGAGCTATGAAAAAGTACTTCAACCAAGGACATTTCTGCGTTTGACACTCTTCTGGATCTGCAAGAAATTGGATATTTCGGACACATTGTTAAACAAGTGCAGCACAGGTGAATGCATACAGCAAGTTTTGTGTGCCTTGTTCTTTACATATACAGGTATTACAATCATTCGAATCATAATTTTGCGATATTTGTCATGCAATCTAGTGTACATTAATTACACCACGGTTTTACGAAGTGCATTTAACTGTTAATTTCTTGGCAGACGCCCTTATCCAGGGTGACTTACAATTGTTACAAGATATCACATTATTTTTACATACAATTACCCATTTATACAGTTGGGTTTTTACTGGAGCAATCTAGGTAAAGTACCTTGCTCAAGGGTACAGCAGCGTCCCCCACCTGGCATTGAACCCACAACCCTCCGGTCAAGAGTCCAGAGCTCCTAACCACCACTCCACAAAACTAATCAATACTGTGGTGTCTTTCAGAAAATACTATCCAATATCTGTTTTGCTCATTGAATTAAATGTAGTATATTGAAAAAAAGTCACATTAATGATATGTGTTATAGTCTTTGCATAAAATTACAGTAATAAATATGCAAAATAGTATTTATTCACTTCAACAAAAAGGCAGTGCATTTTCTAGTTTAATTAGAAATGATTTACTGAATGCATTATATAATGTTTAAATAATACATAGTTGGAAAATGTATATACTGTTACTAATATTTGTTGCAAGACATTTGTAAAATAAAGTCATTGACAACTGACTGGGATAGTATCAGCATATCAATACACTTGCAATCTGACATCTTAAGTTTCCATGTGTTGGTTACATGGGTACAGTAGGCTACAGTAAAGATATTAAATGTTTATATTAAAGTAAAAAAAAAATGGACATTGCTTACCATACACAATCAGCCTGGTTCCGTTTCCTCGGCTGGTTATTGGAGGGGGAACAATAAGTAGCACTTCACAGAAGTATTTATCAGTATCATTGAGCTGGAGGTCTTGTATGACTAAAATAGTAAAACACTTGGAGTGGTTGCCATAAACATATATATGCAAATTGTCTGTAGTTGAAATCTTCTCATTTTTTGAGGAATGATTAATTGTTCTATTGTGGCTCCTAAACCAGGACACATCTGTTTGGAATGGCACTTTCCCTTGGTAATTAAATTCACATGTTATGGCCACACTTGCACCATGCGAGCTTCTGATCTCCTGAGGATATTGTTTGACAGTTATCTTTGATCCACCAGTCACTGAAAATAAGATAGGGGATTAAATAGGGAAAACAATATTTAATCATTGAATATATTGCTGTCTTAGTTATCCTATTCTCAAACCTGTTACAGTATTACCTATTTGTATTTCTTTGTTAGATTGTCCCTAGTTACTACTCCAGCCATCCACCAATCAGTTACTTGTAAAACAAGTTTGTGCATGTGTTTTTTTTTTTTGCATCATTTCTAGTACGACTAGTAGTAGCAAATAACACATTTTCCTGTAAACTGCTTGTTTTTCATCCATTCAGCTTTAAAGTAATACATCTACATAACACTTTTTACCAAAAGACACATATTACACTGTTCAGAAATATTTATAAATTACTTGACTTACAAGAAAGACAGTGTCTGGTGTTCGTATTTGCTAAGCTTAAAAAAATAAATAAATAAAAGGAAAAAATATTCTGCTTACCTATTTGTGAATTTATAATGCATCCTGTAATAAACATGAGTGTCGCACTAGTAAACATACTTGATTTTTACGATGAACTGAAATCAGTAAACGTACTTTATAAGCAGCTTAACTTTATAAAAAACAGACAAGATGTGACTTGTTTACCAAGACTTGTATGCAGTTAGCTGATAAACCCATTTCCTTCCTGACCGCTAAACTTCATTTTAATGTGGATTTGTTGGATGTACTGTTAGCGCTGCTCAATATTGTTTTTTTTTCACAGAGTACAATCTCGAGTTGTCTTGTAAAGGAGTGGCTAAATGGAAGGCACATAACTGACAATGCGCGTTTCAAGTTTCAGATCACTGTAATTTGCAGTCACAGCGTGAACTATTACAACCACAGACAGTCAGATATCTTAAATGCATTTTTCTCAGTTTCAAAAAGTGGGCTATATCAAGTACAGTACTTGCACAAATGGCTTTAGTTGATGTTTTTAGCACTTTAACATGACAGTGCCACCATAATAGAGTCATTTTTAACCCCAGACTGTCCACTTTTTGTTTTACAAATAATATATAAAACAAAATAACCAATAACATTTATAAGTTTATTGAGTACAAATGTATTATTATATTCATTTTATTTAAAAAAAAATAATAATAATAAACTAAATTTTGTCTATGCGTAATTGGTGTTTTAGCTGCCAGAATACATGTAGGTTGCTAAATGCAGCCCGTGCTGACAGGGTAATAAGAATATTACACCTACATTTGAACATTTGAATTATGTTTACTTGAAATCAGAATTACATTTCAGGAAACGTAAGTTTTCCGAAAACTATCATAGTAATCAGGCTAACAACAACAACAAAAAACACACTATATGATCTCTTGTTAAAAAAGCTCATTTGTGCATCAATCTTCAAATACATAACAAAGCTAATAAAACTATTTTGAAATATAGGTGTTTCATTTATTTTTTTTGCCACTTTTCTTAAATAACAGATCATCTTGTTTTAACATCCCATGGGCTACGGTTAATTAATTTGGTTGAACTGTGTTGGGCTTCTGTAGTGATGCTGGTTGAGCCGGGACTGTTTTTTTTATGTTTATGACACATACACGCTATTTGGTTCATACTAATTGTGCAAGTCCAGAACTCTAGAAATGTCTTTTCCAACGCTATGTGGAAACTTATTTTTAGACTTTGCAGTTGCTGCTTCAGAGAATGGTTTGTCTCTGCTATGGAAGTAAACCTGAAGTTCCTGAATCAATAATCCACCCTGGGCCATTTTAGTACAATCTCCATTTTAGTATCAATCTCTTATACATTTGGGTGGAGGGCAATATTTTGAATATTAGTATTAGAAACAATCTAATTGCAGCTGGATGATTCTGTACACATTTTACCCTGTACCATACTGTTCATTGGATATTTTTAGATCTCTTCAAATGTTTTCAAATCTAGTGCTGATTACCCTTTTTTACACTCACAGGAAAACAAATTAATTCATAGGATTATCTTAAAGGTGTGGTAACCCATACAGTACAAGCACTATCTAAAATGTTTGATTCATGTCAACAAAATATCTAACATTTTTTAAAGTACATTTATTGTATGTATAATATAAAGATCATTAATCACGATACTGTTGCACAGTAACACAATACACAGTAAGTAGATTTTGTACTTTTCACAATAGAATGCCAAAACTTCCTGGAACTTCTGTAACGTTCTGTAAGTCTTGCATGACATATTACATTCTCATGATAATAGAGAGAGAATTCAGTTTCTAAACTGCATGTAAACCAAGCCACTGAATTGGGTAGACTTGCCCCGGCTTGCTCAGAGACTGTCCCCACAAGTAAGATATGCTGGTTACTTTATTAAAAATTCCAATTAATAATTAAATCTTAGCCTTTCTGCGGAATTCAGGGGGTGGGGGGCTGGGGGTCGGTGTGGGGGGGGGGGGGGTGCCGGGACCCTTAATTGCTGCCTATCATTACCTATTTAAACACTAATCACACACACCTTCCCTGTCTAGTGTTTTTCGTTTGTAGCAAACGTTCAGACTCCGTTATTCGTGCTTCAGCTTACGTCTTCGCTAATATCTAAACTCTCGCTCCTTTCACTGCAGGTCACTTCTCTGCACAGCGCTGCCAAGATATTATCAGTTATTTTCCTACCTGCTCAGTTGATTCTTCTCATCATTCAGCTTCTCTGTTTGGCCGCAGGAGCTCCAACGTTAGTCTTTCCTGCAACCATCCAGTCTCCAACCAGGCCGAAGTTGTTTTGATATTGGACATTGGCTGTACACCTTATAATACTACAATTATAGTGCCAGCTTCAATCGCTTCTACCAAAAAAACTAAACACAGGAATGGTTTGTTATTTACAAGGTATACTTTTTGTACCTTGCTTAACAAAAGGTAGAAAAAATTACCAGGGTACAATTAACCCTTTAGCCTATGGGTGGCATACAATGATACCTCCCATACTTTATAATACTACAATTATAGTGCCAGCTTTAACCACTCCTACCAAAAAAAAATAAAAGCAGGAATGGTTTGTCATTTACAAGGTATACTTTTTATACCTTGCTCAACAAAAGGAAGAAAGAATTGTCAGGGTACAATTATTAGTAACAGCCATGACATGTGTCCATATGACTATGTATGTAGCTTAATGCACAAAGGACCCCAGGATTACTGTGAATAGATGAGCTGTAGCTGTACTTCTGTTGAATTTCAAACTTTAAAATAAAAGATTAAATGTAACAAATATGCAAATAGATGCCATTGATATAACAACTGTAGTCTTGATTGATAAAGTCACTGTTTAATGTTCCACAGAGGCGTGCCCTTTAGAGTGATGGTGCAACTGTGTATATAACATAATTAACAGAAAATCTTTGTGGTATGACAGTGCTATCTGCTTGTTCCCACACGTGGTTTGGCTTTTCTTTCCCATCATACCAGTGCCAGTGTCGCTTGTATTTAATGGCAATAACACAATGGTTTCCTGAGTTAAATGTAGCAGCATAGAGAAGGTATTTGTTTGTCTCTATGTGAAATAAATCGTTAATATCACCCAAAGTACCCTTGCATTTGGATCTTCTGCATGGCTCAGTTTTCTGAAAGACAAGATGGTCAAGCCATGTCAACTGCAAATATCTCAGAAACTGTTCTTAATGTTATGGAAAGTGAGCAATGGTTGTTGGAGCACACAGTTGTTGGGAAATCACTGAACCGCCCTGAGCATCCTGGGTAAACACTTCAAGGATATATGGCTCAGAAAGGAAAATTGTGTGCATTACCATCAGATGATTATCAATTGTGCAAGTGTTAGCCAGACTTAACATGCTTTGTTTGGTTGGCACTTTGCCTCCCCACTTTACAGGTTGCAAAGCAAGCTGCTATTCATTAATTTTTACCTCATTTCCTGTTTTGATGTGAGCCTTTCCTTCATAATAGCGAGAAACTCCAATTATCTTCTTTTTCTTCCATGTTTCCTCAGCTAGCTCAGTTGCTTCTTCCTTGTCTTGTACCTGCTAATAAAGGTCCATTCCTTTACTCTTCCTTCAATATTTTTATGTCTGTCTTAAAAATCGGCCTGGTTTTAAATGAATTTTTCCCAAAAGGAGATCCTTTTTTATCATTTTGAACCAATTTTCTTCAGCTCCATTGCTGTCTCTTATTATGTCTTCAGCAAGCAGACACCCTGCCCACAAAGGAAAAAGTGGAAGATAATACTTGCACAAAATGTGTACAATGAAATGGGTTTGGTACTTTAGAAAAACCCTGGGTTTTATCAATGCAAGTGAAAATATTGTCACACAATTTTACAAAATGAATGCCAAGTGGGGAGAGTTCCCTGAGATTTTTCCTAGACTGTTTATCCCCTCTTTCACCGCAAATTACTTCACCTTTTTCTAATTCAACAGATGCATCAATTAGCTGTTCAAGGAGCATCTTGTGATAATCTGTTCCTGCACTGACGAGTGACTTCAGGATAGTGTCTGCTTGTTGAAGAGAGGTGACATTCTGAAGTAATGCAAATGCTCTTAGTTTTGAGTTTGGGAGAAGCATCTTTAGATATTGGGACACTGAGTGAATAACGTGAATAACGTGCACTTTTTTTTTTAACTTTTCCACCAACATTGCTCATATAATCCCATGTCCAGTTTAAATATCCTCTTTGTTAAAATAAATTAAAATGGAATGAATTAAAGCAAAACTGAAATCAACTTCTACTTTATCAGCAGACTGGGCAGAAGGACCACGGATTGATTGAAATGTCTGCAGATAAAGATTTAGAAAATAAGATATAGAAGGAACAGTATGGTTTGTTGTTAATGACTCTGCTACTGGCATAGATATCCCCTGTTCTGAGTCATGAAGGAGTAATGCGTAGTAGAGAACTTGCTTGTCCTCCCATTCTACCTTTGAGGTTACTGAGTCTGTAGCATCTAGATAGAGATGAATTGGTCCTAATTTTGCACATGATTTCTGCATTAATATTTGATCTTCAGTAAAAGCTATCACCTTGAAAGGTAGGTATCCAATGTCTGTTTTGGATTTTTTTTTTCATTTTCAAATGCAGCTTTATTCAAAATGATATCCATAAACGAATCACTGCTTAAGTTATCTTTTCTCATATATTCACTGGAAATGTTTTGATTAACAAACAGACGTTTTGCATAGGTCAGATTTCCAGCCTCTAGTGACTCCACATCTGCTTTCCTTAAATGTTTAAAGCGGTAGGATGATGGAGTATTGTGTTTTAAACTTTGACCTATTCATTTTCTGTTTGATTTACATGTGTGTCTGGTATGCTGGATGTCTTTCGAGTGGCAGAATGAACCGTAGCTGCTGACATCAATTAGTACTGTTTCCCCACATACAGGTTCTTTGGAGATTTTAAAATTGAATTTTTTGCATCCTGTAAATTTACATTAAGCTTGAGCCTTGAAAAAGAGGCATTTTCTTTTTCATGATTGGTCTACAGTAACATGGCTGTATGTGAACACAGGAACACATGTTTTATTCACCTTATAAAAATGTTCATATAGCACATCAGTCCAGCCTTTCTGCAGGAAACGGTTCTGAGAACCTTTCTTTTGTTATTTTTGGGGATATCTTTGACCATTCAGAAAAAGTGAGTTGGATAGTAAACTTAACCAACTTATTGGCAGTGAAACTATAGCCACCATCTCCACACTTTGTTTTTTCCTCCTATATACCAATAAATTCATCTTTAGATCCATTGTCTTTCAGGCTCACTGTGTAGAGAAGATTGGTCTTTACAATCAGGACAAAAAAAGGGACTGATATCCTTAACTTCTTCAAATATGTTATATATGTATTCAAGATGAAACCAATTTGTGCAGTTGTCACAGAAAATCATTTGTTCTCCATGCCATAGCATTTTACACCAGCAATAACAAGCACCATGTTTTGGCGTTACATTTTCACTTGCTTGATTTGAAACATTTGTTTGTATTAGGTGATCCTTTATTGCTTTATCATTTGAACGCATAGACATAACAGATAGCGGAATTTCTAGAGAATCCAGACTTTTACCTTCTAAATTGTGAGGTAAGGCATTAAAGTTATTTGCAGTGTGTAGTGTTTTGCAACTTTTTGGTGCTGATGTAATGAGGTCATGGACATTAAAATCTGTCACTGAATCTGTAGGTGAACATTGTTCATTTTCGAAACCATTAAAACCACTTTCATCTTCCTTCTCGTCTATTACAAATCTTTCAGAATGAGTGTCGCAGTCTGTTTCAACAGTGTGATTACTGGAGTCCTTCTCTTTGTTTTGCTTCTTTCTTTTATTTTTTTTAGCGACTTTTATTTACCCAAGAACTCGCTCTCTTATCCCTTTACGATTATAAATATACAGCCACAGGCGATTGTTGGCATTGTTTGCTAGCAGGGTCTTTGCTGCAACCTCCCATAATGATGTTGATTTCTTCCAGCCACATTTAAAATCTTCATGTTTTCCAATTGTAATTAAACACGTGACTCTTCTATCAGTAGTTATTTTGCACAAATGGTTATTTGTAATAATATTTATTATTATTATTATTATTATTATTATTATTAATTGTTTATTTAGCAGACGCCTTTATCCAAGGCGACTTACTGAGACAAGGGTGTGTGAACTATGCATCAGCTGCAGAGTCACTTACAATTACGTCTCACCCGAAAGACGGAGCACAAGGAGGTTAAGTGACTTGCTCAGGGTCACACAATGAGACAATGGCTGAGGTGGGATTTGAACCAGGGACCTCCTGGTTACAAGCCCGTTTCTTTAACCACTGGACCACACAGCCTCCATATTTGATTTATTACTTGCCGTTCTGCTTATTCTCCACCATTTACAAATTGTGCGTACAACATCATTGAGCACAAAACATCAATTTTGTTGACATGCTGACAAAACGTGTTCTCCAACAAGAAAAAAACAAGTAATAGGCCAACTGTTCTTTGGACTAAACTGTGTCAAACTAAACTGTGGGGTAACCGTTTTGGCAAAAATCTGTTTGCAATAGGTAGTCCTTGATGCTGTACTATTAACAGATTTTGTAAACCTTGCACGTTCCTTTGATTATCTTAACATATCTAGATACCCACCCGAATTTCGATGAAACTTTTGCAATGCATGTCACGTTACACACTAAATACTTATCACAAACGTTTTTGACCTAAAGTATTAACTTAATGATTTTTTATTTCAGTAAACTTTTGTTTCGACAGGTTATTTATTTATTTATTTATTTTTTAACTTAAAAAATAAGTACAACTTTCAACAGGAACTGTTTAAACTATATTGAAAGCATACTGCAATGGGACACTAAAATGGAGTGAAGGAGTTTGAGGAATCAAACAGTCGTGGTTTATTAATTATATTTGCAAATTAGAACAAAGCACCAGACGTGCACTTGTATTCAACAACTATACACAAGCTCACTGAACAACACTACTTCATAGAACACAGGCTGCCAGTCCGCGCTTCTATTCTATAATTACATATATCAACCGACATTCTTCAATTTCAACTCCCCCCTCCCTTCAAGGACCTGGTTGTGAAGCCATGCGCTTTTCGGCTTTCTGAGATGCTCAGAATCCACTGTCACATTATCTTGCATCTTCCCTGTATCAGGCATCCATTGCTGCAACCTCTTCCTGTTCCCGGATTTGCACTTACTCATCTGGCTCCACTCCTCCAAAAACCGACAGCCTTCATCAAGGCACTTTCAAAGTCATCATTTCATTCAACATGAGCCGCCAGTCAAATACGGAAACTATGTCCTACGATTAGCAACGTTTCAGTCAAAGTGTCCTCCTACCCCGCAATGGACAATACACTCATAGACTGCTCCTGATCAAATCAATAGGTTTTGCAGCAGCCTCAGAGCAACACATTTTCCATCCGCTCAGGTTCCGCAGCGGCCTCAGATCTATGGGAGCCAAAGGCAGCCCCATCTCCGGCTCCATCTAAACTGTCTTAACACTCAAAGACCAACATCCACCGCATTCAGCAGATCTCTGCTCTCTACAGCAGGCCACTGCAGACTACTGACAGCACTCCTTCGTTTACTTCCTCAGTAGTTTACTTCCTATTGCAGCATGCAAAAGTTGTTTTAGTTCACTGTTTAAATCTGCAACTGCCCTCCTCCAGAGCTTCCAACGCTCCAGCATTCCTCCAATACTCAGATCATGGCAGCCATCATGGCAGATGGGGATAGCCATCAGTCAAGGCTAATGCTAATCCCCATCTAATCAAAAAATATGGGATGCTTGACTTCCTCAGCAATCTAGTCATATGTCCGCTCATCCTCTCACATACTACAAGCATTAATAAATGGTGAGAGACGTGGTACGAGACTGGAAATCTGTCTTGATTATGAGTTAAGGTGTTCTACTATTAGGAGAATGACTGGAGTTATGAAACCCAAATCTCTGAATGCGAGTTCCATTCCAAGCAGACATGATGGTAGCAAACCGCTGATCGATCTTGTATTAACTAACACATAGGAATGTCGGCATCTCATCTGTCTGCCCTTGTTTCCAGAATGGGGCGCAAAGGGTGCTGAGTTTCCTCAGCAGTCGATTCATATATTCGTTCAGCTCCAGCTGCCACCTCAGCCCTCCTCAACCTCTGTAACACCGACATCTGTTGTTAGACTAAATACAACACTCTGCACTAGCCCCAGCAACCAAATCACCGTACACTACTAGATGGAAAACATTTACAACTTTCTGCACTCAAAACCAAACACATCCCATCCCGTTTAATGAGCAATGGATTCTAGCCTTCATCACCCATGCAAGGGATTCTCTTCACTTAGCCCCCACTACCATTAAAGCCTACATCTCCGGAATTCAGTATTTCTACCGCCTCAACTCCGTCCCTTCCCCAACACTCCTATCCATCTCATCAGTTCGCTTGACACTCGGAGGGATCTTCGAGCTCCCCCCTGCTACTCTCTCCCGGCTCCCTATATCAATAGATATCCTTCACTCCTCAACCTCTACCCATGGAAGTACTGTGTCTAACTGCTTTTTCAGATTCCTCAGATGCTCTGAGTTTATTGTCTCATCAGCCTCCACCTTCCCAGCGGCAGGATAGGAGCAGCAACCTCAGCAGCCGGCGCTAACATCAATCTCCACCTAATCAAGAGTATGGGGTGCTGGACTTCATCAGCAGTAGGGGTGTAAATCGTTTAGAGTTTAAACGTTTAAATGTTAGTAATGTGTCAAACGTTTTTAATTTTGCCTAATTGTTTAAACTTTGTCAAAAATGTGCAGGTCAAATATTAAGAAGCAGGTGTCTACAAATAACGGCTACTCAGTTTTTTTATTATTATTATTATTTTTTATTACTTCCTACCTTTGTCACTGGATATTCACCTCCCAATGTCCAGCATGCTTTTGGTCATGTGACTAGTCTGTTTCTACTGAAGCTGGATCTAGTGACTCTGCACGTCAGAGTTTTCTTATGTTTTCCGATCCCCAGGGCCGCAGCCTTCAAGATCAAGCCCTCTCTTCCACATAGGACTGCTCTCTGCTGGGGATCTCGTTTCTAGCCAGACCACAGTCTGTTCAGAAGTCTGGGCCACAGCACACTTCTCTCAGTCGGGCCCCCTTTGCCCATTACTGTCGCACTAACACCTCGTTTCTGCTTTCTCTATACTACCCTATAGTCCCGGCAAGTGCCCCTGTGAATGAAGAAACAGTTGCAAATATTTATTTATAAACTCAGAGGGTTTAAAGGATTCTGGTAGAAGGCAGTGCCAACTTTTCTGTAAGAACTGTATAATTAGAATGAGAAGGTTAATACCAATTACATTTCTGCATTCTTATTTAAGCTCTCATTTCAATCATGACACTCTTATAAGTTCTCATTTACTTCATATTCCAGGGTTTGGATTTTTGGAAATTGATGTGGAGTGAAATTGAAGGGTAAAAAAAAAACACACCAATATTTGCATTATAGGGCAACTTCAAGCAGTGGAGACAAAGTAAGTTAGTTGTATCTGTCTCTCTGTCTGCCTATCTAGCTGTGACAAACTTGAACAAAGGTAACATTTAACCATAAAAAAGCTTCTTTGCTAATATATCTGCAGTAAAACAAAACTGTAACTTTCATGCTATTAGAGCAACAACTGGATAGGGGACATGTTTGTCTCCAGGTAAACTACATATAGTTGTACCTATTATATAAATACCTTTTTGGTCTTTCCTTGTTTTTAGGTGCTGTTTCTTTAACCTCAATAGAATTGTAAACTTGGTTGCTTTTCTGCAAGGGAGAATCCGCCCCTAACCAATACGTCATCAGCAACCGCATAAAAGCTCCCTGTGTTATTCTTTCATGTCGCTTCTTTTTGTTTCGGCTGCTCAGTCAAGTGCTGGGATGCCGAAACAGGAGTTGACTGCTTAGAGCCTGGAGGATGGGCTGCCTTCAACCACGGATTCCCTGAGGTTTCACCCTAAAAAATAAAAAATATGGGAGTACTGTTTTTTCCTTACCTGAGTGCTGAGCGGTTCGTATTTAATTCTGCGGGGTGAGTGGTCAGGTTGGAGAGGCTGGGCTCTCTCCCCAGCACAGTCATGCTCTGGGGGGCGGGCCGTGTCTCAGCTGCTGATTTTCATTAAATACAATATTTGGGGGATAGGTGGCAGGAGCCACTGTGGAGTGTGTTAATTATTTATTATTATTCATTCATGGTTTGGCGGCCTCGTCTTTTCGGGGGGAGATGGCCACAGCCACTTCCTATCTGCAGCACTGGGATGCATGTAACTGTTCATGTTTTCCCAGCCGGCCTCATACAGGTAGCCGTCGGGCACCCACGAACGAGCCTCCGGCCAAATTTATCTTTCACTCAGACCCTGAGTGCCCACCACAGACATCGGGCCTGACTGCCCTTCACAGTTCATAAATCATCTGCAATTGCAATCCTCATCATTCATTCATTGCCATTCATTCATAGCGGATTCTCCGTGCTGAATCAGCCATTCAGCTCGACAATTTTGTAGTTGAATTACAGTATTCGGAATCACTAAGAAGAGGGGGAGTAGAGAGATTCTACTTGTCATGTAATATATATTTGAAGCGATATCTACAGTGTCTATCAAGTCCAGTCTTCCTAGACAGCAGTAATATGTACCAAAGATTAACAGTAAATAGATAACGAGAATGCATTTTATACTGTATCAATTTCTTCTCTAATCAAGCAGCATGCACATGTTTTACAAAAAAAAAAAAAAAAAAAAAAGGTTTAAAGTTCAAAGGAGTGTTTGGTAAAAAAAAAAACTTTCAATATGTATTTCAAACATGGTTTATGTGCTTCTACAGCAACAGCCTGCTGTAGCTATGGACCCTTTATGACACGTTTATCCATACTGTACCAGGATTTGGAATAATAGAAAGCATATCAGCAATATTCAATAGCAAACATAAATCATTATGCAATAAAACAAGCAAACGCTTGTCACGTATTTATTGTGTCTCATTGGCACGTTTCTAAAATTCTGTCGATATTTCTATTCCATTCATGCTTTATACACTTCTAAAAAACAAAGCAATGACACTGTGTATCTCAGTAAATCAACAAAAAGCATTCAGCTCTTAAAGAAACCTTAGTAAACCCTTTTATATGATACATGGCTTTCAGTGCAGATACATTTTTAGACAGTAATTAAATATGATCTTACCATTAAAAAAAAAAAAAAAGAAAAATTCTCCACAAAATGTGCCTTATAAATGTGCCTTTATTGCTTCAAAATAGGTTGCACAATCTTCTTGTTAATGTTTTAAACAGTCAGCCAAGAAAGATAAGATGGTAACAGACACAGCACAATTTTGTTAATATTCAACTACTAATGAGAAAGCCTTCTTGTCTTCTTTGAAGTCTAATCCTTGAGTAACGTTGTATCTTGCTCTTAATTGTACTGTAATTCTTGATATGTATTTTTTGTATAAAACTGTAAGTCTGGGTAAGGGCGTCTGCTAAGAAATAAATAAATAAATATTATTATTATTATTATTATTATTATTATTATTATTATTATTATTATTAATAATAATAATAATAATAATAATAATAATAATAATAATAATAATAATAATATAGGGGAGTCAGTTTGTTGTTCACCCAGAATACATCTATACAATCTATTATGCAACATATGATCTGTAACATCAACATTGTTTGGAGGGCAGGTAGTAAATCATAGGAGAGGAAGCATAACCTGCCATGCAGTACTGTTTTATACACATTTTTAAGATCTGATCCCCAATTTGTGCTTTATAATTACATCGATTTCTATAATTCTAATGTTTTATATAATAGCAAACTCCTTTTATAACTGCGATTAAAACAGAAATTCTAAATTAAGAAGTGTGTAATTTTCAGCTACCTGTATTAAATTTAAAAGGGACTTGTATTCATCAGTTATGAACTGAAATAATATGTACAGTGTTCGATTAAAATCTTTTAATTTAGTAATTTAGATCAATTGCAGGTTAACTGTTTACATTTTTAAGATTTTTACCTGCTTTTAACAGCTTAAAAACACACACACACACTCACACATATTATGTGTGGTTTAATTCTATTTAAGGACAAATACACAGGCAGTTGCACCTTGCATACCAATAGACCTTAAAAGGGTAGAATGCCTAGGCTTTCATTTATTACTGTCAACCTTAATGTCTCCATGTTACATGCTGCCTCTCCCCATTACAGGAATGTTCATCCTTATCCCTAGAGATATTCCTGCCTAAGCAAATATATTCTGACATTTGATTTATTACTGTAATCGTCAATACCCTTCACTTGTTTTGTGGGGGACTGTGGCAAAGTGGTGAGTGAATACAGGTGAGTGCAGTGCAGAGTGGATTCAGAACAGACAGACAATGATTTCCAGGTGCAAGGGTGTGTATTGATTTAATTAACAATGTCCAGAGCCTTATGGCGAACACCTGTAAATAATAATGATGGAGTGATACAGCGGCGTGTATCACTCGGTATTTGTAAATCCCTGGGCTTGACCCGCAACCAAAAGTCCAGTTTTACACACCAACGCTAAACACAAAACACAAATACAGTTCCTAGTGATAGTGAATAAGTACAAGTGGTGTATTACAGTTCTTCGTGAAATGCAGAGGTGAAAGTGATGTCCGGGTTTATGCTGGCTTTCGCTACAGCTCCGGATCGTGCAACTGGTAGTCTATTAAAAAACAGACGACAGTTAACAAACACTAACAAACACAAGCCAAAACTCATGGTTCACGATACTGCAACACAGACTCCTTGTAGGTTTAAAACACTAACCATTTACCAAGGACCAGTTCACTTACACTACACCCCCCTATTTATACCCTCGCTCATGACCCCTAGGTTAACGAGCGCATCCGCTCCACCAATCCTCGGATGCCACGCCATTTCCCGTCCGAGTCATTGAGTTTGGGTACCGTAGCTCCGCCCCCTTCCTAAATGACTGACTTCCACCTACCTGTAGGGACTATTGTAGGCAGTTAATATATTCTTAAAAGCAATAAATTAAGGGACCTCCAAAAACTGTAGGTGATAAAGAGGTACCTTCGAATGTCAAGATCTCGGTGGGACCTCTACAATAAATGGCGGATTTACATGTTACAACAAGCCAAAAACAGACCACATTCCAGACTGTTCAAAGTTCATAAATCGTGCTTGTTCAACATGAGCGATTGACTCAATACTGGGAATCTCAGAAAGATGGCATTTATTAAGCATGCAACAGAATCAGCTTGAAAATCACACAAAACAGTTACACAATTAATGTCACATTAAAAGCATTACAATGAAAACTAGGTTTAAAACAACAATTTACCAAATAAATATTAGTACATACTGACACAACAACAAGGGGTCACACAATACCTGAATAGATATTTAAGAGTATTATTACCTAGCCTGGAAAGCAGTCACTTTCAGCGTTCTGTTACCTTGTGTTTCTCTGAGTGTCAGGGCCCCCGACCTTGATGGATAAATACTGAGAGCTGAGAGCTGAGGGCTCCAGGTGCAGTCTTGTAGTTTCCTTGAATCTGAGTGAGCAGGGATCAGAGGAGCGGGTATCCAGTCAGGGCTCAGCGGAGCCGTCAGGACATAGTGCAGGGGGCATAGCACAGGGGCATAGCGCAGGGGCTTAGCATAGGGGGCTAGAGCAGGGGCTAACGCAGGGGCATAGCACAGGGGATAGCACAGGGGTAAGGAGCTAATGTTTACAGTCGGTTTTATACTTTTCAAACAAAGAGATTATTTGAATTCCCCACTGTATGCTTCGATTGGCTATTTTGTGGCTGAATGGGCTTGAAACCTTGATTGATCGCTCCCCCTTTCCTCTGTCTGATTAGTTCATTATCATAAACTGGAAAGGGGAAACTTTTAAAACGTACATAACTTTTGCTAAATAATTCTGATTTTATTCTGAATTTCTGTTATTTTTACCATAAGAAATTACATTTCTTTAGACACCAAATATGTCGGGTTGCGACTTTGGTTAGACATTGCAAAAAGTTTAATTCTCTTACAGATTTATTACCTGGGTTATTCTATACTTGTTAGGCAATTTAATAATAAAAACGCTTGCATCTTGTACTCATAGTGGTATTAAATCAATATGATGTGATACTTGTCTTAAATCTCTAAATCTATTAAGCTATTTAAAGTGGTCATTTTTCTCTCTTTCACACTCCTTTGTTAAGCCACTCTTCTCTCACTAGACTGGGTAATTCAATCGCAGAGACGGGTTTGATTAGCCTTTTGTTTCCTGAGTGCCTGATGCATTCAAGGTGTCAGGTTGATCGTTATCGCTAGGCAAAGCTAGACAAATTATATTACAGTTTATTCAATGTAGATTCCTGTTAATATACAATATTCACAACATTTGCAATATATTTGTGATGACAATGTCTATATAACCTACATACCCTAAGGAATAAATTGTTGTGCCATTTAGTTAAGGGTACTCTGTTCCTTTTATACAATGCCCTCACAGGTCAGGAGGGAGATCTAACACCAAGAATCATTCGATCTCTGTCACAGGGATCAAGCTGTTACATAGCTGTACTCCTCGTCAATTAAAGTAGGCTTTACAACAAATACTCTATATCAAACAAGCAAAAACAAATAGATAATAAGAATGCATGCTGTACTCTATGAATTGCATCTCAAGAGCTTGCGCAAGAAACATTAAAAAAATAGTGTCTGTTACTTCAATATGTATTTCAAACATGTTTCACATGGTTTTGTGTTAAAGAACATCTGTTTTTTTCCCCCCGCTTTCAGTGTATAATGTTTTGTTTTGTAGTGGTGACAGGTTAATGAGAAAGTAATTTAATGCTACAGTACACCACTTTATATTCATTTATTGCCAAAGCAGAACGACAAAGTGAGATTTTTGTTTTCCTGTACCCAAAAAAGGTGATAGCTAAAACTGGTTTGATCAGTCACCTGTAAAGTAAGTTGACAAGACCAGCTATAGCTTGTGCCTTTATCCGTGTAAGGCACTAAACAAAACTTGACTTACTTTATTATGTACAAATTGATAGGCGTTGTGTATATTTATAAATGCTTTTTATATAAAACACAACTAAGGAAAATTGCCAAATGTGAACACTAAAATAATGCAATTTTTGAGTGTCAAAAAATGTTTTCCTGAGACCTTTCTATGGTCTGAGAGGGGCAACTGGTTCATCCTCGTGGCCGTGGATTATTTCACCAAGTTACCCGAAGCATATGTTGTCCAGGACCAGAGCGCCACCACCTGTGCAAAGGCGCTCCTGAATGGCACGTTCAATCTGTTCGGGGTCCCGGAGGAGCTGAAAAGCTGCCAGGGGCAGAACTTCAAGGCGCAGGTGTTCGGGGAGGTGTGTTGGCGGATGGGCATTGGGAAAACCCGGATGCCGCCGCTCCATCTACAAAGGGACGGTCTGATGGAGTGGTTCAGCTCGCCATGTGGACCTCCAAGCACCAGCACGACTGGGACCAGCACCTGCCCCTGGCCCTAATGGCCTACCGGACACAACTTTCCAGGCCCAGGTCTGGACATCTTGCTTCTGGCAGAAGAAAGGATTGTCCCAAACTGGCCAGTCACTGGGAGGGCCCGTGTGTTGTGCTGGAGTGGCTGTTTGAGGTGACCTACCAGGTGACGCTTCGGACAAGGGCTCGGGTGGTCGTCCTCCACCAGGACCACTTGCCCCTCTACTCGGGCTCCTTCAGGACCCATAGGGAGCCAAGCCCTGGGCCACACAATCCTCTTGGCACCATTGCCAGACTCCCCAGCCGATGGCTTTGTTACGGACCTTGGACAATAGGTGTAACAAGCATGGCCGAACCAGTTTGTAATTTGCATTAATAACTGTTTAATGTTTATCAGATTCTCAACAGCAGGCACTTGAAGTTTTACATTTTAGGTAATATAATTAAAATTACCTCTTATTCACCTTCAGTATGAAATTAAGTCATCTCCTGCTGCACTGCTTATATTGTGTATCCCTGTAGGCTCTATCCTGTGGTTTTATTGTTTTGTTGAACATTTTCTAGCAGCACCACTGTTGGGTAAATTATAGATTACATGTCATTGGAGCCTTTATTATTTTGTACTGTAATTGTCCTGAGTTGCATTTGTTAAATTAGATTTTTATTCCTGTAATTCGTCTAAAATCCAGTGGGGAGTTCTTACCAACACAACAATATACTGTGACTTCAGCTACAAAAGTCTAACTAAAGTGGCTGCATGCCTGACTATCATGCTCGCAGTTGTCTCTACTACTGCAGCTGTAGTTTTCTGTCACGAAATTGGGCAAGGACCTGGACCAGCTTGTCATGTTATAAGGCCAGTGTTTTGTGAAACAAGTGTCTCTGTAAACTAAGTTCCCTCACACACCTCAGTACTTCCAAAATGTAGATTTTGGGGTATTATAATTAAGCACATTTTTAAAGGATGGTTATATTATTCATTATTTTTAAAGGATGGTTATATGATCAATTATTTTTAAAGGATGGTTATATGATTAATCACATAGGGCCATGTTGTGTAATGCACTTCTGCGGACCCCTGATGTGATAACAGGATAAAGAGTGTATAAATTTCTCGGGATTTACATATTAATGACAACCTAGGCTCGGTGCCCACTTTGAACAGATTTGGGAAAATGGTTAAAATCTCTATCTTGACTCATTTCAGCAAACAATTTTCTAGATAAATAACATACACTTACGTCAACAATCTTATCCTAGCCTTCGTCGCTGACAACAGATGCCCATCTTAAAGTCATTGTCAATGACTCATTCTGAATCCCAACTGACCCATATCAATGATCTAAACATATACATAGGTTGAGGTATTTTAGCAACATTTTGGCATCTTTCTGGCAATGCATTAATTATGTCAGCACCTAAATGCAACATATTAATAATTAGTGCAAAGGACAGCATGTTTTATTCCAGTGTGAGAGAGAGCACGGCCATCTCTCGAAGTATATGTGCACTCAAAAAACTCTCATCACACAATATGTGAATGTGCCACTTAAAACAAATAAATGTGTGTCTTTGTTTCTATTCCATCTCAAACACAAAAATGAAAACTTGAATACGTTAAAACAGACAGATTAGTCCCATGGAAAGGAATGTATCGATAATCATGTTTCTACATTTTGGTTAATTTCCCAAATAATGACATTTGATGTTTCTGACCAAACTGTTAAACTCTGGTGTACTTTTTATACGGTATACTTTTTAATGAATCTCAAAAAACAAATCGATGAGTGCAAGACCGCACAAGAGTTGCACAAGCACGTTGGTAGGAAGAGATCAGCAGCGCCTCTACTTTTGAGCTTCTAACTGCTGAGCCCCTCTGGATACATATTTCCAAAAGCTCCGTGTTTGGTTTCACATTGTATTCCTTAACTACTGACACAAAAATAAAACATGTCTTAATCACAAATTGATTTTCCATATTTATTTTAGTTAATTTTTATTATTTTTGCTGACTGTTGGCAGGCCACTTGGTTGTCCCTTGCGGGCCGGACATGGCCTGCGGGCCACCAGTTGAAGAGCCCTGTCCTAGGGGATGAACCCAATCACGCTCTGTTCACCCACCCGACTGCGACTACTAAATACCTGAATCCGTATTCCGCAGAAACAGTGCAAGGCTCTCGCCAGTAGAATGTGGTTATATAGGTTGTTGTTAATCCACCCCGGACTTTCTGGAACTGCATTGTCTTGCAGCAAGCTGATGGTAAGCCTTGTATGTGTCTTTTTGAACAAAGCCATGGAAACAACAGGTTTTCTTTTCTTTTTTTTGTTAATCTAAAACAAATCTTTCTCAATGAATTAGGTTTAAGAGATTTGACTTCAACATATATTGATTCCAAGTTATAAAGTTTACATGTAGAAAGAACCCATTAACATTAGGCATATTTATACAGGCAGGTTTTGCATATAAATTTAGGTTGAGGCAGTCAAACAACTCTGTTTCCATTTTTAAGCCATCACAAGGTCACCTATGCACTTTCCACCTGCACCTCCTGGAGTTTTAGTCTAATTTGTATCAGACTTTGACCACATCTAAGTGTTTTCAGTCATTGGTTCTCTATTGCTTTTACAGCACTTGACCTTTGTGTCACCCCTGCAAATAACTGTCACAATATTTCTCTACAACAGAAATATTTTAACCAGAAAACAAAAAACAATCAAACAAACAAAAGATTAGAAAGCTGATGGTAAGCCTTGTATGTGTCTTTTTGAACAAAGCCATGGAAACAACAGGTTTTCTTTTCTTTTTTTTGTTAATCTAAAACAAATCTTTCTCAATGAATTAGGTTTAAGAGATTTGACTTCAACATATATTGATTCCAAGTTATAAAGTTTACATGTAGAAAGAACCCATTAACATTAGGCATATTTATACAGACAGGTTTTGCATATAAATTTAGGTTGAGGCAGTCAAACAACTCTGTTTGCATTCTTAAGCCATCACAAGGTCACCTATGCACTTTCCACCTGCACCTCCTGGAGTTTTAGTTGTTTCAAGCTAATTTGTATCAGACTTTGACCACATCTAAGTGTTTTCAGTCATTGGTTCTCTATTGCTTTTACAACACTTGACCTTTGTGTCACCCCTGCAAATAACTGTCACAATATTTCTCTACAACAGAAATATTTTAACCAGAAAACAAAAAACAATCAAACAAACAAAAGATTAGAAACACCCTAAATCAGTTGTTAGTGTTTTTACAAATGTATCTTTTAGCAAAAAAAGGGGGGTTTCCTAACATTTTTTTGCTGTTTTAATTTGTATTAAATTGTGTGTCTGCTGACTGTACACAGGCCCTGGTAAGAAAACATTATTATGGCATGAACCTTGTTGATTATAGTGTGGCAGTTTAAATCATGTTAGCCTATAGTAAAAAAGAAAGAAAAGAAAAAAAACACAACAGTGAATGAACCACATTACACAATAGATTGTCTCTGTAAACTGTTTTAACAGATTCATGTTGGAGCAGTGATATCTTCACCGCACACATGGGCATAATTTGGCAGGGACTGCAATGCACAATGTTCCATTATGTTGACATTCACTAGCTGGAATAATCCAGCAATGCAGAGGCTATGTGGGACAAAGTAAAGATAAACAGACAACAGCATCACACAACTCATTTTCTAAAAATAAAATTGATTATCTGTCCAAAAAAAGGTTTCAAAAAGACATCATCAGCAAAGGGCAACAGTGGGCAGAAGCGCATACTCGAGGATCGTGATATCCGTGCATTAATTCAAAGTGCAAGGCAAAACAGGCAAGCCACTGCAGATCAATTCAATTACTGCAAATTTCAACCTGGGGCGCGAGCAGCCAGTTTCATCAAAAATGGTCTGCCGAGAATTCCACAGAGCGGGAAACCATAGTGGCCCAACGCCCTATTAAGTGACTTTACATTGGTGTTTCCATTTTTTGTCCACTACCTGTATATTTGAAAACTTATTTTATATGTGACCCACATTTTAAATCTTGGACAAAGGCATATTTTTGTAGGGATTCAAATAATTGTGAAAGTATTGTCAGTTGTAGGTATGAGCAGTTCATTTGTTGTTTTGGGTAGTATCTTTCTAGTTTCATATCATTTAAATCATGTTATTCTTTTAAAAAATATATTCTTTTAAAAAATAGATCCCTGTACTGTGTCTTACTGTACTTAATTTTGGGGGCAGTAATCCAGATTTTTGAGACTGTACATTAAGAACACATCTTACTGCTCTTCTTGACAGCTGTAGAATGTAAGCTTTTGGTTTAAAAGCGAGTTAATCTGTTCATTGAGCTTTAGGTCCTGGTTGTGATGATGGGGCAAACCTCTAACGCTGGGGAAAGCATAGCTTCCCCTGATTTTGAACCCCCCCCCCCCCAAAAAAAAAATAACTTGGTGACTTATAATATTATCATATTTTAAACAGTATGTAATTAATAACCTTTTAACATTTTTATGACATCACTTTTCATAACTTTTTATTACATTTTTATTTTTAATTTAAAAAAATATTTACTGATTCATACATTATATTGTAGATATGTTTATCTTTTATTTACTTAGATACGTTCAGAGGGCTTGGTTTGCCCTAGCTGTTTTATAAATCGTAAACAAGCTTCATATTGCAACCATAATTAATGTTTATGAATATAATAAAAACACTGCAATAACATATTCACATTAACAAATGGTGTTATGGTAAGACAATCGCTTGGGCTTTCGTTGTTTTACTATGTCAGTTTCTTCATTGGAGAGTGTTAAAGGAACCCCGCCCAAGCTCAAACTCCCTTCAAAATCACAAAAAGTGAGGGGGCACAAACGTAAAACGCTTTGCCCTTACATTAGCGTTTTCCTATGTTTCATGAAAACCGGGTCCTTAGAGTCTTATTTAAAGTAGGCTTGTAAACAAACCAAACCATTTTTAAGTAATCAACCATTTTGCGGTTATGCTTTCAATATTAAACTGCCAGAAGTCTGTTCAAAAGCTATTTTTACAGCAGTCTTCCATTTCTCTCCTTGGTGTGCAGCTTCAAGTTCTATTAGAAACAATTAATTTGTGATTTACTTTGTCGCATTAAAAAAATAAATAAATAAATTTTAAAAAATCCAGAATGTCCTAACAAATGGAACTCTCAAGGGCAATAGGCTACAATAAATGCTGGAACGCTTTTAGATTATGGGATAAAGCAGCCCACAGGATTATGGAGAAATCAGTTTGGACTGAAAATTCTAGCTAACTTGTTAATGACTAAATTGGCATTTGTCTGGTCTGGCCTGAGGAACTGAGCATGCTGTAAGTCTCTTTAATGGCTAGTTTCATAGACCCTGATTAGCTTGGACTACCTAAATTACCACAGAATAGTCTGTGAAACTAGCCGGAAGTGTCCAGATTGGGTTGATTATTAAAAAACAAAAAGCCAAGAAAAAAAAAACCAATGTGTTTACTTTGCAAGAGCAGGGTGATTTATTATAGTTTTAAAGTTAAGACTGCATCCACAAACTTCTTTTGTTAAACTATCAGATCCATAAATATTCCCTGTAATGTCAGAAACAGTTACTGTTTCTTTACAAATTCACATCTGAGTTGTCTTTATCACAAACACATAACTCTGACAGGGAAGAGCAACAAGGTGGTTGCCAAGGTTTCCAGATAGCATTACTCAACGACAGCTGGTTTGGAACATCACTCAGGGTTTTGGTGTGATTGGCAACAGCTTGCTGAACTACAGCCATAATTAGATGGAAATTTGGCTGTCTCTGGTGTTAAAGGGATCTCCTCAGACGGGTCCTTGGAGAGGTCAAAAAGCAGAGGCGGATCATGGTGAGTGATATAGCCCTTCGTACAAAGGCACAAGTGTGTATGGAGGCAGCTGTTTGAATTTTCTGGATAGAAATTGGGAGTGAAAAAAAATACTTTCCAAATGCTGTCACCTGTAAAAGAAAAAGGGAATAGAATAGGGTTAGGACTTGGATGGTGCACAGTTTTTTTCAGTTGGATCTAACGCCTCCAACAAGGGAAATAAGAACATAAGAAAGTTTACAAATGACAGGAGGCCATTCGGCCCATCTTGCTTGTTTGGTTGTGAGTAGCTTATTGATCCCAGAATCTCATCAAGCAGCCTCTTGAAGGGTCCCAGGGTGTCAGCTTCAACAACATTACTGGGGAGTTGGTTCCAGAACCTCACAATTCTCTGTGTAAAAAAATGCCTCCTATTTTCTGTTCTGAATGCCTCTTTATCTAATCTCCATTTGTGACCCCTGGTCCTTGTTTCTTTTTTCAGGTCGAAAAAGTCCCCTGGGTCCACATTGTCAGTACCTTTTAGAATTTTGAATGCTTGAATCAGATCACCGCGTAGTTTTCTTTGTTCAAGACTGAATAGATTCAATTCTTTTAGCCTGTCTGCATACGACATGCCTTTTAAACCCGGGATAATTCTGGTCGCTCTTCTTTGCATTCTTTCTAGAGCAGCAATATCCTTCTTGTAGACGAGGTGACCAGAACTGAACACAATATTCTAGATGAGGTCTTACTAATGCATTGTAAAGTTTTAACATTACTTCCCTTGATTTAAATTCAACACTTTTCACAATATATCCGAGCATCTTGTTGGCCTTTTTTATAGCTTCCCCACATTGTCTAGATGAAGACATTTCTGAGTCAACATAAACTCCTAGGTCTTTTTCATAGAATCCTCCTTCAATTTCAGTATCTCCCATATGGTATTTATAATGCACATTTGTATTGCCTACATGCAGTACCTTACACTTTTCCCTATTAAATGTAATTTGCCATGTGTCCTCCCAGTTCTGAATGCTGTCTAGATCATTGTGAATGACCTTTGCTGCTGCAATAGTGTTTGTCACTCCTCCCATTTTTGTGTCATCTACAAATTTAACAAGTTTGCTTACTATACCAGAATCCCAAGAACACAAATTCCTCCTTCCCAGTTTTGTTCCTTTCCCCCCCCCTTATTAAATGATATGGTTAAAATGATTGATTCCACTACCTTTAGAGATCTATCTATCTATCTATCTATCTATCTATCTATCTATCTATCTATCTATCTATCTATCTATCTATCTATCTTCATTAGAATAGCAGTAAATATATGAAACTACAGTTTTATGAATGTATCTCTTGATCTGGGCCACTGTAACATGTCTGTTGCTTGTCACAATAAGTACCACATATCTGCAAGCTCAATCTGTCATGACCTGCTTGCAAACTGAGAAGTGGTTTTCTGCATATATTTTCAGTGCTCAATGCAGCTACTGTGTTAAGAGACCAGCTAGTTGCACAGGCACCCGCTATTATGCCCCTTAGTAAGTCACTAAGGTACTCGGAATAGTTGCAAATTAGGACAGAATTGATATGGGCCTAGTGGAACACTACACACGACCCCATACATCTGCATACATTGCTGACAAGTGCAATTTCTAATTTACTTGCATTCAGTAGTTGTTTGGCCAGTCAGTGTAATGCAGCATTTGAAGACGTAGCTGTAAGTAGATAAAACTATCTTTATAAATGCCATTCCATCCACCATGAATGTCACCATTGATGGAGGATATTTCCTCAAGGCGAGCACCCTGGTCTGATGTAAAGTAGACAAGTGTCCTCTCATTTAGATTTAGATGATCCAAAGTATTCATTATTTGACCTAACAGACACAGAATTACAATTAACTTTAATTGGATGTACAAGCAAATAATTACAAAGAAGTACAGGATTGTTGGGACATTTATTTCATTTTGAATTAAATTACAACTAATCTGTACATATATAATACTCCACATTTAATGCAACATTGTTTGTTGCTTTCTTTGGAGTGCATATATATATATTCTTCCAAACATCCGAATTACTCCCTAACTGTGTAATTTAAGGGGATATCAAATACATAGAATAGAAATTACTGTTCTTCAAAAAAAGTATTACTACTTACTACATGGTTAGTTACATAATCTTCTCTGATGATGATATTTAGTTATTAGTTATTACTGTAGGTGCTATTAAGAGTATTTTTTAAATATATATTTAGAAGGACGACTACATCATTTTCATATGTTCTCCATATATTATAAAATACAGTTCAGTATTTATAATGATTTTACAAATCATTAATAAAAAAACATATTTTTACCCCTAAATTAAAATGTATTGCATTTTATAACAGGTATCCAAGTTTATGCAAAATTGGTGGAGGTATTACTATAAAATGCATGCATATTGTACATTTAATGTGTACAGTACCTGGCTACTAACAGTCGTGGTATAGTATATGTGATAGTCAAACTTTGTGAAAAGCAATCTGATAACAGCGAACAATATGAATGTAAATAGCCTCAAATAACAAGAGTGTCACACGTTTACCCCCCGGGTGCTGCTGTCAAATAAACACTTGTAGGTAACATGCTTTTCAAGGACCACAGATTCCATGCTTCACAAACATAGCCATCAATTCTCCTGACTGCTGTTCAGATGTCTTTAAATCATGCCATAATAGCTCACAAGCTACCCGACTGCTAATGCTGCTGTGCATTCAAAACCCCACAGGGCATTTGTCATCAGTACACATCACAGGCTACGAATATGTCTCTTCATGCAACCCGACGATGGGGGTGAGAACTGCAACGGAAGTGGCACGTGTCCTTGCGGGCGACTTGTGATTAAGGAGGTAGATTTTAAACTTTACCCTTATGTGAAATTGCAAACACAATCTGCAATTTGTGAAAGTGAGAAGTGACTGGTTTCTAATTAACAAACCAACACATGTGTAACTGCTGCACAGATGGAGCAATCCTTTTTAAATACTGTATATACTTTTGACTTGAATGACCCAAATCAAACCATGAGCATGTTTCTTTTTTCTTTTTTTTAAGCTTTTAGGGCCAGCACTTTAACTTTATGCTTAATAAGGAAAACTGTTATATCATTTTATACTATCTAGTTATTTTACCCCTGTTTTTCACCCCAATTTATAATAACTAATTACACTCCCTCAATGCAGCAGTTCCCCACAACAGTTCAGGAGAACTGAAGGTCCTACAAACAGGACAATTTAGACCCAGGAGCTTGAGACAAATGGAAGAATCATCATCTTACTGGGACAAAAATACACATTCTTATCTCCTGTAATCCTGTTACAAATCTTGTGTTAAGAAATGCAAATAGCACAACTTCAGAACAAAAAATAGAAGGCCCAAAGAAACTCGGTATATGTCCTCCAGAGGGGTCGGTAGATCGCTGACGTCCACTCTCAAGTTCCTGGGTGGATAAGGAAGCTGACTTTGTCATGGGATCGGAGGATACCCACTGAACCAAGCCAAACTCTATGTAGCTCAATCATACAAAAGCCTTACCTTACCTTAAGATCATAACATGAATCCTGCTGTTGGGAAGTATTTTAACACAAAACTACTTCTCTTATAATAATTATAGTCATTATTGCATTTTTTGATAATTGGTTTGGAGATAAGAATCATATATCTTTTACTTTACATATTTTGTTTTTACTTGAAATTCATATTACAGTGAAGCTATTGATAATTACGGTCACATTGCTGAGTGAAGAGGGGTATAAAACATATATTAATAGCATGTATCGTGAATCGTATTTTGTCATACTTGTACTTGCTAGAACCAAAGTCATTGTATTTATCTTGCTCTTAATTGTATTATTACTTGTACTGTGATTCTTGAAATGTATTTTTGTTTACGACTGTAAGTAGCCCTGGATAAGGGCGTCTGCTAAGAAATAAATAATAATAATAATAATAATAATAATAATAATAATAATAATAATAATAATAATAATAATAATAATGTAGTTCAACAAATAAACGTAAATTGAATTAATAGTAGCGGTAGCATATTGCCACAACTTTTGCACAGCATATGTGCTGTGAGGGAATCTTAATAGGAACAGTTAACAAATAATTACAATTACATTTAACCATCATCTGAGTAAAAAATGCAAAGATGACAAGTAGAATGTCCAGTTACAGTAGTTGTAAATCTGGATGGCCTCGATTAGGTAAATAAAATTTGAACGTTTCTGTAATATAATTCTAAAATCTTACAAAGTCGGTGTAAACCCCCTTTTTAATGCAATGTCCATTTAATTAATAGTATAGTTCTTAAAATGTGTGACAACCGAAATATTAGCATAATTAATTACTGTACAGTGACAGATCACTGCGCGACACAGAAATTTGTTGTAAACCCCACGTCAAAATAAAAAAAAAGGACAGGGGCAAGGTGATTTTTTTCAGGAATAATAGCACCACTGTCATAGTGAGCTACCTCTGTTTTGTTTGTATTCTTGTATTCATAAATTCATTAACATACGTTTGTCTTTTTAATGGCCTTTCTTGCCGGATATATGCATACAGATGATAATGAAGAACAACCAATGTGTATTTAACTGGACATTCTTGCCTTTTCTTTCAGTAAATTGTGATTCCTTAGAAATATATTTTATCCCAAACTATAAAACACTCAAATGTTAGATGTGTAGGAGTACTAAAAGAAACGAGAAAAAACATTCGCATTTGTTGTGGTGGCAGCAGATTTACATGGACAATGGCTATTAACCACTAAAGCCAGATCTGACCAGCATAGCAGATGCTCTTACCCCATGCTTGCTTTGCTACAGCATGCACAGATACTGTCCAGCTGTCCCAGAGGAATGCAATATTGAATTAAAACCACTGGGGAAATACAATTACTTCATTCTGTGTGACACAGTACATGCCACACTTTTTTTGTTCATTAATTAGAAAATGCATACCACTACATAAGTAGTGGAATGGAAAATGTTGTAGGGATATATTTACATTGACCTCGAGGGACATTTAACTATTAGGTTAATAGTCGGCACCCCATACATTACGATATGCTGAATTTCTCTTACAGTATATAACCCATGTTACCATGGAAATGGAACATAATATTGAAAAAATATATCCTTGCACTTTGTATCCTCATGACAAAGGATCTTGTACACTCCACTAATTTACTAGATCCTACATCATGATGCTCCTCTATCGGCAGATAATTTGTGATCACAGTCTCTACAAAACAAACACAGTACAACAATACATTCAAAATAAATATGTGGACATTCAGCCAAACAACACCATATACAACCAATACATAGGATAAACCTCACACATTTGTATTTGTGTTTATTGAAGAACTCGAAGAGACAATTTTGTTTTGTATTGCTCATATCAATGAGGTTTTTTTTAATGATTTGTTTTCAGTGGTAGAATGCTGAATTTTACTCACCCTTTTAAAAAAGTATTTTTTCAAGAAACACAAGTCACATTATTCTTTTAATTTATATATTTGTATTTTATATGGGTGGATGGATTTATACCATACTATAGTCCTGCATTTCAAAAGAGCGTAGGTCTACTCTCTGCAAAGGTTCTTCACACATCATAAAACCACAGACTCGGTTATCAGATATGCATTTATTAGGTGCTTTGTTAAGGGCTGGGTTGAGTTTGCGATCACCATATATTAAACCACAGTAAAAAAACAGTGACAGCTTAAAATAGAATTCATTAGAATGATATTACATTTTACCTTTAATGTATTATCATTTCTTAAAAGGTCCCACAAAATGGTACGAAACACAGGAGTTTAAACTAAGCTACCAGTATATGAGAACAGATTTACTTGTCATGGATGTATTTAGTGTATGTAATAATATTGATCTGCATATTAGGGTGAGGCTCCATACAAAACAAAATATATGCATGGATCCTTAAAATAAATAAAAGATCACTGTTGACTATTTATTAAATGTATGAATAAAAAAAAAATGAGGCCAGTAATAAATTGTTAGCCTTGTTAAGACAACTAGGTACCTAAGAAGCATCTCTATGTGCCTGTGGCAGGGTGAAAGCCCTGCCGATGCACAGGTGTAATATGTGTGTGGGGGGTGGGGGTTAAATTCCTCCCGCTAGAAAACATGTGGGAATGTCACAGATGTATAAAAAGGGTCATCACGGGTGTTGATGTTAGAGATAATGTGGAGAATTATTATTGTTGGTGAAGGTGAGGTAAGTGTTTGTTGGTGTTTGTGGGTATAGTTGGTGTTTAGGCGTATTTACATGAAAGCGACAGCTCGGCCTGAAACCACAGGGTGTAATTAAAGGTGTTTGTCCTGTTTTGTTCAACTGTTTATTTTGCCAACCGTGCCTCTGTTTGTTTGTTTTTGTTGTTTTCTTGTTTTTGTTTGTGATTATTTATTATTAAATATGCACACTAGCACTTAAACCTGCAGCTTCTGTGTTTGAGTCTCCCTTCCTGCCAGTAACAGCTTGGGCTTTGACGCCACCCTGTCACACTTGGAGTCAGCAGTGGGATAGCGCCCCTGGAGACTCAAAACACAACTGCAGGTTTAAAAGAAAGAAAGAAATAGAAAATGGACCGTGGTGGTGCCTTGCCTGTGGAGAGCCCGGGCACTACACCAGGTCCTGCCCCTTTCAGGGTGAAAAGGAGTTGCCACCTGCTCAAAAGAAGAAGAAGGGGAGGATTGGCCATCCCTGGAAGCGAGCAAACAAGCCGGTGCCATCTTCAGAGCACAAGGGGGAGGAGCCACAGTCCCCACAGCCGGAGTGTTCAGCGCCGCCAGCCCGAAAGCTGGAGGCGGGCATGTCTGCCTTCTACGAGGGAGGTGAGGGTAGGTTGAACGCCCTCCTCAACTACCTCAATGGCCAGGAATGGTGCCTCATCTGTGGACAGCTTGAGCACTAAACGGTGTGCTATCCCCTTCAGGATGAAGAGGAGGGGCCAGCATGGTCACTGCCAGAGTGCCCAGTGCCGCCACCGCTGCCGGAGTGCCCCGCGCTGCTGTCAGCATTGCCGCTGCCAGCGTTGCCACTGTCGGAGTGCACCGCACCGCTGCCAGCGTTGCCATTGCAGGAGGGCTTTGCACTGCTGCCAACATTTCCGCTGCTAGCGTTGCCAGGACTGGAGTGTTCCCCACTACTGCCAGTGTTGCCACTACCGGAGTGCCCATCGTCGCCACGTCCAGAGCAAGGGTTGCTGCGGCCACAGCCGGCTATAGAGAGGGAGGAGGAGGTGTCTGGACCTCCCATTGCTGGGCCTGGGTCCCAGGACAATGCTCCACCACGCACAATTGTTCATGTGGTCTCCTACTGCGCTCCCCCTGAAACCTCAGATGTCACTGGGGTTCCCCCGCCTCCTGTTTGGTCCCCCCTGATGGTTCAGACATCACTTCGCCAGCTCCAGGACTCTCACCTCTGCCTGCTGGTGCAACAGAACGGTCACCGGCCTACGCACCAGTCGCCCCTGCCATGCCGTTTGGGTCCCCTGTTGCCAGTTCGCGGTCCCTTAGCAGAAGTGCTGAAAGGTTGAATGACCCACCCACCAACCCGCCCACTAGAATCCCTATGGGGAAAGACGGACATGAGGGGAGGGGGTTGGTGTTTTAAGGGGGGAGGTGGCTGATTGCAGCCATCTGTGCTGCACACAGAAGGAGAGGTATGTGGCAGGGTAAAAACTATTGCTGGAAAGCTCTCTTTGTGTTTTATGGTAGCATTAACAATACAAATGTTATTGATACTTGTATGTCATTGGTCCGATCTGGGAGCCATTTCGGGTCAAATATTTGGTGACCTCTCACATAAAAACCATTTGGCCTACAGACATGAAACTTGGGGAAATCTTACATCTCTATAGCACCAACATCAAAATCCAAGAACCTTCGGTTTCAAGGGTGATTGACCTGACATGGACTGACCCAAAAGTCATTTTTATTTTTACATTGAATGTTCAGGACAAGGTGCAAGTGCAGTTAAAAGTGTAAAGGTGCAGATGTTTCAGTCATAATCCTCAGTGCTATGGGAACATGTGTCACAATTTAACAGACAAGGCAATTCATGCACGTGTAGCATCCCAGCTAAAAATAATTAGTGATTAGGTTCAAACAATTTAATGCACCTGAAATCAGACCAAATAGTTAATACATGGTTTAACCAAAATTTGAAGCATTTAAGACACTTAAAATACTGGAATAGGCAGAACTGAGGAGAACAAAGGTAAATCACAGCCAAGATACCTACAGACATACAGTAATATCTATCAATTGAAAATACAGAGAAGGGGATACTGCGTCCTGCGAGCCAGGCTGCCCCTCTGAATACATGCAAGTGTGCTCACAGGAAACAAGACAAGCCTCGTTCTTCATTTATACCATCAGGTATGCAGCGTGATTCACATGGTAAAAGCCTTTGCTCAAGATTACCACCCCTACGGATCTGTGATAGTCATTCAATGGCACAGAATCTTTTTGAAAATATATTCTGAAATACTTTTGCAGACATTTCAAATATAAACCAGTCTAAACGTTTTAAAATATAAATATCTACTAAGCTACCTCACAAGTCAATCTACACCAGCTGTCCTTGGCTTATTAGCAATGTCATTTATTCCACCTGTGCAACTGTTGTAGTAGTCAGGCTATTTAGCTCATTAACATGGTAAGTTTTGAATATACCAAAATCTAAATGCTCAGTTATTGGTACTTAAGTCCTGGCATTTATTAGAAGGTGCTATGTTAAAGTTATTATTTTTTTTTCAACATAAAAATGGGACCCTATATTTAGGTCTTTTACTGTATCTATGTGTGCAACCAGGTATAGTGAAAAGTCACAAACTGGAAAACCATTACATTGATAGGAAGCAAAAACTTGTAATTGAGTTTCTTAACACTTGCTTCTGACATACATGCATTGTACAAAGGAAAACTGTCTGAGGTAACCACAACTAACTAGATGACAATCTTGAGGCACGATTACTCTCAATGCTAAACACATCATTCTGCTTTCATACTCCCCCATAGTGTACTATAATTTTGAAGATATCATGGAAATGCTTACCTTTGTAAGAACTCTATAGCTCCATGCGTCATCCTCGGAGTTTGATTTTCAGATGAGAAGGGCTGCTGAACTATCTGATGGTTTTTCATTAGGAAACAGTTCAGATATGGAAATGTCACAACAAAGATTGCAAAGAGAACCAGACCAAGTGCAATAAGCAGAGCAGCATACAACACAACCTTCCTGGGTACAATGATAATCCCACAAGAATGAAAGACCAGCACTGTGATACTTAGAAAGGGTATGTGACCATGCACTTTTGAGAATACAGTGCCATGGTCAGGCTCTCAAATTGGTCACTGTAATTCCGTAAAAATAATTAAAACCATGATTGAGTGGATGGTGACAACAGTCATTGTTGCTTTCACAGTTCAAACCCAGGTGTCGTTTTCCTAAGGGGAAAAAAAAAACAGATTATACTTCAGTTAAGCAAGGAATATATATTCTTTTGGACAAGGTCAGAACATTTGTAATTTACTTAAAACTTTGACAACTGTATACAGTTCAATCAAATGTCCAAAAACAATATGTTATTTTCATCACAGTATTTTTTTTTTGTACTTTTAGAGCCATAATTGAAGTTTAATCACAGGATTAGTATTACTAGCACTGACAGGTTTGTAGCTCCTCAACGATATCCAAATATCATGACACAAGTCACTTTGAAAGTGTTGTAGGTAAATGAGCTCTCAAACTCAAGCTGTATTCATTATAGACCTTTTAGCTTTCTAAGTGAAATCATAAATAACACAAAGGTTTACCAGTATTATCACAAATATAAGGATACATGTAATGTAACTGTATTAATATATTCCTGATTGTAAAGTTGCTCCGTTATGAATCGTATTTTGTCATACTTGTACTTGCTAGAACCAAAGTCATTGTATTTTCATCTTGTTCTTAATTGTATTATTACTTGTACTGTGATTCTTGAAATGTATTTTTGTTTACGACTGTAAGTCGCCCTGGATAAGGGTGTCTGCTAATAAATAAATAATAATAAAGTACTGTATATAGAAATACTGTGTTTTCAAGCATTACCTACGAGCGCTGTGGAATAACCGTTTTGTTTTGGAAGTTTAGAAAATGTTATCTCCTCAGTTGGAAGTCCTGAAGCATCAGCAACTATATAAACGCCTGATCTGCCATAACCTGCCATTCCTAGAATACTGTGGTTATGAAACAATCCTCATTACTGTAGTCTTCTAGGATACGGAAAACATAAAGAAATACTCTATACTGCATAACAAAAAATTAAAAATATAACATTTATCCCCATAGAATTATGTGGGGCTTGTTGAAAAAATTACTATCTAAAATATTTCAAACTTTTAAAAATGGCTTTATTATATTGGAAATTCATTTGTTCTCCACTTGTGTCCAGTCCCATTTTTAAAACTCAAAACCCACAGCATTTACTTCTAGCTTAATCAGAGATTCTAGTGTTCACAGATACTGGCACTGGCATAATTGCAATATCTTTAGGGCTGGTTGTGCGTATCTCTGAAAAAACATCTCCCTCACTTGTATAAATAACTCTCGACACTTAACCAGCCCTAAAGTTATAGCTTGCTTGTATGACATGTGGAACTCTTTCAATAACTTTCATTTGGATTCCAAGTATGTATATACTGTTCACATTTGACATATAGAGATGCCATACACTGACAGCGTGCCATCTCAGCCTGTCACTGATTTGATTACCAGATGCAGCGCTTAAATGACTATTTATTATTAAAATCCAGGACCTTAAATATAAAGACCAAAGCACGAATGCACTGTATATAAGCTATAACTACTGGGAATGTTGAGTATAATTGGAGACAATGACCTCCTGCATTCCATCTTGGAAGTTATCCACAGAAGAGTTCTATCATCTCCTCGTACACTTGATATCCGCTGTAATTATCCCTTAAATATACCTTTTGAAAATGAGAAAAATATTAGGCATCAGTGGTTTATATGTTTTAAGATGTTTTGCATGAGAGGCTCCTATATACAACATCATTTTTCAACAGTGACATAGAACTGATTTCTTCCCTGGCAATACCTGATCGGATGGGGTATCTGCCTGTCATGAAGGCAGCTCTGCTGGGGGTGCACAATGGACCTGCAGCGATGTGCTGGGTCAGCTTCACTCCCTCCTGGGCTAGCTTGTCGATATTGGAGGTTCTGCAACAAGAAAAGTACTGTATTAATCTAGTCATAGCAATACAGAAACATACACATAAATAGTTTCTTACGATTTTTAAATCATGGGTGACATGTTTTTTTTTTTTTTTTGTCTAACCCAAGCAGTTTTGTTTAAATAGCAGTATTCATAACTGATTAAAATGTGGGTTTAAAGACAAAATTAATAACACACAAAACAAAATGCTGCAAACAAAATACAGGAACGATTGCAGCACAAAAAAACGAAAGAGAGAGAGAGAGAGAGAGAGAGAGAGAGAGAGAGAGAGAGAGAGAGAGAGAGAGAGAGAGAGATTCTATACATTGGTCTTTTTTGGTTTAATGCTATTTTTTCCTGTCAAAGCTGCAGCAGAGACAGCCTGGCACTGTGACGCCATTGGTCAGATGCCTAATTTTGGGAGCCAGGGTGTCGCACTGGATCTGGGATGTTATGCTCTCCCTTAAACTGGAAAAGTAAAATAGCTTCAAATGTAATTTCTTATTTAGCACACCTTTCCCTTGTTATGATATTTCCAATCATTGACCGTGCTCCTGGGTTCTGATTCTCCAATACTTATTATTATTATTGTTTTCAATATCTTCACTGAGTTTGAACTTGCTTTCATCTTATCTGTGGATAATTCTAAGTGCCTAACACTAAACAGACTTCCTGCTGCCAGTGAAACCATGTGACAATGTTACCTTTTAACTCTACAGGCCCAGCCTACTCTACATACTGTATCTAAAGAGGCTGAGTAGGTGGGACCAGCCAAGTTAAAAGACAATTGTGTCACATGATTTGAATAAAACTTGTGCATATATGTTGTAGTATTAACATAAAAGATAGATGCCACATATTTGTAACTTAAAAGGCTGGAGAAAAAATCTGCTCTAGGTTTTATAAAAAGTGTTTCCAGTACGCAAAAAGAATCAAGTACACTTGACATATTTTTAACTGCTTCTACAGTACTTTACTCAATACATACAATGGTCATTAAATAGTATACTTCCACACCCTCTCTTTGCCAGTGTGTCCTTTTTTGGGCACCCCAAAGGTCAGCATTCTAATAAAAGTGGGTAAGATTCTAAGGTTTTTGCCTGAAGGTGATAGAGAATAAACAACACGTCACACAAAGATGCAAAGTTAACAGTCTTTACTTATATATAACAAATAAGATAAACTCGTAGTATTGCCGTGAAAGGAAAGCCCCTAAGAGCAAATCTTGCAAGTTGTCTATTTTTTTCCTTCTCAGCCAGTGGTTCCCAAACCTTTTCTGCTGTGCCCCCTTAAGATATTTTTTTTTTTGCTCCCTACCACCCCCCACCCCCCCATTAACAGTAAAATACAAATATAATATGTATTTAAGACAGATACACCATATTACAATCACTATTCGTAATTGTATTAAGAACATAAGAAAGTTTACAAACGAGAGGAGGCCATTCGGCCCATCTTGCTCGTTTGGTTGTTAGTAGCTTATTAATCCCAGAATCTCATCAAGCAGCTTTTTGAAGGATCCCAGGGTGTCAGCTTCAACAACATTACTGGGGAATTGGTTCCAGACCCTCACAATTCTCTGTGTAAAAAAGTGCCTCCTATTTTCTGCTAACACCAATACAAAAAACTAGTCACTCAAATGTCGCGCTGTCATTTTCTCGTTCTTCATTCCACTTGAGAAAGTAAGGACATGGAGGACTTAAAGCCCATTTACTTGTTTCACAGCAAAACCATGTAAATTAAACCGATTTCACTATTATTATTACAGTATTGCTATTACATTATACCTGTTACGAGCCTTTACATGTTAATACAATTGCAAACAGTAATTGTAATGTTTATCCCACTTATTTTTTTATTATAACTTTATTAAAGATTTTATATAAGATTTGTTGAATAAAATGTTGTACCCTCGTTTGCTCGTTTTCTACATTCTGCACGCAAAAAAAATCACGTAAATGAAACTAAAAGCCAAGATACCCCGCTCTCCCATTTATAAACTGAAGCTGTATCTATATCTAGATTTGTATTTTATTTTATTGGAGCACAAAATGTGTCTGATATTAAAACCCGCCACTGCTATACTTTCAAATGAAGGAGGGCTGGTACAATCCTATAGGTCTGAAACGACACAAGCTCTGTGGACGGGGGTTGGTCAGATTAAACGTGATCCCTGCCTGGAGCTGATAAAGTCAGTCATCCTGGAGACCAACTGAGTCTGCCATTTACCGTGGAGCTTTTACAATCGCCAAGAAGTCTAAAAAAAAAAAAAGAAATTCCAGTCAGGTCTTGGCGCATCCCTAATAACATCTGAAAAACACTGTTCTGAGCTATGGCAAAATGTTGGTACTCTCCGCCATCTTTCAGATTTCTTTCGCATGCACTGCTTTCTGCTACAGCACGTGGGTAGACTAGATTAATCGATCAATGATTTTTTAATCGATCAACACCCACAGGCATGATTAATCGATTAATCTTTAATCGATTAAAGCCCCTAATTGTAAACCCTTGTCAAGGGATTCAGGGGACACACCAGGAATAAAAGAAGGGGGGCAAGGGTGGGAAAGTGTGTTTCAGTGTTGTAATGTTGTTGGTGGGCTGTGGGCTATTTAAAGGAAGCCTGCGAGCTCCTCGGGGCAGAGTGTGGGGAAGCTTGTGGTGAGATTGTGTACAGCTGTCAACTGAATAAAGAATTGCCGTTCTGGATTGAAGCTACTAGTTCTTCTGTTTCCTGAAAAGCTGGTACGCTACATTATAACAGGGACGTGTGTTTTCTTGATTGATCAAGTAATACTCAACATAATAATGTTGGCATTGGTATTATTTCAAAGGAATCTTGCTGCAAGAATAAGGTTACACTGTAGCTCTTTACCAGGAAACAGTTCATGATTGGGTGCTGGACAAGTTGCACTGCCAAAGCCTGTACTTACTGCAATTTCCTATAGGCTGTGCTTCTGTCTGTAACAACCAGCTGTGTCTGTGTCTGAACAGCAGAGTAAAGTGTTTCAAGAGCAACTTTAGATTTTCTTAAAGCATTTCAATGCTGTTGTTTTCTTATAAACTGGCTGATTTGTGCCAGACTGCACGGGTTCCCAGATCCAGTACCTTTTTCAAGGTCAACCCATTGGGACTAGAAACAAAACCCCTGCTAATTAGTATTGGGAAATTAACCCCTGCTAATAAGTATATTGGGAAAAGACTAAGTTTGGTTGATGGCTCCACATTGTTGTCAATTATTGTGCCAATAAGTGTAAGTTGTGATAAAGTTTGCGGTTTTGTATTATGTTATGGCTTCAATAAAGTGCATTCTCAAAATATTTGATCTTTATTTTTAGTGCAATGTGTTGCCCGTTGACACTGAAAACAATTAAACGTGCATACATACTGTATATTTATCCCAATGCAATATCCGTCATTAAAATAAGGACAACAAATATATACAAATAAATAATACATTTCAAAAAGCGTACTTACAGTACTTGTCAGAAGGCGGTAAATTTAGGAGCAGTCTAGGTAACATTGTAACATTGTAACATATTACAATACCATACCTATGACAGCTAACAGCTGTCAACTTGTCAACTGAATAAAAAATTCCTGTTCCGAACTGACGATACCTTCTATTTCTGTTTCCTCCGTTGCTTCTGGGGCGATTGACATGAAACATGTTAAAATATATATATATATATATATATATATATATATATATATATATATATATATATATATATATAACAAATGAGTAGCTGAGTTTTCACATATAGCAGGTATACATATATATATATATATATATATATATATATATATATATATATTAGATAGATAGATAGATGGATAGATATACTGTTTGTGTGCTTACAGCTGTTCCTGTATGCTTACATAAACTCAAGCAGAACAAGACACTCCCTAGTGTAAAAGGTCAAAAGTAGTCTCACGTGTTCTGGAGTTGCCCGTCATTATTTATTGTCTACAGGGAGGTAGCGAACCTTTCATTTTCAACATTAAATACTTTAGCTATATTTATCCTTTCTGAAAGCACACACGTTTAGTTACCAGATGTTGCGAGAAAACAGGGATTGGACCAATTTTCAGCCTTCGTTTTTTGTCCCAGTCAGTAACATTGTTTAATTGTCCCGGTTTGCTTTTTTGTATTCAAAATTTTTATATGTACAAAACTAGTCGTGTGCTGGGCAAGTTGACAGCACAGTATGTATTATACAAAAATAAAATAAAGAAACTTATAGATTACTTGTTTAATAATTCTGCTGTGTGTTTATTAATTAAAAAAAAAAAACACCGGCCATTTCTTGCTGGGGTATATTTTTTTTACTCTTTCCGCCCGAAGGGGTGGGGGCAACGTAAAGTGTCCTGAGGGCATCAGATGATTCTAGGGCATTTGCCATTTACTCCCACCTTTCAGTTCCACAGCTCGGCAACTCTACGAAATCAAGCCACCCTGTCCCTAACCCAACCCCAACCCTAACCTTAACCTTAAGCAACCCCTGCCCTAAAATCTAACCTCTAACCATTAAGAATCATCTGATGGGTGGGTGCTGATGAGGTATGAAATAGGTGGTGGTGTGTGTGTGCAGGGGTTGCATGGTGGTGTGTGCGTGCAGGGGTTGCATGATGGTGTGTGTTCAGGGGTTGCATGGTGGTGTGTGCGTGCAGGGATTGCATGGTGGTGTTTGCATGCAGGGGTTGTATGGTGCTGTGTGCATGCAGGGGTTGCATGGTGGTGTGTGCGTGCAAGGGTTGCATGGTGGTGTGTGCGTGTAGAGGTTGCATGGTGGTGTTTGTGTGCAAGGGTTGCGTGTTGTGTGTGGAGGTGAATTGGGGTGCAGGTTTGGCACGTAAGACGTGGGGGGGTGGGGGGAGACCAGGAGGATTGGGGAAGATGAGCGTGTGAGAGAAGGTTGTGTTCGGGGGATATAGAGAGATAGTGAGAAAGGGTAGGGTAAAAAAAAAACTACTACAATCATTTATTTTTGTTTTCAACTCCCAGTCCCCTTTCCCTCACTTTATGATTTTATTTTGTGATTATTTAATTATTGTAAAAATAAACAGCCTTCATCTACTCACGGTTGTAGTCTCATTTCTGTCCCAAAAAGAACCTGAAACGCTACAGTATATTGACGGGCATTACATAAGAAAATGAGATGTTCTTTATTTGGAATACCATGTCCCTTCTCAAAAATGTGTTTTAATATTAGCCTTTAATAAAGGAAAATGACTGCTTTAATGAATTTTCATGTATCTATTTCAGTGCAATGTAGTTTCTTCATTGTAATAAAGAAATACATTTTTTTAACATTTACATTTTATTTCTGTTTCTTCATAAAAAAAGAATGTTTTCTGGAGAGAGTAAAAAATACATTAACTTTGATTCATTTACTAAAGGTTACTCTTAAATGAATTCACGATCCAATTTATGGTAAACTGTGCATGCGTGACTTAGAAACTCGGCTGTCAGCAGAATATCCCAGAAACTGGGCTGAATTCAAAAAAGCAAAGCGGCCTAGAATTTTGGACGTTATCTGAAAACCAAAGCGGACCAGAATTTGGGATATAAATGAAAACAGGGGCAGTAAAACTGAGATTACATTAGAGATAAACTCATGTATCCTGTACCAAAACTGTAATAGTGTGGAAGATTGTGATGGGGTGCCAGCTCACCCCTATAATTTGTGTTATTATCATTTTTACTGTTGTTTTCATTATGATTTGCATCATAGTTATTGTTTGTTTTGGATTGGCAGGGAGGGGGTTAAATTCCCCCCTGCAAAATACATGTGAGTGTGGCTGGAGCCTTAATTGTTAATTATTGGTTAAATGGGCTCCAACCATAGACCATAAAAGGCAGGTGAAACCCTTTGTCAAGTGGAGTGGTTTGGTTTGGTTTGGAGAGACAGTAAGTGTTACCTCTAGAAGTGTGTGTATATAGATATAAATACTTGTTTTAATTTGATTTATTTTGTTCTGTGTTTTGTTGAGGACCTTTGTTTAGTGTTTATACCTTTGTTTGGCCCTTGTGACTTTCTATTTTGTGTTTTTTGTCAATTAAAGTATTTTGTTTCACTGCATTTTCTGACTCTGAGTTTTCCAGGGGGCGCTATCCTACTCTCACACCACTTGTGGCAAGATAGCTGCAGAGGAAAACTCAGTGTCAGAAAATGCAGTGAAACAAAATGCTTTAATTGACAAAAAACACAAAATAAAAATTGTGGTAATCTGCTTATTGTGGTAATCATTTACATACATACATACATACATACCAGATTATATATATATATATATATATATATATATATATATACACAGTGCCTTGCATAAGTATTCACCCCCCTTGGACTTTTCCACATTTTGTAGTGTTACAACCTGGAATTAAAATGGATTTAATTGGGATTTTTGCCATTTGATTTACACAACATACTTAACACTTTGAAGGTACAAAATATTTTTTATTGTGACACAAGAGTTAATTAAACAAAAAAAAGGACATTTGTTGGTTGCTAAGTATTCACCCCCCTGAGTCAATACTTGGTAGAAGCACCTTTGGCAGCAATTACAGCTGTGAGTCTTTTTGGGTAAGTCTCTACCAGCTTTACACATCTGGATCCTGCAATTTTTGCCCATTCTTCTTGGCAAAATTTCTCAAGCTCTGTCAAATTGGATGGGGACCGTTGGTGAACAGCAATTTTCAAGTCTTGCCACAGATTCTCAGTCGGATTGAGGTCTGGGCTTTGACTGGGCCATTCTAAGACATTCAGGTTCTTGTTTTTAAACCACTCCAGTGTAGCTTTGGCTGTGTGTTTAGGGTCATTGTCCTGCTGGAAGGTAAACCTCTGCCCCAGTCCCAGGTCTCTTGCAGACTGAAACAGGTTTTCCTCTAGAATTTCCCTGTATTTGGCTCCATCCATCTTGCCCTCAATCCTGACCAGTTTCCCAGTCCCTGCCGATGAAAAGCATCCCCATAACATGATGCTGCCACCACCATGCTTCACCATGGGGATGGTGTTCTCAGGGTAATGAGCAGTGTTGGCTTTGCGCCACACATAGCGTTTTGCGCTAAGGCCAAAAAGTTCAATTTTGGTCTCATCAGACCAGAGAACCTTTTTCCACTTGTTTGCTGTGTCTCCCACATGTCTTCTGGCAAAATCCAGCAACGGCTTTCTTTTCGCCACTCTTCCATAAAGCCCAGCTTTGTGGAGCGTCCGGGTTATAGTTGTCCTATGGACGGTTTCTCCCATCTCAGCTGTGGATCTCTCCAGCTCTTTCAGAGTTACCATTGGCCTCTTGGTTGCTTCTCTGACTAATGCCCTCCTTACCTGGTCACTGAGTTTTGGTGGATGGCCTTCTCTAGGCAGAGTTGCGGTTGTGCCATATTCTTTCCATTTTTTAATAATGGATTTAACGGTGCTTCAGGGGATGTTCAAAGTTTGGGATATTTTTTTATAACCCAACCCTGAATGGTGCTTCTCCAGAACTTTATCCCGGACTTGTTTTGATAGCTCCTTGGTTTTCATGATGTTGTTTGTTTAGATTTGCTCTCTAACAAACTCTGGGGCCTTCCAGAAACAGGTGTATTTAATCAGAGATCATGTGACACTTTAATTGCACACAGGTGGACTCCATTCAACTAATTAATTATGTGACTTCTGAAGGCAATTGGTTGCACCAGAGCTTATTTAGGGGTGTCACAGCAAAGGGGGTGAATACTTATGCAATCAAGACTTTTCAGTTTTTTATTTGTAAATAATTTTGAAAAATATGTAGATTTTATGGACAATTTTGTGTAGATCAGTGACAAAGAATCCTAATTAAATCCATTTTAATTCCAGGTTGTAACACTACACAATGTAGAAAAGACCAAGGGGGGTGAATACTTATGCAAGGCACTGTGTATATATATATATATATATATATATATATATATATATATATATATATAATGTTACACTGAGAGTCAGGATTAAGTCAATCATGATAAAAAATAACCATTTTGCGATTTGAACATTTAGATTAAAGAATGAAATGAAAGGTCTTATGAAATTATTTTATGAAAGGTCTTAAGAATTAAATGATTTTGGTCTTTGAGCAAATTATTTTGCTCAAATTGCAAAATGGAAAATATCAAACAAGCAAAGAAAAAAAACACAAAAGAAGAAACAGCTTCTTCGGTCTTTGAGTAAACAATGTAATCAGTTGCAAAATGTGTGCTTTGATAATTTGTAAATGCTCAAATTGCGAAATGGTTATTTTTGTCAGTGGTTGACTGAACCCTGACTTGGAGTGTAACATATATATATATATATATATATATGTATATATATATATATATATATATATATATATATATATGTGTGTGTGTGTGTGTTACAATACATTTTAATAAGGTCTACTGACAAATGTCATGCCAATATACAATATTACCACCTGGTTATTGTGCAGTATACAAAATTATGTCAATCTATGTTTTTTTTAACAAACTTTACCATGCTTCTCTATTACTTACATTATACCTGTGCTTTACCATGCTAATATCATTCTTAAATGCTTTTACTATGATATACCACAGTAGGGTTTTATAAATGGACCATTTTCTCTGACCCTATACTATATCTTAAAGAGTAAGAGGTTTCACATTTGAATATGTATTTATAAGTATTATTTTATCATCCCCTCGCGTTTGTTGTTGTTTGTAGTCATTTTGACTGGTTCTTATTTCAATGGATTTCTTATAAGTCTCTGTTAAGGTTCTTTCTATGAGTTCAGGATCTGTTCTTCTGCTCTGGTTGCCTGCCATAGAAATATGTTCTGTAGGCTCTACAGACCAAAGTGTCTTTATATTAGTAAACACCAGACCCTCTTGTGCACAGCAGTGTGATCGGAGCAGTTTGTGATCTGAAGCAAAAACACCTTTAGAAAGAAAACAAAAATAACACAGCATTTGAGTAATTCCAATAAGAACTTTACCATTCAGAACTTAGTATCATCAATGTATACAACATGCCAAGTAGTTAGATTTTTACCATTAGAACTGTGCCAGCTGAGCGAGTCTGCTGTGCTAAAGCAGAACAGTCGTACTTTAAGCTTAAGAGAATGCATTTTCATGGCATTTTTCATGTGATTTTCTATCTATCTGTTTCAGCAAACTGTTTTCACTGACAAACATCATGGCAAATTGAAAATCCTTCCAAAAATGAAACAGGATTCACCTGGCGTTTCTAATTTGAAAGATGCATTTTAACTTCAAACTGATCTCAATATCAGGTTATATATTATTTTTCTGACGAGAAAAGAAAATGAATCCTTTTTTCACCTTTCAATATCAAACGTACATCATCTGAAAATGAAACGGTGATCTTTGGACTAGGGCTTAATGCTAATATTAAAAAACGAGAATGACTTTCAGTGTAGGGAGGTCAAATTGCTTTGTAAAAAGGTTTCACTGTTTCACTTGAAAGGTCCCCACAAATCAATCAAAACGTGTAATCCTGAAGGAACAAAGCACTGAACATTATGTCTAAGCTGTTTACATTTCGGCGAGGTTCTAGAGGATCAAATCATTGAAGAAGCCACTAAAAAGTAACTTTCCGCTAATCAGATTTTCAGTCTTCTCTTCTCAGTGGTTTCGAACACATTGTTGATGGTTTCTGTGTACAACCCCCCACCCCCCACAAAAATAGTTGTTTTGTTTGGTTACACGTTCACAGTGTAATAATACAGTAATTGCACAAATGGTTGTGTAGTTACAACACAACTACATGTTTAAGTACAAAATCGTCTGTTGCTGCTGAAGTTGTCTGTTGCCGTTGTGAATGGCTTTTGTATGACACTGTATTTAGTATTGTGTATTTTACAATGTTAATTTTTACAATAACATGTTACAATTCTACAATAACTGTAGAATTGCAGTGTAGTTAGTGACATTTAAAGTAAATTGTTTTTTTTAATTTGTTTTCATTTCTGTGGTTACCAAAAGATAATACAATCTTTAAATTGTACAATCATACATAGTCCGCAAAGCCTACTTCGAGAGGAGGTGAGAAATTCAGTCTCCATGCCCATCCAGTTCTTGGATTGAGAATAAAGTACGGTAAAAACGAAGGGCCTCATTTATGAAAGGGCACTAAACATTATCGTGCACCACGATTGCAATTAGTGTGCATGTTCATGATTTCTGTATTTACTATTGCAATTGTATTGGAATAGTAGTGGGCTTACGCTGGCAGCAGAAATACTGGCTCCTCCAGACGTGTAGCTAGCTGTGGCAAGTGTGCGGTGCACTCCAGCCCTGGCGAGCATTATTTTAATATCTTACTTCTTACATTCCTCCTCTCTGAACAACCAACCCTGATGAGTGGCTGAGCAACTCTTTATATATACGTGGCCATCTCCAAATTGGTAATCACATAATTAATTTGGAAATGGCCACATCATGCACGCGTTTAGATGGATGAGGAATTTTAACCCCATCCATGCTGTAAAACAATAATAACAAAACATCAAACAATACATTTAAATCAGGATAATACAACACAAAATACAAATAAAAACAGGGGTGGGGTGTACCCAGTCACAGACTTAAATTAGGTTTTCCTTTTATGAACAAGAAGGCTTTTTCCCTGTCTGGCAGGTTAAAGTTACTGACAGCAACTATTCTCCCTGTTTTAGATTATTGTGGTTATATTTACCAGTTTGCTTGTAAGCAGTCTCTACATACAACAGATGTACTCTATAATTCATGTTGTTCTGGAGTGTTACCCTTTGACACATCATTGTCACGTGTACATAAAACCAGCCTGGCTCTCATCTGAACCGGAGGCTTTTTCATTGGTATTGTTTTGTGTTTAAGGTTTTTTAAGGCTTGGTACCTCCTTTTTTCTGGTAGAAAGGACTAGCATTGGCTATAGTTTACGTTCTCAGGATGTTAGTCGTTTGGCTGTTCCAAGGGTTCGAACACGTATGGGAGACTGATCTTTTACATATCAACTCCCAAAGACATGGAATTGTTTCCATTTATAGCTTGAAAATAGAATTTGAAAATCTTTCTATTATCTATTAGGGAATTGCATAGAACCTCCTGCCATTGCTTCTCCTTCAGTCTGCATTAACAAATAGCTATGTCTTATTTATTCTATTCTTCAATCTCTTTTAATAGAACATTGTACTATGACATTTCCCGCCAGAAGACTAGTCTGTCAAGTAATTTATTTTTAAGGTATTAAACAGCTCACAAAGCATTACTTATGCAATTATGTTTTTCAGTATTTATACATTGTATAGTAAAAATGTTAATTATTCCTAAAAAATAATTTATTGAATGTTAACCAAGGTAATAGTGATCAAATATTCAGTAACCATAAGAATACAATGTTTTGAATACTTTCAGAATTGTGTTATTCCTAAGATCTGACAATTCTTCTGATATGTAAATCAAAACAATAACACATGTTTCTTAAAATCTCCACTCGCACCTGAAGAAGAGACCTTGGACGCCTTGAAACCTAGTTATTGTGTATCATTGTATCTACTCTTCAAATCTAAAAGTAATTTGTGATGCAGGTCTATTAAAAGTTTAACAATATGAGCTGTCCTTGCCTGTAATTATTTAAATACTACTTTAACATTCAATTTCACCTCAGTTCTAGGTATCTAAGAAATAGGCTTCTTTTCACATCAAGTGGATAGAAAATCTTTTTCAGCTTCGGTTGAACAATATTCTGTTTGCAATAGAAAAAGGTCAACTCCCTATCTTGATGCTCTTGAACCTTCTTCCCATCTTTAATGTAACAAGTCATGTCTTTTTAATACATCAGCTGAAGAAAGGGATTGGCCAGACAGATGGGGCATTAAACTGGGTGATGTTATCTGTGTGATTGGATAAAGAGGGCCTCTTCCACATTGATCATTTATCTGCTGCCCCGTGTCTTTAAACAAGGATGTTTCATGGATTCATTGTCAGCACCTGGCAGTTTGCTGTCAATATAAAATATTGAATCTTTTGGACATTTTTGAGGGTATCTGCATTGTGTTTTTTTTGTTGTTGTTTTTTATAAAAGTGTTTTTAAGTACATTATATTATTTGTGAAAAAAACTTCAATGTGGTCTACAGTATTTAAAATTGAATGCACATTTATTTATTTATTTATATATTTATTTATGTATTTATATTTATATAGCGCCTTTGACCAAGGCGCTTTACAATTATTAAGCTAAACGGTACAATCAAGAGAAATGGCGGAAGGAAGAAGGTACGTTTATTGAGCAAGGGTGAGGGAGTGGTGCTACTGTGAGAACAGACGCTAGGGCAGTGTTGGGCAAACAAGCAGGGTCCTGATCGGGGGTTAGGGGCTAGGGCACGCAGTGGGATGGGCTACGGTGAAAAGATGTGATTTAAGGGAGGAGCAAAAACTGCGTAGTGTAGGGGACTGCTTTATATGGTGGGAGTTTATTCCAATGAAGGGGAGCCAGGAGGGAGAAGGAACGGAAATGGGATTGGGCACAGGGCGAGGGTGGGACCGAGAGGGACAACAGAGTTTGAGAGCGTAAGGGACGGGAGGGAGCATAGTAAGTGATAAGTGCAGCCAGGTAGGGTGGGGTGAGACCATGGAGGGATTTATAGACTAGAGTAAGGAATTTAAATAAGCAGCGATAGTAAACAGGGAGCCAGTGTAGCTGAAGGAGAAGAGGGGAGGTATGAGAGGAGTGGGGGATGTTGAATATGATACGGGCAGAGGCGTTTTGAATTTGCTGTAGTGGTGTGAAGGCATAGGAGGGAAGGCCAAGGAGAAGGGAGTTGCAGTAATCAAGACGGGTGAAGATGAGAGCATGAACCAGGAGTTTAGCAGCAGAGAAAGAGATGGAGGGGCGTATTTTGCGGATGTTAAATAGGTGGAATCGGCAGGTGCGTGTAGTGGACGAGATATGATCAACAAGGGAAAGGGTAGCGTCAAAGATGACGCCGAGGTTGCGAGCAGAGTTAACCGGAATGAGGGACAGGGGAGGAAATGAAATGGTGGGGGTGGGATGGGGAGAAGAAGGGAAGGGGAAGAAAAGGATTTCAGTTTTTGGTGGGTTGATGAGGAGGTAATGGCGTGCCATCCAAGATTGGATAGCAGTCAGGCATGCAGTTATACGGGGTGGAAAGGTCAGGGGTGAAGGAAGGGAAGGAAAAGAAAATCTGGGTGTCGTCAGCAAAGAAATGGTGGGGGAAGTTAAATGAAGAGATTAGAGATTCAAGAGGTGAGGTGTACAGAGAGAATAACAAGGGTCCGAGGACAGAGCCCTGGGGAACACCAACAGTCAGAGGGGAGGGGGGAGAGGTGAGGCTGTTGAAAGCAACAGCAGAAGTGCGGGAAGATATGTACGAGTGCAGCCAGCTAAGTTGTGTTCCAGAAATGCCGAGGTTGGAAAGGGTGGAGAGAAGGATGGGATGATCGACTTTGTCAGAGGCAGAGGAAAGATCAAGGAGAATGAGAATTGAAGAGAGGCCAGCGTGGGAGGAGTTGGCCAGGTGATTCTGGATGGTGAGGAGGACAGTCTCTATGGAATGGGAAGGACGGAAACCAGATTGGAATCAGGGGTAGAGGGAGTTGGCGGATATGTATTGTGATAGGCGTACGTGAACTAGACGCTCAAGGAGTTTTGAAAAATATGGAAGGAGAGAGATTGGGCGGTAGTTGGCAGGGCAGGCAGGGTCGAGAGTGGGTTTTTT